>NC_057861.1:350213298-350524067 GCF_019393635.1 Dromiciops gliroides
AAAAACAAAACAAAACAAAACAAAACCACTAGAAAGGAAAGGAATAAATGGAGCTTTCCTTAATCTTTCTAAAACCATCAGCAAGTATTATCTATAATGCGGATAGTCTAGAAGCCTTTCTGATAAAAGCAGCATGAAGCAAGGATATCCACTATCACCTCTGTTTTTCAATATTTTACTAAAAATGCAAGCTGTAGCATTAAGGCCAGAAAAAAATTAAAGGAATTAGAATAGGAAATGAGGAAACAAAACTATCTCTCTTTGCGTATGATATGATGGTATGCTTGGAGAATCCTAGACAATCAACTAAAAAAACAGTTAAAATAGTTGACAACATCAACAAAGTTGCAGGACATAAAATAAACCCACATAAATCTTCAATATTTCTATATATTATCAACAAAGTATAGCATAAAGAGATAGAAAGAAAAATCCATTAACTGCAAAAACTATAAAATACTTGGGAGCCTACCTATCTAGATAAACCCAAGGGCTATATGAACACAATTAGAAAACACTTCACAAAAATAGAGTCAGATTTAAACAATTGGAGAAATATTAATTGCCCATAGGCAGACTGAGCCAATATTAAAAAAATGACAATTTTATCTAAATTAATTTATTTATACAGTGTCATGCCAATAAAATTCCCAGAAATATTTTATGGAGCTGGAAAAAAAATAATACAATTAATCTGGAAGAACAAAGTTCAGGAATATCAAGGAAATCAATTTTAAAAATATGAAGAAAGGTTATCTAAGCCATACTAGGTCTCAAACTATTTCAAAGTGGTAATTATCAAAACAATCTGCTGTTGGCTAAGTAGACTGGTGGATAAGTGGAATAGATTAGGTATACAATACAACATAGTAAATGAACAAAATTCAAATTCAAATTCAAATATCCAAGATTTGGGGACCAAAAAAAATCACTATTTGATAAATTGCTCCACAAATTGGAAAACATTTTGGCAGAAACTAGCTATAGACTAACCTTCACACCATATACCAAGATAAGATCAAAATGGATTCATGGTTTAGACATAAAAGGTGATACCATAAGTAGATTAGGGAAAGCACAGAATAGTTTATTTGTCAGGTTTATAGATAATAGAAAAATTTTCTTCATCCAAATGCTCCCCATGATGCTTTTGTTTTTATTTCTCTATTTCGTAATATCTTACAATGCTATGCCACCCCAATCCTTACCTTTTAAAACCCAGTTTGCTTATTTTTCCTTATCTTTATTCTAGTCATAGTTTTTACCCAATCAATCTTAGATATAGCTATGAAGTCATATTTGCCAACTTCAATCAGTGTCTTGAGTCCATCTTATTAATTTTTCACACTTTCTGCTTTCCTCATGTCACAGTGATTGGCAAAGCTAAAATTTAAACTCAGGTCCTCTAACTCCAAATCCAGTATTCTTTCCCCTACACCATGCTGCCTTACCCATAGGTCTTCTATATTTACTTCAGGTAAAGTTTTTAGTGTACGTCTCCATATGGGCTCAAATTAATGGAAAAAAAAAGACATAAAGTAATAAATATACAACATAGCAATATAATAAGAATAACAACATATTTAAAACCACAGTGGTACAGATTTGAATGAGATGTAAACAACAGGACTAACAGTGAAATTCTCAAAGTAATTGAATAAGCAATTATTCAAGTGTAGGTAGGTATACCTGGGTATTGTGAATTGTCATTGATATCTATATCATGAGTCTTTTGGTTGCATTATTTATTTAAATAATTTGCTCTTCCTCTTCCCTGAAAGAATTCCAACAATTCTGTAGCTTTTCTAATACCTTGCTTAGGTAAGCCATTTACAATTCTAACTTTTCTTTTAGGTAGAGGAATAAAAATGAAATGACTCATCTTCCATCTAGACAGCTATTAATTCTGTTTCCGTAACACCTTATTTCCATGTTCTTCTCTATATGGGTTATCAACTTATTTCAGGTGCTTATTATTTCATACCTGGACTATTATAACAGCCAACTAATTGGATTTTCTGCTTCTGTCTCCCCTTTTCCCAATTCTTCCTCAACCAACCTACCAAAATAATCTTCCCAAGACATAGATCTAAACACATCACTCTCCTGCTCAAAAATCTTGAACCACTCATTATTACCTTTAGGTATGTTAGAATATAAATGTCTCAGCTTGGCAATTGAATCTTCCACAATCTGGTTTCAATGTAAATCAGTAGCTTTTTTTCATAATACTTCATTTCACTTATGCTAAGTTTCAGTCAAAATGTTCCCTGACATTCCAGTTTCCTTGATACATGGAGTCATAGAAACTTTTACCTATACCTTGAATATATTCATTTCTAATGTCTGAATCTCAGCATCCTTTCCTTTTTTCAAGGCTTAACTCTAGTGTCAATCCTCATCTTTTCCTCTTTCATGCCCAACCCCATTGTTTATGCTCTCTTCCTCCTCAAATCATCTTGCATTTAGATGCTCATGACCTATTACCACCCAGTAGAATGTAAGCTTCTTGAGGGGGAAAAGTTAATCTTGCTTTGATCTTTTTAAAGAATCTCTTGTTCCTAGCAGTGTCTTGGTAATTAATAAATATTTGTTAAATTGGGAAAAGAGGATCAAAACATGAGACCTCTCTTAGAAAGAACAAAAATAACAGTTAGGAGAGGTTGTCGTGTCACCCTGGGGGAGGGTCAGGCCTCTTTTAGTGAAGGGGATAGGAAATTTAATTCATATTCCTTGAGTGCACATTCTAATAGATGAAATAAAGGCTCACTTGTATGACAGGAGAAAGAAAGCCTGGTGTGAATAATTTCCACGAATTGCTCATACATGGGAAATTGTGGTGATGCCCATCAATTTGGAAATAGCTTAATGATTTATGGTATTTGATTGTGATGCAATACTACTATGGAATAAGAAAAATGAGCTCATTTATCTTAGAAAAACATGGAAAGATTTGTATGAAATAATGATGAGTGAAATGAGCAGAACCTAGAGAACAGTATATATGGTAAGAGACATGTTGTTTTAAGAACAACTTTGAGTGACTAAGTCATTTTTAATATTATAAATTTCAAAATTAACTACAAATGACTTATGAAAGAAAATGCTATCTTCATCCAGAGAAAGAACTGACAAAAAGAAGTAGATATAGAATGATTTTACATATAAGTACATATTTGTGTCTAGTGGTAGCCAAATCTAAGGGAGGGTGGGGGAAGTTGGGAGGGAAGAAAAAAATAAAGAAAAATGTATATGATAACTTCATTATATATTTAAAAGGAAAAGCAAATTGCACATAATACATTTGCAGTTTCATGTGCAATATTCTACTCTAGTATATTATGGAAATGATTGATTTATCCCATAAACTAAAAATAAAAGAAATAAAAATTAAAAAAAAAGAAATTTCCCAAAAAGTGATGTGGCATATCCTGAATTGTTAAAAAGAATAACAAATATGTACAGTCTAAATACTGTTGTGATGTTGAATTACTTTTTTTAAAGAACCAGTCCAAGAAAGTAAAGGATAAAGTATGAATGTAAATTCCTTATTCCCATTATTATTTCTTTAAATCACATTGTATAGACATTATGATCTTTTGGCTGCTTCATTGAGTTGAACATAACTAGGATAATGATACATATTATACTCTATATTTCCCCACTAAAACATATAAGTCATTTTCACTGGGGAATTGGTAAAGCTTCCTGGGTACATGGACATTTTCCACTCATCACCTTAATTAGGTCGACTTGCCACCATGATTTTATTCTACAATTGCAGTATGTCCAAGAGGAGGATATCATTTTTATGAAGTTAAGGAAGAATTGTCCCATCAAGAGAAGAAATAAAATACTTTAATTAAGTTGATATACTCAAAAGCTTTCCTAAACATGCCCATCCATAGCTTTAGCTCAGTTCATTGAATTGAATTAATGTTCCAAAGAGAAAAGAGAACCAGTTGGTGAAGACCCATTATGTATGCCTTGTTTATATTGTGAGTGGCCTTTGGGGAGGTATTCTCCTCAATGCTTTGAATATTTATTTTAAACATTGACAATAACAGGCAAAAATGCCATCATGCAACATTTAAATTTAGAAAACAACTCTTTATTGATTTGTATTTGAATTACATTTGGTACATGCATTTTGAATTACTCCTCATGGCTTTAATAAGCACACACATAAAACCTAGGCCCCAAAAGGAAAATTATTTTGCAAATTTTATTAGGCACAGAAATTTGCATTATTCCTACCTATCAAAATTTACCTCAAAAGGAAGCCTTCCCTGATTACTTAAGCCAACATTAGTTAGCCCCTCTCCTAACTATAACATTTATTTTCTATACCATACACTGAGATATTTAGTTATATTTACTATTCAAAATTTTCTTGAATATGGGATATTATCAATGTATATACTCCCTCCACAGAGTCAAATTGCATCCCCCATCTATGCTCTCTCATTCTATGAGACCATTCTCTAAGGCTCTTCCCCAAATTCTTCATAGAGAGCTCACATAGGGGTGAGAGACTTATTCTAGTTCTCTTGATATTGCATGAATAGCACTGAAAGAATGGACTGTCCATCAGGTCTATTTTCTTCTCACCACAAGATTGGTTCATCTTTTTTCCAGGCATAATTATTTGGCTCATGGAGAATGGGTGGGACCCAAAACTGAACCAGGGGAGGAAAATGTGTTAAATTGTTTTGAGGAAGTTGTAAGAGTTTTTAATGAGCTTAACTTTCCTCCTGAAACAAAGGTTCATTCAACTTCTTATAACATTCCTCGGTTATTGACATACAACCAAGAATCATGAAATGCTACATCCCCCAAAGCACTGAAGATGAGAATCACACGAAGAACAATTGGAGAGGAACATAGTAAGTATGTGGAAGCTACAGCACATTATCAACTCTCTTATGTTATTTCCTAACTTTATTAATATATTTATATCTTGTTTCCTCAAAATTATTTTAAATGCATTTGACCAAGAATCATGCCCTTTATAATCTGCATCACTGTCATAAGTACTTATCACAGAAATAGGAGTAAGAAGGCACCAGGGAAGTACTTTTGAAAAGATAATTACAATATATTGAATATGAGATTGATTAAGATTTTTCTTGGAAAAACAAAAAGGAGAAAGTACCAAAGTAATTCTAGGATTATGCTAGTGCTCATAAAATGGAAAAGATTCACCCTTATAAAATAGCATGAATGTAGGCCTCTGAAGTAGGGGGATGACACAGTATACCACCTATCTAGGCAACTAGTTGGTAAAGTGGATAAAATCCTGGAGTCAGGAAGACCTGATGTCAAATGCAGTCTCAGATTCTTACTAGCTACGTGAATGTGAATAAGTCACTTGATCTTTTTCTGCCTTAGTTTCCTATACTGAATAATGGGATAATTATAGCACCTATCTCCCAGAGTTCTTATGAGGAGAAAATTCTATATTATTTGTAAGAATGCCTTGCAAACCTATGAGTTAAATAAATACTAGTTATTATTCATATTAATAAACAGAAATCTCTTCAATAAAATACATATTAAAATGACAGGAAGAGTAAATTGATCTTTCTATTCAGCTCCCTGTGTGTTGTAATGGGTTCTCATGCTTTTTGTGTGTTTTAATTCCAATACTTCTTGGAAAATCCAATCTGACAAATTGTAGTCCTCAGTATGACTGATAGTAGTAAACATTCCTTCCGCCTATTGCTGACCTACGACATCCAGTTTCAGGCTAGTTATATAGTTGTTTGCATCCCTAAAGACTTCTGAGATGACTTTCAGTGTGCTCCTCCTCTCTTAGAAGCTCCCATTCCTCCTCCCAAGGCTCTAAAGGGATCACTAAGTTGTCTATCAATTATTCACAGATGGCCATTTTTGAAATGTGGACACCTGAGAACTTGCAAAGACATGGAGAGGAGCCTGGTGGTGGTTCAGCTTTCAGATGATAATGATTCTCAGCTGCCAGTAACTATGGTCAAATTCAACATGCTAACCACTAGATGCAAACTCTGCTATCTTAATGACCTCTAGTCAAAGAAAGAACTCTGGAGTTTGAGAAGTTGACTTCAGTATAGTGGTTGTTATGCACAAACTTAATGATGTCATTAGCATTTTCACATCTGAAAACTATTACTAATTATGTCATTAAAGATTCATCACCATATTTCAGCTAATTGAGTTCATTTGCAAGTTCAGAAAGTGACACAATTCAAAAGTCCTGATATTTCCAGGCATTTTACTTTTTTTTTTGGTCAAGTCAGATCTGAAGTGATATTGCCCTGGTAATTCTTTTGACAAACTGGTATTAAATAAAGTGACTAAACTGGCTTATATACTATGTTCATCCCATGAAGAATGGAAGCATATGCTTTCAATTTTGAGCTAAGGAAAATTAAAAGCAAAAATACATTATTTTAGCAAAACAGTCTTTGACACCCACTCACAAGATATTTCTGTGAAGCTACCAGCATATGGAGTATGAATGTGACTGTGAATTATCAGCCTGGGTGGGAGTGGAATAGAAGTTCAGGAGATCAGAGTTACATTACTGACCCTGAGTTTGCTTCTTGTGTGATTTAGGTCAAGTCCCTTAATATTTTTGTGCCCGTTTTCCCACCCATAAAATGATGATGTTTTTTGTTATTCAAGTAACTGGATATAGATGGGGATTGAATTGCTAACTCATTCTTTTAAATCACTTTTCAAGGATATGCTTCATAAGTAGAGGGTCCAGAGATAAGGCATTTTTACAGCTGCCATATCTAGAGGTGACCTACAACAGGAATAGAATCAAGCTGTTTAATTTCCGTTAGGTACTTGTGAACTATGACTTGGTGGGATTCTGAGGCCTCATGTCCTATGGGGAAATTAGTGCTAGTGGGTAGAGGAAAGAGTCAAAAACATATTACCCTCTAGTTCATTTCATCCTGTACAAATGGCTTTCCTTGAAACCAAAGACAGATTTCATTTACTTTAATTTTGTTAAAATTCACTATTATTAAAATGAGACATTGTATATTTTCTTAGTTCTGAAAGGGTAAAAATTAACCTCACACTAAGTTTTAAGCCCCAAATTATGCTGAAGCCACCTGTTTCTTTGAACATTACACTTTCTACCTACTTACTACCTACACTGGCCCTTAATGTCTGGAATGCCAGGTATACTACATTTCACCTTTCCTCTAGGGTTCATCAGTACCTTTAAAGGAAATTGGAGAAAGTCTAGTCTCTCTGGAAATGGCTCCAGCCCCCACAGATGGTATTTCTTCTAAAATAGTATTTTGTTTTATTTTTTCCAGTTACATGTACAGATAGTTTTTAACATTTATTTTTATAAGATTTTGAGTTCCAAATTGTTCTCCCTTCCCTCCCCCCTCCCAAAGCCAGAAAGCAATAGGCTATACATTATAATCATGTTAACTATGTCTCCACATTAGACATGTTCTGAGAGAATCAGAACAAAAAGGAAAATAACAAGCAATAAGAAACAAAACAGAACAAAACATGACAAAAATGAAAATAGCATGCTTTGATCTGCATTCAGACTCAATAGTTATTGTTCTGCATGTGGAGAGCATTTTCCATCATGAATCTTTTGGAATTGCCTTGGATCATTGTATTGCTGAGAAGAGCTATATCTATCAAAGTTAATCATCACAAAAGTTGTTGTTACTGTGTACAATGTTCTCTTTGTTCTGCTCACTTTACTCAATATCAGTTCATGTATTTATACCTTTTTCTGAAATTTGCCTTCATCATTTCTTACAGCACAATAATATTCTATTACATTCATATATCACAACTTGTTCAGCCATTCCCCAATTGATGGACATCCCCTAAATTTCTAATCCTTTGCCACCACAAAAAGAGTAGGTATAGATATTTTTGTACATGTAGGTCCTTTCCCCTTTTTTATGATCTCTTTTAGATATAAATCTAATAATATTGTTGCTGGATCAAAGGGTATACACAGTTTTATAGTTCCAAATTGCTTTCCAGAATTGTTGGATCAGTTCACAATTCTACCAACAATGCATTAATGTTCTGATTTTCCTACACTTCCAGCATTTATTATTTGCCTTTTTTGTCATATTATTCAATCTGATAGATGTGAGGTGATATCTCAGAGTAGTTTTAATTTGCATTTCTCTAATCAATAGTGATTGAGAATATTTTTTTATATGGCTATATGTAACTTTACTTTATTCATCTGAAAACTGCCTATTCATATCCTTTGACCATTTCTCAATTAAGGAATAATTTGTATTCTTAAAAACTTGTGGGGGCAGCTAGGTGGCACAATGGGTAAAACACTGGCCCTGGATTCAGGAGGACCTGAGTTCAAATCTGGCCTCAGACACTTGACACTTACTAGCTGTGTGACTCTGGACAAGTCACTTAACCCTCAGTGCCCAGCCCCTAAAAAAAATTGTTTCAGTTCTCTCTATATATTTTAGAAATGACGTCTTTATTAGAAACACTGGCTATAAAAATTGTTTCCCACCTTTCTGATTTTCTTCTAATCTTTGTTGCATTGTTTTTTTGTGCAAAACCTTTTAAATTTAATGTAATCAATATGATCCATTTTGCATTTCATAATGTTCTCTAGCTTACCTTTGGTTATAAAGTCTTTTCCTCTCCATAGGTCTGTCAGGTAGACTATTCCTTTCTCTTCTCATTTGCCTATGGTATCACCCTTTATGTCTAAATCATGTACCCATTTCGACTTTACTTTTGTGTACAGTATAAGATGTTGGTCTATGCCTAGTTTCTGTCATGCTATTTATCAGTTTTCCCAGAAATTTTTGTTAAATAGTGAGTTCTTATCCCAGAAGCTGGAGTCTTTGGGTTTATCAAACAGCAGATTGCTATAATATCATTTACTTCTGCATTTTGTGTGCCTAACCTATTCACCACTTCATTTCTTAGCGAGTACAAAATAGTTTTGATGGTTCCCACTTTATAATATGGTTTTAGATCTGATATGGCTAGGACACCTTCCTTTATATTTCCTTCATATTCTTGACCTTTTGTTCTTTACAGATGGTGGTGTTTCTCAAAAATAGCTTGTGCAGCTCTCTGTTCCCCGGGTTCATTTAGCTACTATCAGTCCAATTAACTTTTACTACAGCCTATTCATTTCAAAAACATAATCACAAATATACAAACTTACTCCCTCCATGCAAAGGAGGTACCACCCCTCTCCCCTCTTATACCACCTCACTCTCTGGGGACAGAATTAATTTCATAGCTTACCTCAGTTCCTGTCAAGCCAAGCCCCAATTCCAAGTCCAAAACTTCCTTGTACTAGAAAATTGCTCATATAGAAAAATCTTCATCTTTCTCCCCATTAGACCACAGATTTTCTCTCAAAAACATGTTGGTTATTACTTTAGTTCATATGTACATCCTTCTAGAGATTACAGTATTTTATGTCAGGTATTCCTTATTAGAATGCAAACATTTTCAAGATAAAAACCAGGTCCTACATAATGCTATGTATCAATTAATGTAGGGGCAGAGAAAATGTTTGGAATTATTTTATAGTGGTTCAAGGAAGGGGCCAGTCTGAACTGAAGATTACTATAATCATCTCTTTATTTAGGCTCTTTTTTTTTTCTTTCTCTATAATATTTTAGAAATCCCTTCCCCTATTCACTTCCCTACTCTCGCCATATGGGAAAGGAGTAAACCTCTAACATGACAAACTCACAACATCCCAATGGCACCTATGGCCTTGTGGTTGAAAATTTCAAATAACAAGTCAGATATAAACCATAAAGGATGCTTTAGATTAGAATTTGTAGGGAGGTTATTTTTTTTCTAAGTGTGATAATTTTACTAAAAATTCCTTACATTTTGAAAGAGCAATTCTGTTATACAAAAAATCTGGTTTAGTTTAAACTGTATTTTGGAAACAAAAAGTGAGTTAGACTAATACTAATGTTAGCATGGGGTAGTGAATACAGTGCTGGGCTTGGAGTAAGGAAGACCTGATTTAAAATCCTACCTCTGATACTTACTAGCTGTGTGATACCAGACAAGTCACTTAACTTTTATGTGACTCAAGTAATTCCCTAGGGCTTACCTTCTACTCACTTTGGAATTCCCTATGAAATCAAAGATTCTTCAATGATCCACTATTAAGTATAAAAGAGTACAGTACAGATTCATAGATCCTGAGGGTTCCAATCCTTATTTCCTTTCACATTGTTGTGTTGGGTCCTCAGAAGGCTTACTACATCTCACCTTTAGAGTTCAAATGTTAGTCCTTAGCGTCTCTGGGTTTTTGTCTGATGCCACTAACACAAGACCCTATTCCACTATATTCTCTTCAGTATCAGTCACAGCAAATAGTTCTCCTCTATCATTGATTAGCTTAGTGATCATTAATGCCTCACTATGAACATATTAGTTAATACCAATTAGCTTTTATAGAGGAATACTTACTGAAAAAAAATAACAGAAATACAAAAAATATATATTTGACCCCCAAAATGGGGGCATACTGTCCTTGGTGCCAAAGGAGAATGTGCACAAAGTGGCTGCTACATAACATTTGCCTTATTAACTTCAATTCTGAAGGTGGGATCAATGGATGACGGTGTTCCCTTGCTTCCAGAGAACTGTATTTTGACTGCCAGGTCACTTCTCTAATGGGCCAGATGCTGCTCGTCACTCCCTGTTTAGCTTGGCTGCCAGCAAACTCTGATCATGATTCTAGTTTAGGTGTCTTTAGAGATCTTACAAGGTGATAATTTAGCTTATTCCAACCCCAACAGTCATTTACCTAACAGAAACAATGAACAAACACAAAGAATATTACCATATTAACTGTCATATCAACAAGAAATGAAATAGATATCTGATAGCAGGAACCTTAGCCATACCCTCTTTCTGTCTGATATAGAGGCTTACAGGAAGAAATCCTTGCCTCAATCACCACCAGGATATACACAGATCAATTTTGGCCAATTATTTTCTTTTGTACTCATAGACAATTACAGCTTACCAGCCAATGAAAACACACCTCTTTGACAAATAGTGTGTATTCAGTTATTTTTCAGTCTTCTCTGACTCTTCAGAATGACCCCATTTGGGATTTTCTTGACAGACCTGGAGTGACTTGCTTTTTCCTTTTTTGAGGAACTGAAGGAAATAGGGTTAAATGGCTAGCCTAGGGTCACAAGGCTAGTCGGTATCTGAGACCAGATGTAAACTCAGGAAGTGGTCTTCCTGACTTTAGACCCAACAGGATCATAAATAGTGATAGAATATTTGCAGATGCTCTGAAGTCTGTGTTGGAGATTACATCATGCAGAGCATGTCATATATGCCTTTAAGGACTGAGTTGTCATGGGCTAGTGCCTCTTTGCATTAGTAATAGTTGCTTAATGTATATAAGACAAATACCCACCAGTATTTATGGTTTCTATTGATGCCAATGTGGATCTAATTTAGTATTTGAGGGCAAAAGACCATGTTTTAATTTTCTGTTTTACTTAGCAATAGCTCTCACTTAAATAGGAATAGAATTAAATAGCACTGGACCGCTAATATTTGACCTTATATTTGTGAATAAACTGAGGCAGAAATTTAGTATAGGAAATATCTGACAAGGACAGCATCTAGTACAAAACACCATATGATATTTTACCTTCTTGGTATTAATGCCCTATAAACCACTCAGGACTCTGGATTATCTTCAACTCTATCTATAACTCAATTTTTGATAATGGCAGCTCTGCAATGGATCAAAGGTTGCATACATATGGCTTTAATATTTTTTTTAATTCTATATAGTCCAGGTAATATACCTCTTGTTTATAACTATTTCTCTTCATTTATTCTTCCAACTTTGCTGTAAAACTCCACAGGGCCCTTTGTGTGGTACCATTGAATTATTTATCTAGATTTGCTGAGTAAAGTCCCTGTATCACACATTTCCTGTGTGCTTAGTGTTCCTTATACATTTGCTAGACTGACCTTCAAATTCATCAGGGCTGCCCTGCAGTTAAGCTGTCAGGTCTAGCCTCCATGGGGAAACTTTAATATAATCCTCAAGGTAAACTTACTGGAAAATGAAGAAAGAAAGAAAAGCCATCGCTGGTAATTGACATTTAAAGGGAATTAGATTTTTTTAGGGCATGTATTTCTCTGCTTGCCCCCACACTCACCCTCAGCCTACCTTTGGGATTGGTGCAATTGTGCTTTTTTTTCACCCTTCATCAGAGAACCAGAGGTAGTTTTTAGTTGGTATGCACTTAAAAAAAATACCCTGCGGCACCATGGATCCTAATTCAGACGCTTACTGAGCTATTCTAACTGACCTATTACTAAAAAGAAATTGTGCATAAGAAAAGTAACAAGATTTGATGGTAAAGAAACAGCTCTTTGAGTTTTATTCAGTTACTTTGATTGTTGATATTACTAATGGGTCATTAAAGAAGCCTTCTGGTTTTACCAGACCAGGAAAACTCAACTTTCCAAAGGTTCTCTGTGCTGCCCACATGATTCTTGTCCTTTATAAGAAAGGATACTCATTTAAAAAATATCCATTCACCAACATTTGCTCTTGACTTTGTACTTCAGCCCTCTTGCTGCCTTGCTCTATGTGGTTTTCCAACTAGCAAATGAGACAATTCCTATTTGATTTTGAACGTCCTTGTGCTGAAAGTATATGAAATTGATTTAAAAGGAAACACCATGTTACGGTGGAATAGTTTAGGAGAAATCCACTTCAGATCAAAAGAAATGAAATTGCCTTTCATTTTACCATATGCCCCGATTTAAGCAGTTTTTGCTGGGAGGATTTATTTTCAGCTGCATCAGCATTAAGATTTTCATTTGATAGTGGTGGTATCATTTTTAAGGCTGCAATGAGAAACGATATACTCTTAGCATTTGAAGATGTTTCTACTTAGACCATCTTACTTATTAGTGAAAGGCTAAGCCTTCTAATGAGGATCAAAGGATGACCAAGTAGAGATAGCATCTCTCATAATCCATTTGGGGTTGTGATTTGGCCTGGAGAAAGCAGTTCTGTGAAAGGAAACCTAATATTTTCTCCCATTTGCCTTATGGGACTTAATATTTGTACTACATACAAATTGTTTCTGAGAGGTTTGTGGAAATGCTGCATGTAGCTGCTGCTCAATTTTTTTGATTATTTAAAAGTAAGAATTGGGGGAAGAGTACATTTAGTGAAAAGTCAGGAACATATTTTTTTAGTTGTTTTTCAGTTCAGTTATTTCTTTTCTTTTAAAGTTTTCTTTGGGGGCAGCTAGGTGGTGCAGTGGATAAAGCATCAACCCTGGATTCAGGAGAACCTGAGGTCAAATTCAGCCTCGGACACTTGACACTTACTAGCTGTGTGACCCTGGGCAAGTCACTTGACCCTCACTGCCCCACCAAAAAACAAAACAAAACAAAGACAAAAAGAAAATTAGTGATGTTGGACTAGATGACCTTTCTTCCAGTTCTAAACTGATGATCATAATCAATACCATTAACATAGCACTTTAAGTTTCATAAGATACTTTATATGTGCAACCAGACTTTGCCCATGTTTCCCTTACCCTATATATCTGGGTAGCCTGTTATAGGCTTCATCTTTAAAACTATCAGATATGAGAGTCTCTCTTTCTGCAGGTATCCAGAAAGAATATATTGCTTACCCACGACATGGGCACCATGAATTACCCCTCTTCCTTTTAGGCCTTGTGACCCAAAGAAATAGATTTGGTTTGGTTTTACTTGTTATATTCAGTTCTTTGTTCAGGTTGTAGAGTCCCTGGACTTAAGCTCCAGTGATGGTGACCTCTGAGGCAGGAATCCAGGCCAGATGTTGCAGTCAGTCCAGCTGGGAAACCCTGAGAAGTCAGGGTGCTATCATGTAAGTATAAGGGTCATTTCGACTTGGAACTTGGTAGGACTAAGTTATAGAGGAACAAAAATAAACAATGAAAATCTAATTCCTTTCATTTCCCAAAGACAAAGGAGGTATAAGGTGGGGATTGTGCCCCTCGCATTTTTTGGAGGATGTTTGTTCTTGCTATATATTTGAAGGAAACATTTCTTTCTACAAGCTAAACTGCCTGTTAGTAGTTAGATGCAACTTCAGTGCAGAAGACTCCCAAAATTTAGAGGAAAAAATGGTGAGTAATGGAGTCAATGACAGAGACTAGACACCCCCAAACTCTCTTAATAGTACTGGAGTAATGAAATATAACATTTTAGGTCAGGTTTGTCACTTTTACACCTTATCTTTTTTGATCAGCAAAGAAGCTAAAAAGGTAGTTGCTATTATAATCTCCACTTTATAGATGAAGGAACTGAGGCTAAGAGAGATTAAATAACTTGCCTAAAGTCACACAGCTAGTAAGTCTCCAAGGCAGGAGACTCTCCAACTCAGGTCTTCCTGACTCCAAATCCAATATTTTATGTGTGGGATCTCCTAGCTCCCTCTGATGACAGAAATAGTGACGATTATGGTGGCTTCTTCAACTCTCTTGACTTCTGGAGAACTTTCAAGTTAATAGTTATAGGTAAAACCTATTTATACTGAAAAATAAATGTAAGTGAAGACACAAATGTGAAGTTTACTTTACAGAGAACATCTCATTTGTGCCTCAGAGTCTCTCAGTAGATTCTTTGAGAACCAGTGTCACCTATTCTACTTTATTTCCCAATTAAGACAGAACCGTTAAGAGAAAATAGCTAAGGGAACTTAACAGAGTACAGTGCCTATCACAGTACAACATGGCCAGGCAACTATTTTGAGTAGAAGATTCAGTTCCTTTGCACAGCTAGTGATTACCTTTTGTTATCATGAAAGTTCCTTCTTATCATGGGTGTTTACAGAATGGAATCGAGGTTGGGTCTTACATGGTCTAAAAGTTAGCTATTAAATCAACAATTTAAAACTCTCAAGTAGATTAGATATTAGAGCTGGGAAAAATATTGAGAAAAAGCTTGATTATGGAGGTACAGAAATTAAACCAATGAGCATAAATAAGCCTTGAGAAAACTGAGTGCTCTCATGGAAATTCATCCCATTCTTTTGAAGGTAAACCATTAGTCCATTGTTGTTGATCTTTCCCTTATATTGCTTTTTTAAAAAAGTCTCTAACTATATTCATGTGGAAATCTCTCTCTCTCTCTCTCTCTCTCTCTCTCTCTCTCTCTCTTTCTGTCTATCTAAAAGGATCTTGGAATTAGTTTGGATGCTAAATAGGTCATTATCAAATAGGAAGATAAAGACTGTTTTTTGTGAAAGCATGTTTTTTAAAGAAGGGATTTATGGGATAAAGTGGATGGATAAAAGTCATATACATATATGTAAACATACACACATTTGTATACATATACATATACACACAGGAAATTAGTAATGTGCAAAGTGCATATGTGGGTTATATACATACATATTTATATGTGTGTGCTTTATCTGTGTGTGTGCAAGTGTAATCTGAGAAGAAGGAGATAGCACTAAAATTAGGGAATTAGGCAGGATTTTATATAGGAGATAACACCTGAGCTTAGTGTTAAATGAAGCTAGTGATTGTAAATGGCAGAGTGCATTCTATGCATAGGCAAAGACATACAGGTCATAGAGATGGAGTGTTGAATTTGGGAAACAGCAAGAAGGCCAATTTGGCTAGAATATAGAGTATGCTTACAATTCACCGACAGACTGATAACCACAGTCCTTCCAGAAAACTAGAACCTGGTAGTTTGTATACAGCTGGCATAGCCTTTGACAACCCAGGGTCACCTCCATGCTATAATGAGACATTTGAGTAGACCCTAACATTAATTCTCTGGTGATAGATTCACTAAATCTTTATTGAAGCTATTTCTGCTTTTAGCCTGCACCACCTCTTAGGACAGTGAGTCCCATAAGTTTACTACCTACTCCATAAAGTATTTTTTTTCTTTCTGACTGAAGCAGTAAATTCACCAAGGGAAGGTGATATGAGGTTTCAGCTAGCTGTATATAGTCAAGTAGAGGTTTTCATTCATTTTAGGCGAGTTCCAGGTTTTCAAATTTTTCAAAAGAATGTCTTACCAAAGTTGCCTAGTTCAAACCATTATATCAAGTATTCAGTGTCATAAAGCATCAGAAGCAGTACTGTCTAGTGTAATTTTCTGTCATTGGCTACATTTTGATGTTTTGTCCAAAATACTCTGCTTCTTCTCACTCATTAAGCTGTTGCTCATGGTCTTCCAACAACTTGCAATGCCCTTCTGCCTCCTCTCAACAAATCATAGTTTGCAATTCCTTCTCACTGTCAAGTCTTAGTTCATCCTTGAAGCATTCTGTCCCTGCCTACTCCAATCCAAAAGGATGTTTTCCTTCTCTAGCACCCTATAGCATAGCACCACCCAACCTAATAATATTTGATTATATTATGACTCATAGTGTTTCCTATTTTTAATGTGTGAGTTTTTAATTTTATCTGCCCAAGTAGATTGTGTATTTCTGGATAGAAATAACTGTCTTCTTTTACTTTTTTGATTCCCTCCCTTTGTCCCACCCCAGGACCAGGACTGCATTTAATATGCAGTGGGAGTTCAGTTCAGTACATACTTGTTGACTCTAGAATAAGAACATTTCATCTGTGCTGCTACCATGGGAATTCTAATGCAAAATATATGAGCCTTGTTTGTGAGTTTGTAAAAAAAAATAGCATCAGAACAGGGGACCTAAAATAACTTGTGAGAATCTAAGTTATTCGCAACTTTGTACCCAATTTAGAAAAAAACAAAACCAAAAGACAATAAACTTACTAAATGCATAGATGAATAAATCCCAAAATTCAAATAGATATTGCTTATATGGTTTAAATTTTATACATTTAATTTATATATATCATATATAGTTATAAATATACACATATATTATCTATAGATATATTGTATATGCATGTTTCTGCATATATACATATATCTATACTTATCTAAGAAAGAATGTTTTCTTGTTTGGAAAAATTTTTCTCCCCATTTCTTTTAAAGTCCAATGTTAGAATAGTGATACCATCTTATATTTATTTAGAGTTTGGGAGTGGGGATAGAAGGAAGAATGAATGCTACCACTCCTCCAGAGTAGACAAATTGTTCAAAAGATGTATATGCTCTACAAAATTCTTTCTCTAGAATCCTTAAGACTCTAAAGGTAAGCTTTTATACTATTTGAATTTAGTAAACAAAGTGTACCTTTTATTATTAAACTAGATTTTTCTTCCCTTATTATGGGAGTTAAAAATTTGATACTTAAAATAAGAGAAATGGATATTTTGAAATAAAAAAATTAAATGTAACCACTGCTGCACAGTTCCCTGAATAGGTTCAAACACTTATTTTCAGAGTGGGCTGGAGCTTTGAATTTTATAACTATATTTTGGGGGGAAAATCAACAACAATGTTGTGATTTGTTTATAATTGTTCCTCAGAAACTGTTTTTTTTCCAAAGTACAAGAATGGAGAGAACATCTTTTTAAAGTACCTTTATAGTCATTTGGAAGCCACACATGGTATTCTTACAGACAAAATGCCAAGTTCTCAGGGTTTTGTTTAGTTTTTAACTACCCAAACCTGATATTCTAAAGGAAAAAATGATTCATAAAGGTCACACAGACAATGAGAAGTCATATCTGTAAACAGAGCTGGCCTTTTGCAAAACTGTGAAGTAGGTGGCATTTGTCTTTTAGGCTCTCTGGCTCTCCCTTTCACTGTTTTCTCCACATCTATTCCAGGAATCTGTCTTGGGTCCCATTTCCTCAGAGCTTTCATTTCATGACATGTAAATCTAATTCAGAGGCTTATGGTATAACCCTTCCCAGGGTTATTTGCACAGAAATACAGAGCTTTTCAAGATTGAAAAACTTGAAAGATCTAAAGGAATGACTCCAATAATTGAAATATATGTCTCTTGCTTGACATGTCATAAAGTAGATTTGTCTAAGGGTGGCCAAAGGACTTCCTACAATGTTTCTTATCTCACCATACTTTCCTAACATGAATGAGAAGTAAAAAAAAAAAACATGTTTAGAGGCTATTTTACTTCTCAGTAAAATGAGAGAAAGAAGTCATTAAAATAATATTTATACCTACCTATCATTTATGTATCTATCATCTATATCAACATGAGCTTCTTTTTCTATATATAGATACATTTATCTATACCTATGTAGATTATAAATAATTTCTAGTTATTAAGATTGATCATGTAGAAAAAACAGGATTTTCTTTGTTGCTAGAGAGGGACAAAGTTAATTAGTATTTTCAGTCTTGTCAATCATGTCACATTTATAATTTGTATACAACAGAAGTTGAAGGTGATTTCTTCATAGCAGTTAACTCTTTTCCATTTGAGGCAGTTGAGATCTGGAGCTATTTTTTACAGGAGTGGGGTATGATAAGAAGTAAGAATTAAATAGATTTCTTATTACAAATTAGTTAACAGTTAAACTGAGGGAATCTGAGGAGATATAGAGGTGTCCAAATAGAACATGTAATATTTGCATGGGTATCTGCCACATCCTATTGCAGTCAAGTTGAGGGGAAATGATTCATTGTCACTGGCTAAAAGACTGGTGGACTTCCCTTTTGAAGAGAAACATAGCTGTCATATCAGTATGTCCCCTTCTTTCACGTGGACAGAAAAACAAGTGGCCAAACCATATCTCAGCCTTCCTACTTAGCCAGCAATGTTGCCCAAGGGATAGAGTACTGTTCTGTCAGAAAGACATGAGTTCACATCCAGTTTCAGATAATTACTAGCTATGTCACCCTGGGCAAATTACTTGACTTCTATATTCTTCAGTTTCTTCAAACATAAATGAGAATGACAATAGTACCTACCATGAAAGGGTATTGTGATGATTAAATGAGATATTTATAAACACTTGGCATAGTACCTGGAATGTACTAGGTACTATGTAAATGATTATTCCTTTATCCTTCTCTGGAAGAAATGACTTTGGCAATATTCTAAAGAACATTTGTTTAGAATTAACTAAGAGAAAATCCATCCACATACCTCCAAAAAATGCCACAAGACAACTCCTGAAGCAGCAAAACCTACAAAAGAAGAGTGAGACTATTTGCCAGCCAAAGATTGCAAAGGCAGCATGGATCATCTACTGTACAAGGTAAGAAAGAACCTCAGCACACTGCACAGATCCAGCCCCAGGCAGGCCACACATCTGGAGCCTCATAATCTTCAGCATCAGGTCATGGACTGGTGAGCGGGTCCAGCAGTTGCCTGTGGGGGAGAGGGTTGTCTCTGCAGGAGCAGAGGCAGAGCACATTGCCCAGTAAGCAGATTTTAGTGGCAGAGGCCCAGTGGGGGAGGGGCATAGGCATACCAAGCTTTCAACCATAGAGAATCAGATTTCAATCAGATTTCTGCTTCCTGGTTAAAGAGATAGTGGGCCCGTGGTTACTTACAGGCTTGAGGTCCTGAGACCGAGCCTAATAGTACCACCTAGGACCACCTGTAGCTTGGGACTATACAACCTGGAAGTAATACTCCACGTTAAGGAGTTAAATGCCAAGAAATAGGCAGCCAGGATGAACAGGCAGAGAAATCAGCAGACCATAGAAAGTTTCTTTGGGGGCAAGGTACATCAAAATACACCCTCAGAAGAAGATAATAATAAAGTGATAGCTCCTACATTCAAAGCTTTCAAGAAAAATATGAATTGGTCTCAGGCCATAGAAGCACTCCAAAAGGACTTTGAAGATAAAGTTAGAGAAGTCGACGGAAAAGTACGAGAGGTAGAGGAAAACTGCAGAGAGAAATGAGAGTGATGCAGGAGGGTCATGAAAAAAAAGTCAACAGCTTAAAAAGTCAAATTAGTCAAATGGAAAAGGAGGTACATAAACTCTTTGAAGAAAATCATTGCTTAAAAATTAGGATAGAGCAAATAGAAGCTAATGACTTTATGAGAAATCAAGACACAATAAATCAAATCCAAATGAATAAAGAAATAGAGGGCAATATGAAATATCTCCTTGGAAAAGTAGCTGACCTGGAAAATAGATCCAGGAGAGATAAATTGAAAATCATTGGGCTACCTGAAAACCATGATCAACAAAAGAGCTTAGACATAATCTTAAAGGAAATTGTCAGGGAAAATTGCCCTGATATTCTAGAAGCAGAAGGTAAAATAGAAATTAAAAGAATCCGATGATCACCTCCTGAAAGAGATCCCAAAAGGAAAACCTCCAGGAATATTGTAGTCAAATTCCAGAGATCCCAAGTCAAGGAGAAAATATTATAAGCAGCTAGAAAAACGGAATTCAAATACCGTGTAGCTACAGTAATGATAAAACAAGATCTAGCAGCTTTTATATCAAAGTACCAAACGTCATGGAATATGATATTCTGGCGGGCACAGGAACGGACATTACAGCCAAAAATCAGCTGCCCAGCAAAATTGAGTATAATACAGATTGAAGTGCAATTTTATTTGTTAGTTCCTCTTTCTAAAGTCATTTTGTCAGTTGTCTTTCACAACCTGACTAATGTGAAATTTTTTGCATGACTGCACACATATGACTTATATTGAATTGCTTGATTTCTTAGGGAGAGTTGAGGAGGGAGGGAGGAAGAAAATTTGGAACACAAAGTTTTTAAAAATCAATGATAAAAAAAATTAACTAAGAGAGGTCAGCGACCTAATGTCACATACTGATCAGTATGTGACACTCTTTTTTATTTCAAAAAATCAATGATTCCATCAAAGTGGATACTTTCTTCCCTCAAACATAGAAGGAGGATGAGATATCTTCCATACTTTAGTAGATATTCTTCATGAGTTACTCTGTTGAAAAAGCTTACAATCTGTTGGACAACCTCCTGTGCTCAGCATTTCTTCATTTGGCAGATACACACATGATTGTCAAGACTGTCATCAAAGCCTTTCCATTTTCATATGGTCTGTCACACCTTGTGTTTCTCTGGAATAGTCCTAGTAAATGTAGTCACCTAAATAGGGCTTGAGTGGTAGATAGCCTCATTGATGTTATTAAATACAAGCTGAGGCATCCTTTTCTGAAAAAGAAAAGTGCTAAAATTGAAGACTGTGGCTAATTTTAGATCTTGTCATTGAAGAGAAGGGGACTACTGAAGTATCACTGGGGAATTATGTCCTGCTACAATACAAGAAATAAACTCTGGCTTTTCCCCAGAAAATGAGTTATTCACTCATCTCTTTTTTAAATAGCAGTTCTCTTTAACTTTTCAATCTGTAGCCTGTTTGGAAGTTTATAAAAGTATAATGCTAATGGTATAGCAAGCTTGAAAACTGACATAGATGCTGATGGAGAAGTGCATTGCCATTAATAAATTATAGAAGCACTATGAATTTATGATTTGAAGTAATAGATGAATACTTGAGAGTCTGCTCCTAGAATGAATATGCCAAATCCTACTTACAGTTTTAAAAGTTGAGTACATTTGTGAATGCATGAAAAACCTAAGCAGAGTTTTGATTTTCAAGATTCCAGAATAATTATAATCATAAAAGAACATTTTGGAATTCAATAAGTATCCATCTGTTTTCAGGTTTAGTTGTCCAGAGGTCTGATTAATTGGTTGAGATGTTGCTGGCAAATCAAGCTTTCTCCCTATATTTGCCATCAGTCACCTCCAGCTTTACAAATTTAATGTAGTCTTCCTGGAATTAATTTATTTATTAACTTTTGGGGTCATAATTATACTTAAGATAAAATATGAATATTTATTCAGATGTTTATTATTAATCAGTAATATTCTCAAGACACCTTATAATTTGTAATATTTTATTGTCTTGACATATTCATATTATTCTCCCTGAGCTATTATAATTTTTCTTAATTATTGACCACACAAATAACATAAATCATAAATTAGATTTTATAGACATATCATGGCTAAAGACATTATATAATTTCTACAGTGATAGAAAAGTACAATATTTTCCTGAATTAGTTATATTTATAATACTGTTGTATTTAAAATTTTTTATAATCTTGATTAGCCCCTAAATCATGTTGCTTTAGCCCAATTTGCTAATTTGAAATAAAATGTTAGATTAAAATAGATGGAATATAAAAGTTTTAATTCTCATGCTCTCTCTCTCTCTCTCTCTCTCTCTCTCTCTCTCTCTCTCTCTCTCTTTTTCTCTCTCTCTCTCTTTCCCTCTTTCTCCCTCCTTCCTTCCCCCTCTTCCTCTTTGTCTATCAAGACTTATGTCAGAATCATATATCTTCCTTCAATTGCTTCATGGTCCTGGGGAAATTCTTTCTAAGATACTGCCTAAAAATGCCAGTTAAAGGGCCAAAGTTATCACCCTTTACCTCTGCCACAATAGGGGGCACTATTAACTAAATAGGAAAGGTTTTCTTTTTTTCACTAATTCTATTTAGATTTCAGAATATAAACCACATCAGACATAAAACTTTAGGAATCTTATAGTTCTTTCATCCACACACATCTTAGATTTGTAGAGCATTCACAGCAGATTTTGATGCAGCTGTGAACACATTGGCTAGAAATCTTTCACATCGACAATCTTTTTGTGAAAGATCAAGTTTCAGATAGTCCGTGATGAATTCATGACTGTGGTCTATATACCCCTCCTGAGCAGATTCCTATCCTGTCTGATAAACATCTGGCCCCTCAGAGTACACACTGTGAAAGGCAAAAAATGACTCAACTCTTATCCCACATGTGGCCCATTTAGGTCTTAACTATCTAGAAGAGGACCTGTTTGGCATTCTTGAATACTTCTTTCATATTACTCTCTCCAAAGATCCCTGGCTAGCTCTTTCTGCCCAGACTGGACCTTGAACCGATGGTTAAGAAGTCAGATCCCCAAGGGGCAACATTTCTTTGGCATAACTGCCATTAGCCCTTTGCCCTTGAGTTTCCCAATCCCCACCCCCACCCCCAATCTGGATCTGGCCAAGTATCAATTTGCCCTTGGGAAATCAAATGTTTTCATTCTTTGCCATAATTGATTGATAACATTTTACTTTTATAAATAGGAATGTGTCTCATTTTTATCAATAACTTGAATGAATGAAGGCATAAATGCCCTTTGTAATCAAATTATTTGGTGACCTAAAGCTAGGAAGGATCATGAATATAATAGATGACAGAATAAGGATTCAAAAACCTCTATCAGAATTTTGGGCTAAATCTATTAAAATGAAGTTTAAGCGAGAAAAATATGAAGTACTACATTTGGACTAATATATTTAACTACATAAGCACAAGACAATTTTTTTTGTCATATGAAAAAAAGACCTGAGGGTCTTAGTGGACTTCAAGCTGAATTGAGTAAACATGAGTTGACATGTTATACATTATCAGGCCCAGATCATAGGATCATAGAGTTAGAAGTCACCTCATACATCATTTAATCTGAATCAGATAGTAGATGTAGAGCTAGAATAGACTTTGGAAGAGGCAATCTGGTCCAAGACCCTCATTTTATAGATGAGGAGACTAAGGGCTGGGGAAGTTAAGTGATTTGCCCAAGATAACACAGATAGTAAGTGACAGGTCCAGGATTTGTACTCGAGGAAGGTTGCAATCTGACTGTATTCTTTTCTGACTAACCTTGGAGCATTTATTAGTTCTTGCTTGCTCCATTCTCTATAGTTTTGGCTCGTAAGGACACAGAACAACACAGATACTTTACAATGTAAGTACCCATATTAGGGGCATGGTCAGTCTATTCCCCCAAAGCCAGGTTACCTCTGCTTCTCCTCCTAGGCATTTAAATTACAATGAACATTATCCCCAATTACAGGCAAATTTTCTCATTCTTTCCTCTATGCCAATCAGTTTACTCTGACCAGATTCAGTTTTCTCACTGGAACAAATTCCTTTATAGAAATTGAGTATCTAGCTAACAGGTGAGTATGATCTAGCTATATGATGTTGGGGAAATAATTTCTTCCATCTGGTCCTCAGTTTCCTTATCTATAAAATGAGGGGATTGACTATCTCAATTTGTTCTTTGAATATATCAGCTCTCTATTAGCAGGCAGGGAACCTGTTTCATCTTGAGTTTTCTGGAATCATTGTTGGTTATCATATTGATCAGAGTTCCTAAGATTTTCTAAGTTTATTTGTCTTCACAATATTGTTGTTATTGTAAAACTATTATCTTCACTTTGTTCCTACAGCATTTCATACAAGTCTTCACAAATTTCTTTGTAACCATCTCCTTTTTGATTTTTTACAACATAATATTCCATTGCATTTAAATATCATACCTGTTTAACCATTCCCCAAATAATGCATACCACCTTATCTTCTAATTCTCTGTTGCCATAAACAGAGATTACATAAAGACTTTTAAAGATTTGGTTCCTTTTCTTCTTCCTTAGACCTAGTAAGGTTATCACTAAGTCAAAGTGTATACATGTTTTAATGGCTTAGGGGGCATAAAGGCACTTTTCTATTAGGTATGATTTGAGATGACTATTTGAAAGAACATGAAATGTTTATCCTAGTGAAGACTGATTGAATACATACCTATCTTCAATTATTGGAAGTGCAGTTATGGAAGAGGAGAGATTTATTCTATTTATCCTCATAAAAAAAAACAATTATTATAGTTAAAAATCACAAAGAGGCAGATTTAAGTTTTGTGTCAGGAAAAAAAGTCACCAAAAACTAGAGCTATCCAAAAATTCAACAGCCTGCCTTGAGAGCTGGTGGAGGTCTTCAAGAAGAGCCTGAATAGTCATTTGACTAATATGTTAAAGTGGGAATTCATTTTAGGTATGTCTTGGACTGGGCAGCTGTCTAAATTCTGGGATTCTGGGATTAAATAATGCCACATAGAGTATTGCTTCACCACAAGAAAAATTGATGAAGACATTCAGTACATGTGGCTGTGCTTTATAGTCATTAGTTTTAATAAGGTGATGGCAATCTACTTTAGAATTCTGATCTAAATTACTAATTTATTCTTGGTATTTAATAAAACTTCCAATAAAAATATGCTAGGGGCATGCTGGAGCCAATGCATACTGGCTTGCTAGATCTGATTGTTAAAATTTCAGTATGGACATTTATACCTCAGGGATCAGTAAACACTAGCAATCAAGGCTTGATTTATTGTTTTATTGATTTTTTTGATTTAAGAGAGTAGTGGAGAAAATGTTAATAATGTAGATTAAACTTAAAAGTATGTCCTACTTCAGAATGTCAATTGTTAAATATTTATTAAATTAATTAATTAAATATTTAATATCCTACCCATTCCTAGTCCAGTGGCTCATTAGGGTGTGAAGGAGACCTTGTGTTGTTAAAGGCTTTACCACCACAATGCAATCTTCACCAGGTCATTCAAAAGAAAAAATAAAATCTTAGTTTTATAATGTGAGATTTAAAATTGGATATTAGATCATAAATCCCCCCTACTTAACCTTTCCCTTAATTTATCTCCCAGACTAGTAAATGGAAGAAGCTTCTGGTTTTCTAGTTAGAGCTTTTATTGTATGGTAGTCACAAGGTGATGTTGATTAGAAGGATAGGAAAGTAGAAATACAATACAAATCGTCTTAGGTCTAAGCTTAGTCTATATTCCATATAAAACTCACCAAAAGCCGAAGGCCACCTTTGGGGAGAGAGAGAGACTGTGTCAAGTGCATGCTGCTGCTAACCGCAAGCCAGGCAGTCTGAAGTGCGCAGCAGGCAGACTGGCGTGCGTAGCTCATGCCATTGGTCTCCTCCCCGAAAGGGTGGTCCTTAAAGAAACTGGCGTCTCTCCATTATCGCTAGCCTGTTAAAACTTTTTACCACAATATTTTGTTTGGTACATCAGTCACATTCCTGTAAATACCCCTTCTCCTCATACACTGTCCCATATATATATATATATATATATATATATATATATATATATATATATATTTTGGTGAGGCATTTGAGGTTAAGTGACTTGTCCAGGGTCACATAGCTAGCAAGTGTCAAGTGTCTGAGGCCGGATTTGAACTCAGGTCCTCCTGAATCCAGGGTCGGTGCTTTATCCACTGTGCCACCTAGCTGCCCCAACTGTCCCATATTTTTTAAAAAGGAGTTATATTTTTGTAATCTGTTAGTATAGTCTTGATTTACATTGTTGTAGTCATTGTGTGTATATATTTGCATATATATGCATATGTGTATATGTATATATTGTATAAATATATAATATATTCATACACACATCTATATATTTTATTCATCTTACATGTGTTCATACAAGTCTCCCTCATAGTTATTTTTCTTCATCACTCAATGATATTACATTACATTATAGCATTTGGGGGGCACATAATTTTTTCTAACTTTTTGTTACTACAAAAAGTATCACGAAAATATTTTGGTGTCTCTGGGACCTTTTATCCTATACCGCCCCCCTTGCAAGTCAATAGTGGGATTGCTAGAACAAAATATATGCATGGTTTATAATTTTTTCTTACTAAATGCTAAATTGTTTTCCAGAATGATAGGACTAAGCACATCTTTGCTAGCAGTGAATTAGCATATCCATCTCTTCACATCCACTCCTACATTAACTTTTCCTATCTTTGCTTTATTTACCTATTTGATAGGGTGTTGGATGTTACCTCAGAGATGTTTTAATTTGTATTTCTCTTATTTTGAACACTGTTATTGTGATTCTGAATAATTTTTCCATAAAGTTATTACAGTGATAGTTTACATTTCTACATACATTTACAAATGATCTGTTCATATTCTTTGACCACGTGTATATTAGGAAATGACTTTATAATAGATAGGCCATAATCATGAGGAATGTTCATGTTTGTTGTACAAGGACCTGTCTAACTAAATAAAGGATTCTCATTAATAAAGGGTCGCATACAAGGCAATGTCATTTTCAAATCAACTATTAAAACATAAAGTATCTGTTATATATTGGTAGAGGTAGATAAATCTAAAGATGAAATTAAGATGTTTATAGTATTCAATAAACATTCTCCAACTTTATTATGAGTAAAAATCATCTGTTTTTAAACCATCCTGTGTATATCCATTGTTGTTGAGCCATTTTTTCTGTTGTGTCTGACCCTTCATTACCCCTTTTGGAGTTTTCTTGGCAAAGATACTGGAGTGGCTTGCCATTTCCTCTTCCACCTCATTTTACAAATGAAAAACTGAGGCAGAAAGGGTTATATGACTTGCCTATGTTCACACAGTTAGGTGTCTGAGGCCATATTTAAACTCAGGTTTTCTAAACTCCAGGCTCAGAATGCTCTCCACTGCCCCTTTTTATTTTTGAGCTTTTTTCAATATTACCAAACTGAATTGTATCCAAAGGTTAGTAATCAAGGTGATAAGGAGATTTGAGATCATATAAGAAAATAATGTAATGAAATTATATTTAATCTGAAAAAGAAGAGAATTACAAGAAACATGACAGCTGTATTGAAATATTTGAAGGACATATATTGGAGTGGAGTTAGAACTGTTCATTTTGGACATACTGGCCCAAACCAGGAACGATTGGTGAAGAAAATTTCAACTCAACATAAGGGATAATATGAGCTACATGAAAGAACACTGCATTGTTTTGGGAGATAGTGACTTCCTTCTTACTGGAATTTTTCAAAAGAGGCTTGATGACCACTTATTAGTGATACTGTGGAAGTAATTAATGATCAGGTATGAATTTGAACAGGTGGTCTCTGAAGTTCCTCCCAACTCAGAGATTCTATAAAAAAACATACTTTCCTTATGATTAATTTTTGGGAGGGATTTTTCCCCTACTCAGTCACAAGGTAGAATCAATGAGGTAGATTTTCTAGAAAATTAGTTTCTCTGCTTAGCTGTATTTTTAGCATAAAAAGAGGACCATTTACATAATTATTGTTTATAAAACATTTGATAAATTATGGAATGCACGAATAAAAGTAGTTTGCAATCATTAATAAACCCATTAAACCTCCATCTGAAGGATCTCTGTGCCACTGAGGTTAGTGAGTATCAAGCTCATTTTACAGATGGTCACAGAAAGGTTAAGTGACAAGTTCAGGCCAATGCTGAAGTCAGTACCCCAACTGGCATTTAACCCTGCCTTCTTGATCAGATCACTGGTCCATGCTGGCCTTCATTATGGTAATTTATGGATGGATAATTGCCTTTGTTGTATATAGACTAGAATCTTTCCATTGTATTCCTTGTATATCCCTAAGTTTTGTGTTGAAAAGGAAAAAAAAAGGTGGGTTTTTTCATTTCTTACCTGATTTGTGAATTTTTCTACCACAAAATCATTATAGTAACTATCAAATACTGGATAATGCTCACCTACAAATATATGAGAAGTTTGTGTTAGGGTAAATAAATTCAAGCTGATTAATCCATGTCACATTTATGTATTTTCCTCCATTGAACTGTATAATGAGGGGGGGGGGCAGTTTCCAACAAAGCAAAAATTAAATTAAATAAATACAAGTATATCACTACATTAGTTTACTCTAGAACAATTCAACAAAATATTAAAAGATATAAAACAGCAGCAATATTCCTTATTAATTGAATATTAGTATTCTCTTCAATAGGAATATGAATAAATAGCTTTACCTCCAAAATTTCCAAAATCTCTCAGTTAAGAACTATCCCTGTTTTACAAATGAAAAAAACAAACTATAGGGAGACCTGGTAAAATATATTGAATTTCGTGTGGTCTTTAGAAAAGCACTGGATAAGATGTTAGGAGACTTTTGTACTAGACCAGGTTCTCATATAACTTAGCTATATGGCCATAACAATGTTACAAGAAACTAGGGGCAATTAGGTGATGCATTGGATAGAATGCCAGGTCTAAAGTCAGGAAAACTCATCTGCCTGAGCTCAAATCTGGCTTCATATCCTCTGATACCTACTGACTGTATGACCTTTGACAAGTCACATAACCCTGTTTGTCTCAGTTTCCTCATCTGTAAAATGAGCTGGAGAAGGAAATGGCAAAGCACTTCAGTATGTTTGCCAAGAAAACCCAAATGAGGTTACAAATAAATGGGCACGACTAAAATGACTAAACAAATATTGCAAGAAACAAATGAGCTTCACCTGTGTGAATGATACTTCCTAGGAAGATAGCTGTGTAGTTACTGGGAAATGGTAAGTAGGAAGGAGAAGAATGAGAAAGTAGGTATATGGGGAAATGGCTTATTGCAGGAGATGTACACCTCAAACATACTAGGACCAAAAATGGAGAAGGGTGAAGAAAATACAAAAATAGTTCTGAATTACTTGGGAGCATTTCTCCTAATCTTCACCTGCCATTTTCCATTCTGTTGTTTTAGCTAAGCCAAACTTCAAACTTGACCTCCAGATATCATGCTCCTGAGGAGCTGAGTTCTAACTTTGCTTCTACATTGATTATATGAGAAGAGGAGAGAATCAAAGATGTGGGATTGAAGGAAACAAGGTCTTGTTAGAACTAATTTAAAGGGAGATTTGATGTGTACATTCACTTAACATAGGAGAACAACTCCCTAGCAGATTATAAGATTAAAAACCCTGATAATTTTGTTATCTGGGATGTACTCAAGGACCAATTTTTGCAGTAATTCAAATCCTTAGACATCAGTGTTTAGTGCATTCTTAAAATCAGCTGAATACTGGACCAGGAGATGGGAATAATAACTGGAGAAATGGTGACAGTGCTGTTGGGAGAACTTCCTAGTGGTTTAGCCTGATAGAGCAAACCCCATAATTTAGTGCATCTAGGTGGCATAGTTAATAAAGTATTGGGCCTGGAGTCAGTAAGCCTTCACTTCACATCTTGCCTTAGACACTTAGCTGTATGACCCTGGGCAAATTACTTAGCCTCTGTCTGTTTTAGTTTCTTATCTGTAAAATACAGATAATAATAGCATCTGCTACCAATGGTTGTGAGTACCAAGTGAAATATCGGTGAAGTGCTTTGCCAATCTTAAAGTGCTATATGAATGCCATTGTTAACAATAATAATAACATTTATTTTATGGCATATATGATATATATATATATATATATACACACTTATGTAGCCTATCTATAAGCATATAGCATTTTTATGTTTTATACTTTCTGAATAATTATTATTCAGAAAGCATAAATACTAGACAAATTATTATTGAGAAAGTATAAAGTAGTAAATATAAAGTACTTTGTCACCTGATAAATAATATATTGTAAGGCATTAAAAGTGCTATTGAAAAGACTTGGAAATAAAAGTATTAAGTGTAAGAATGGCAAAGAGAGAATAGGATTTGCTACATTAGGATTTTTCCAATTTACGAACAAAGACACTGACATGAGACAGCCAAACATATGCACTAAATGTGCCTGATGAAATTATTTGTTTGTAAACTCAGGAAAATGGATTTTATTTGTGGAGGATAAATTAATATTATTATCAATAATAATATAAATATTCATGGCTTTACAATTTGATGAAGCTTTTTCCTTTATATCTTATCATTTTATTTTCACAACCATGCCATAAAATGGCTAGGAAGTGACTTCTTGATGAATTCATTGAACAAATATTTATGAAGAGCCTACTATTCACATGCATTATCACCCTTATATTTTACACATAAATGAATTGAACCTCAGAGAAGAGACACTATTCACACAGGTGGCAAAGAGAATGAAGACTAGAAACAAGGGCTCTGACTGAATCCAATCTTCTTTTCACAGGCCACATAAAACAAAGAATGCGAAAATTCTGGAAAAGAAGATGGAGTGGTAAAGAGAGAGACTAATAGGGGCAGCTAGGTGGCACAGTGGATAGAGCACCGGCCCTGGAGTCAGGAGTACCTGAGTTCAAATCCGGCCTCAGACACTTAACACTTACTAGCTGTGTGACCCTGGGCAAGTCACTTAACCCCAATTGTCTCACTTAAAAAAAAAAAAGAGAGAGACTAATGTACGCCCTCTCATAGCAATAAAAATTTTAAAATAAGCAAAAGTACCAGAAACCCTATATTTTAAAAAGGAATGGATGAATGAATGAATGAATAATGAATATGAATGGGTAATCAAAATAGTGATACAATGAAAAAATATAAATTAAGAGGAATCAAGATATTTTTAAAAAGCCATCAGAAAAAATACTGCAAAACGAAACACAATATCAGTTTTTAAAAACAAAAAGTTACTTGACCTGCTATGTAACAAACTTTTATAAATGCTAGAGGTAAAATCATAATAAGTATTAAAGGGAAAAATTACAATAAAGCTATGATATGAAATGAAGGTACTGAATATGACTAAGGAACCTTAAGAAAATCATGATGAAGCTCAACCAATTAGCTATATCCAAATAGAAATCAAACAATGGATTTTTTTTAAGGAGGGAAAAGTGAAAGAAATAACAGAGGATGAAGAACAACAAACCCAGACAATTATTCAGCTGGGAAAAGACTTAGGGGCACTTCAGACAAAGGCAATTGGATTTGGATGATGAAACAAAGAAATTGAAGAATTGTTGGCCTTTCTGGTAGAATATATCCACTATATTTCAAAATCTTGTACAAGAACATTTTTCAGATAGAGATAGGATTGAAAACAATGTGATTGCTAAGACTGAAATGAAGAGATGAGAGAAGACTATCTAATCAAGAAGTTGTTAAATTGTTGATTTCTGCAATGTTCTTCAATCCTTAAACCTCATATGAAAGGAATTATGCACTATATTTATAGGAATTATAGCTAACTGCAAGATAAGACAGGAAGTTCCCCCCAAAATGCCAACAAAACAAAACAAAAAAACACATGGATTAGCATCAAAGAACTTAATGATGCATAGTTTTTACTTTGTGTCCTTCCCTCTAAAACCAGCTAAGTCTCCTTCATTATCAGAATGAATACAAGAAAATTGGAAAGTCACATATAACTGTCTGATGCTCTGAGACAATTTTACCTGAGACTGAACCACTATAGACAAAGACAACCTATATGCTCATTCCTCAATGGTCAAGACACTTCCATGCTACCATTCATACCCCAACCTACTGATTCTGAGCCCCGAGTTACCATTGTTCAAACCCCATTCTCTACTGCCACTGACCACTACTGTATTCCCACTCACTTTAAGTCATCCTTTATAATATCCAACTGTAAAGTTACCCATTTTTTCCCACTGTGCTCTCTACTGTTAAGGGCTAAAATTCTAGCTAGTCTGTCTCAAATATCCAATGAGTGGTCGCCAATAAATTATAAGCTTTAGCAAGAGTTAGAGTTTTAAGCATTTATTAAGGAGAATAAGAATTTTGGTAAAGAGAGAGAAAGGCCTAGATTCCTATCTATTAAAGGGAGAGCACATTTCTAGCTCCGCTCTCCACCAGAGTCCTGAGGAAAGAGCCCAAGACCGAGCACCAGTCTCTTCCTTCCTCCTCCCACTAGTCCGCGTCACTTCCTGATGCCAAAGAAAAGACTCCTGGTCTTGCCCTCAAAGACCTTCGCTTCATGGGCAGAACTCTTCTACAGTAAATCTCCAGCAGGTGGCGTTATTCCAATCGTTACACTACCATGACTGCTGTAACAAATTAGATTTCATCTTAAACCTTTTCCTTTCTCATGCCCTCTATCTTTTTGTACTGAAACCTGGATCCCTCCTGATGATATAGCTTCCCTGCCCTTTTACTCATTCCCTTACTTGCTGGTCATGGTTGAAGAGTTGAAATAATCCTGGTTCCTATTTGCTACTTCCAGTCTCTCCCTCTACTAATGTCATGCTGTAACTTTTTCTCCTCTTGGATTCATTCAGTCCAAATTGATCAACCAGTCAAGATTCTGTTGGCTATTATTTACAGACCTCCAGAATACTCACCTTCCTTCTACAATGAGTTTGTTGCCTGGCTTACAGTCTTTTCTCCTCCCCAAGTCCTATTCTCAAACAAGGGAATTTCAAGATGTACATTCACACACTTTCAAACTCTATAGCCTCCTGGTTTATCAACTTATTAATTCCCCATGACCTACTCTTCCACTCCACCATGGCTGCACACTGCAATGATCATAATGCATCTTGCTATTATCTTTGAGTGTTCCACATCTTCATTCATGAACTCCAACTCCTTTATCTGATGATTATCTGTAGTCATTCAACCTCTTCTTTTGCCTTACAACTTTTGCCTTACAATTCCTTGTTCTTCATTCTCACTGTGACCTCAAATATCTCTATGCCTTGGTGTACTACCAGACTATCACTTCCTGCACTAGCTATAATCTTCTACCTTCCACATCTTGATGCCCACCCCCACTTGAGTAAAACTACTCAAGACTTCAAACTGTCCTCTTCACTTGAATCCCTTACTCCCTTATTATACTGAGAATCTTGCCCTTCCAAACCCCAGCTTTGTATTGCTAATATCATGCACCATCTTCAATGTTAACATACACACTTAAGGACAAACGCAGAAAATAAATCTATGCTGAATCGGTCTTCTAACATTTATGTTACAAGATCTAACATGTGGCAATTTCACTGATGCAAAGTAATCCTTTTATATGTCTCTAATTCATTGGCTAGCCTAGTCACCAACAGTTTTTTCCAGTCTTCAAACCTTGTCCAGGTCCACTTATCACATTCTCTTAGCTAATAATTTCACCTCATATTTCAATTTTTAAAACTTAGGGCATTCCCAGAGAGATCTCATCTTCCCTTCCCCTCATCTCATATCACTCAGATGCCTTCTGCATCAATCTCTACCTTCCTGCTTGTTTGACGTAAAAAGGTCTCCCTTATCCTTGTCAAAGAAAAGCCCTCTAGATGCATAGCTTATCTAGTTCCATTCATTTTCTTGAGTGAATTATCCCCTCTGACATTAGTACTCTCTCATTTATCTTCAATCACTCCCCATCTACTTGTTAATTCTATACTGAGTATAAACATGACAATCTTTCACTTATCCTTAGTGGAATTTTTATGTGTTCTGTCTTCTCTAGACTAACCATCATTCTGTGGACACACTTATTGAGATTGCCATCTACAATAGGTATGTCTACTTCCTTTTCTCTCACTCATCTTAAATCTTTGCAGTCTAGGTTCCTGTCTCACCATTCAAACAAAACTGCTTTCTCCAAAGTAACCAGTGATCTTTTAGTTGCTGAATCTAGTAGCCTTTTCTCAATCCTCATACTTCCTGACTTCTCTTCAGAGTTTGACAGTTGCCGTTCTGAGGTTTTTTTTTCTGTTTTTATTTTGTTTTCTTTCTTGTTCTCCTCTTATTTGTCTGACCAATTTTTTTCTCAGTCTCTTTACTGGTTTTTCATCCAGGTTATTCATGCTAATTATGGGTCTCCCTAAAGGCCCTTTGCTGGGACCTATTAACCTCTCTTTATATTTTCCATGTTGATCTAGTCAACTTCCATGTTTTCAAAAGTCACCTCCATATAGATGGCACTCAGATCTACTTACCAGCAATAACCTCTCTCCTAACCTCCAATCTTACATCTCCACCTCCTATTAGAAATTTTGACTTGCATATCCCATATACATCTTAAATTTAACATCACCAAAATGGAATTAATTATTTTCCCTCAAAATGTCTCTCTTTCTAATTTGCTTCTTACTGTTAAGGATATCAACAACCTCTCACAGTCATACAGGCTTACCCTGGGAAGTTTTTCTGTTCCCTTTTTTCCCTAGAAGCAACGCTGAGCAGGGACATTGCCAAATAATCCCCATATTCTGCCATATGGATGCTAAAGTCAGTTCAATAGGACAACATGCTAAGACATATGTACTAATAAGGGGACAGGAAATATCATCTGAAGAGTGATAAATAGAAATAGAGAAGACAGGGAAAACACCAAAAAAAAAAAAAAGAGCAATGGGGAAAGCCTGAATAATATCATAGCACAGAAGCAGATGATAGAAAATATAATAAAGAACCCCACAAAATCAGTAATGAGCAAAACATCACTGAAAACCCAAGACTTATAAATTAAATAGTATAAAGTGAAGAAAAGTGAGCCTAAATTTCATGACAAAGAAAGTTATGAACTCCCTAAACATGAAACAAAATAGCATGAAAATCTACAGCAGTCCAAAAGATAAATAAAATTAATAAAAGATGAAATTTGGAAATAAATTATATCATAAAATAGAACTTTAAATGGTTAATTAAAAAAACATAATTAACCGCATAGGAAAAGTTGACAAAATGATGGGAGGTTTTCTCCAAAGAATTAGAAGTTGTAAGAAATTATGTGAAACAAAAAATTGAAACATAGGAAAATTTGGCAAAAAAAAATGCTACTGCAATGATAAAAGAGCACATGAATTTTATGCAAGCTGATGTGACCAATATTTAAGACAAGATGGGCTGATAGATCATAGATAGGTCTTTAAGAAAAAATACCAAAAATTTTAAAACGTGAATACCTCAATTCTGGGAAAAATAAAATAACCTTGCCCAGTACTTTTGAATATAGAAAATAAATGATCAAGAGAATACAAAGAATTATAATAGAGGGAAAAATTAAACATCCCAAACTTGAAGTACTTAAAATGAACAAAAAATTCCAATAATGAGTAAAGTCAATTAATTTAACAATGTCATTCTACAGTCAAAAATACTTATGAAAAGAATTGAATAATATCTTCCAAAAATCCATGGAAATCAAGCTAAATCTAAAAATCACATTCTGTAAACCTAAACTCTAATCATCAATGAAAAAAAATGGATATTTGACAAAGGAGAGGCATCTGAATACTTAGATAAGGCATTTGATTAGATCTGAAAGTATTAAAAAAAATACATACAAAAACCAGTAAGTCATCCAACTTATCAACCCGTCAATAGAAGTAAAGATAAATGATTATAACTATGAAGCGAAGAGAGTAATGAAACAAATCATACCATTTTGAGAGACTGAGTGATATCTTGGAGAAGGGATAGGGAGGGAAAAATGCAGAACTCAAAATCTTACAAAAATTAAAGTTGAAGACATTTACATGTAATTGGAAAAAAATAAAATACTATTACATTAAAAAAAGAAAAGAGAAAAAGAGAAAGTTTGATCTATGGTATAAAAGAAAGAATAGAATGGGATAATTAAGGGACATATATACACAAACCCTAAAGGATTAAAGATATAACAAAAATTTAGGATAAATAATCCTAATTTGCTTTGTTTTGTGGAAGGAATAATAGAGTGAGATGCTGTCTAAATTTATTCTAGGAAGGTAGGAAACAGGGCAAAAGAAAAGCCATGGGAACATACAAACATCACTATGGCATAAGCAAATCTAACTCAAGGACAATGTATTAACAGAAATGGAAGGGGATTTTTTAAAAGACGTATAAAGACAGAAATAATAAATGTATCCTTTTCTGATTATAATTCAATAAAAATTACATTCAACAAAGGACAGTTAAAGATAAATTAAGAAGAAATTGGAAACTAAATGATCTAATCCTAAAGAATAAGTGGGTGAAATAACAAATTTCAGGGAAAAAAACCCCTGATAATTTCATTAAAGAGATTAACAAAAATCAGACAACATATGAAACTTTATTTGATGCAGCCAAAGAAGTATTTAGGGAAATTTTTAATTTTCTAAATTCTTACATCAACCAAATAGAAAGAGAACAGAGCAATAAATTGGGCATGTAACTAAAAAACAAAACAAAACAAATTAAAAATCTCCTATTCAACACTGAATTCAAAGACCTAAAATACTAGCCTTATGTATTATATACACATATATATACATATATACATATACACATACATACATACATATATATATATATACATATATACATATATATATATATATATATATATATATATATATATATATATATATATATATATATATATATTATGGCCAGGTGAGCCATTTATACCAGGAATGCAGGGCTAATTCAAAATTAGGAAAACTGTCAACATAATTGACCACATCAATAATAAAACCAACAGAAACCATACAATTATCTCAATATATACTTAAAAAGCTTTTGACAAAACACAACATCCATTTATATATTTTTAAAAATAGAAAGCATATGAATAAAGGGGCAGTTCTTTAAAATGATAAGCAGTATGTATCTAAAACCACCAGAAAGCATTATCTATAATGGGGATAATGTAGAAGCCTTCCCAGTAAAATAAGGGGTGAGGCAAAGATGCCCATTATCACCATTATTATTCAATATTGTACTAGAAATGTTAGCTAACAGCAATTAGAGAAGAAAAAAGGAATTTGAAAGAATAAGAATAGGCAATGAGGAAACAAAACTATCACTCTTTGCAGATGATATGATGGTATACTTAGAGAACCACAAACAATCAACTGGTAAACTACTTGAAATAATTAGCAACGTTAGCCAAATTGCAGGATATATGATAAATCTATGTAAATCATTGGCATTTCCTCATATGAACATAATATGATCAGCAGCAAGAGATAGAAAGAGAAATTCCATTTAAAATATCAGCAAATAATATAAAATACTTTGCAGTCTACCTGCCAAGACAAACCCAGGAGCTATGTGAACACAATCATAAAACAATTTTCTCAAAAATAAATTCTGATCTAAACAATTGGAAACATATCAATTACTCATGGGTAGGCAGATCCAATGTAATAGAAATGACAGTTCTGCCTATACTAATTTACCTTCTTGGTGCCATACCAATCAAACTACCAAAAATTATTTGATAGAGCTAGAAAAAGTAAGAACAAAACTCATCTGGAAGAACAAAAGTTCAAGAATAGGGATAGATGAATATAAATAAATAAATAAATAAATAAACAAACAAACAAACAAACAAACAAACAAACAAATAAATAAACAAACAAACAAACAAACAAACAAACAAACAAACAAACAAATAAATAAATAAATAAATAAATAAATAAATAAATAAAAATAAAAAATTAGTTAAGGAGATGAATAGAATTACAAAAAATTAGGTATGATAAACCTCTGGAGAAACCTGAATGGGAATAGAGAGGAATATGCCTTTTTCTCAGCTATACATGGCACATTTACAAAAATTGAACATACATTAGAATCCTCACAACCAAATGTTCAAAAGCAGAAACATTAAATGCACCCTTTCCTGACCATAATGCAATAAAATTACTTTCAATGAAGGGCTGAGGAAGCATAGTTTAAATATAAATTAGAAACTAAATAACCCAATCCTGTAGAATGAGTGGGTCAAAGAACAAATCATAGAAACCATCAATAAATTCATTAAAGAGAATGACAAGAGCATCAGCAAACTGAGACAAAAGAGGAGAATATACCTTCCATGCCATTATTAGTTTTGGAAATTTTCCTTAGTAGTGCTCTCAAAAGTAGAAAGTAAGATCTCTGGGAAAGATTGAATAAAGAATAATTTAAAAATGTTTTTGACCTCAAACTCACTCTTTGATATGCCCAAGAACATAAACTTTAGAGGGAAGAAATAATCAATTTTTGAAAAGTATTGCTGGGAAAAAAGGAAAGTATTGTGACAGAAATTAATTTTAGCTAATTTAACTAAATTTAGAAATTAATTCAAATTTTTATTTAATTTCATACTCTATCCCTCAAAGTTATTTCAAAAGATAAGAAGGGGGCAGCTAGGTGGCGCAGTGGATAGAGCACTGGCCCTGGATTCAGGAAAACCTGAGTTCAAATCCGGCCTCAGACACTTAACACTTACTAGCTGTGTGACCCTGGGCAAGTTACTTAACCCCAATTGCCTCACCAAAAAAAAAAAAAATAAGAAGGGTATCAAACTAGAAATCTACTATGAGGCAGAATCTCATAAGGTCTTTTTCTTTAAAGACTGGGAAAATGTCATAAGGTGAATTATAATAATTTTGGGGCACTACATTTTAGAAAGTATATTCACCAACTGGAGTTTGTATAGAGTAGGGGCAACCAGGATGGTGAAGCACCTGAGTTCATAATGTATAGCGTTTGAATTCAATAGAAATTGAATCTTTAGCCTAGATTTGAGAAGGCTGAAAGTGGAGCTGGGAATGCTTTTTGGAATGCATATGGAAGGGGGATTAGACTTGTTCTATTTAGCTACAGGAAGACTATAGAAATAATGGGTGGAAATTTTAAAATGCAAAGCAAGAATGGCAAGAAAATTTTCTCAATAAATATAGCAATAAAAAAATAGAATGGACTGCTCAGGATATAATGATAGAAGTAATGATGACAACAATGATAATACATAACATCTATATAGCATATTAAGGTTTGAAAAGTACTTTACATATATTGACTCAATTATTGAAAGAAATATATGACTTACATGCTATTTTTATTCCCATTCCACAGATATGGAAAATGAGGCTAAGAGAAATTACTCATCACTACACAACTAATAAAGTTCTGAGGCAGAATTCAAACTTAATGTTTCCTAAATGCAGCACTTTCTGGGTTCTTTCACACTGAACATCTTCCCGAAAAAGACTAGCTGTCCTCTTGTTAAGTATGTTTAAAGTTTCTTGTTCAGATACAAGTTGGAGTAAGGATTAAATTATTTTTAGAGCTCCTTCCATGTCCAACATTCTGTGATATTTCATATTGGTAAAATGAAACATTCCCATAGATCACTAATAACAAGAAAAACCCAGAATGGATATAAAGAGAGAAACCACTTACAATGAAAATATGCAAAATATCTGAGCATTAATCTAACAAAATACATACATGATTTTTCAAAAGAAAGTTCTGGGGGCAGCTAGGTAGTGCAGTGGATAAAGTACTGGCCCTGGATTCAGGAGTACCTGAGTTCAAATCCGGCCTCAGACACTTGACACTTACTAGCTGTGTGACCCTGGGCAAGTCACTTAACCCCCATTGCCTTGGGAAAAAAAAGATAGTTCTGAAGAGGTTTTAATAGAAACAAAGTAAGAATTAGATAACTCAAGACATACATTTGTATGGTTAGGTTGAGGAAATAGCTAATATATTCACACTATCCACATTAGTTAGTTGATTATATTTTTTAAGACTGGGTCTCCATATCTCAACCAGATTGAAAGTGCAGGGGCTAATCATTAGCCAAAACAATAGTTTAACTCATTCCCTTTACAACCCAGGTTGTTATTTCTCTCCTTAGCACCCTAGTGATCCACCCCATCCCCCACTTCCTATAACCCTTTGTTTAACCTCCAATTCTTGGGGGCTCACCCAATTTAGTGCAGAACCCTGATCAGAAAAGCCCACTGCCACTCAGAATCCTGGAGCTCAAGAAAACTTTCCAGCCTTAATTCCTATTAGCTGGGATTCTAGGTATGTGCCTGCAATGCCCAGTCATATTGATTAATTAATTAGATGAATAGCAATAAAAATATCCAAAGGTTCTTAGACAGAATTAAAGAGAAAAAACTCAATTTATGTAGAAGAACAAATAGGACTATCAATAAGAATTGTGGGGGAGAGGGGACAAACAGAAGGAGATCAACAGATTTCAGATTATACTATCAACTGGTAATTATCAAAAACTATCTGGTACTGGGCAAAATATAGATCAGTGAAACAAAATAAATTATTGAGTTTTAGAACCAAAGACATATAATATGCTAGCATTTGATAAGTTACCCATTTGAAACTGTTGGGAGAATTTGAAATCTGTGTGGCAAAAAAAAAAAAAAATTATTACACTCAGATCTAAACACAGTGCACAATAAATTCCAAATGGATCATTTTTTAAAAAAATCATAACAGAGTTAAAAGAAAACAGAATGGTATGTTTATTAAGTTGTATAGAAGATAAAAATTCTTATGTATTGAGCAAATGGAAGATGTTTGAGATAAAATAGTTGAATTTAATTATATAATATAAAGGCTTTTGCATATCACAAGTTAATGCATCCACAAATTTAAAAAGGCATCAGTCTGTGGGAAAAAGCATTACTATTCCTATTTTAATGAATACCTAACAGTTTTAGAAAATATTCTATTGGAAAATGATCAGATAATATTTTAGGCAATTCTTAAAAGAAGAAACACAAATTATGAATAACTACCTAGAAAATTATTCAAACTTTCTAATAATTAAAGAAATATATTAAAAAACTGATACTAACAAGCCTAGTAAAGTGACAAAGATATTTAAAAATTTTTAAATGTTGTGTTGCTGGGAATTTGAAGAAGCAGACACTATTAAACTGCTTAAGAAAGCTGGGGATTGTTGCCACCCTTTACAAAAACAATGTAGAAGCTAGAAAAGTGTACATATCATCTGAGCCAGGTCTCTGTTCTAAAGAAGTTACTGAAAAGAAAAATAAATAATTTAAAAATTCATTATTTTAATATTAACAGCAAAATAAAACTAAATTTCCAAAACCTCATATATCTAATGACTGATAGAATGACTGGAGGGCAAGGAGATAAGATTATAAAAAAAATTCACCTACCCAGGAAAAATAAGGTGAGATGTGTGTTTGGGCGGCGGCGGGGGAGGGGGGGGCAAGTTATGGACAGTCAATAAAATAGAGAAAAAATATGAATTGGTCTCAGGACATAGAGGTGCTCAAAGAGGATTTTGAAGATAAAGTAAGAAGGTAGAGGTAAAAATGGAAAGAGAAATGAGGGTGATACAGGAAAGACATGAGAAAAAAGTCAACAGCTTGAAAAAATCAAATTGGCCAAATGGAAAAGGAGGTACAAAAGCTCTCTGATGAAAAAAATTACCTAGATTGAACAAATGGAAGCTAGTGATTTTATGAGAAACCAAGACACAATAAATCAAATCCAAATGAATAAAAAAAAAATGGAGGGCAATGTGAAATATCTTCTTGGAAAAACTGTTGACCTGGAAAATTATTGGTCTACCTGAAAACCATGATCAAGGAAAGAGCTTAGACATCGTCTTCCAAGAAGTTGTCAGGGAAAATTGCCCTGATATTCTAGAAGCAGAAGGTAAAATAGAAATGGAAAGAATCCACTGATCACCCCCAGAAAGAGATCACGAAAGGAAAACTCCTAGCAATATTATAACCAAATTCCAGAGCTCTCAGGACAAGGAGAAAATATTGCAAGTTGCCAAAAAGAAAGAATTCAAGTACTGTGGAGCCCCAGTCAGGATAGCACAAGATCTATCAGCTTCTACATTAAAGGACTGGAAGGCATGGAATATGATATTCCAGAGGGCAAAGGAATTTGGATTACAACCAAGAATCACCTATCCAGCAAAACTATGTGTAATCTTTCAGATGAAAAAATGGGACTTCAATAAAAAAGAGGACTTTCTAGTGTTCATGAAGAAAAGCCTGGAACTGAATGGCAAATTTGACTTCCAAATACAGGATACTATAGAACCATAAAAATTGGAGTTGGGGGACATATGTAGGGTCATGCAGCTGGGATCTCTCTGAGTCCAGGGTGGATGCTTGTCCACTTTGTCACCTAGCTGCCCAATGATAGCATCTTTAGAGTAAAATTGAGGGGTAAGGGGAATGCACTGGGGGAGGGAGAAGGGCAGAGGTAGCATGGGGTGAAATCCCACATGAAAGAAACAAGAAAGGGCTTATGGAGTGGGGGAAGAGATGGGGGAGGAACAGAGCAGTAAATGAACTTTATACTCATCAGAGTAGGCTCAAAGACCTTACTCTCATCAGAGCTGCCTCAAGGAGGGATTAATACACACACCCAATTGGGTGGAGTAATCTTTTTAATCTGGGCAGTAATGAGCCTAACACTTATCAGAATTGGCTCAAGGAGGGAATAACATACACACTCATTTGGGAGGAATAATCTTTCTACCCTTCAGGAAAATTGGAGGGGAAGGGGATAAAGAGAGAAAGGCAAAAGAAGAGAGCGCAGATTGGGGGAGGGGACAGACAGAAGAAAATTCCTTTTGAAGAGGGATAGGGTGAAAGAAGATAGATAATAGAGTAAATATCATGGGGAAGGAAATAGGATGGAGGAAACAGTTAACAATAGTAGTCATGAAAAAGAGAAAAGGGGGGAAAATTGTACAAAAAATATTTATGGCAACTCTTTGTGGTGGCTAAGAATTGGGAATCAAGGGAATGTCCATCAATTGAGGAATGACTGAAAAAGCTGTGGTGTATGATTGTAGTAGAATGGTATTGTGCTATAAGAAATGACAAACAGGATGATATAAAAAAAAAACTGGAAAGACTCATATGAACTGATATATAGTGAACTGAGCAGAACCAGGAGGACATTGTGTATAGTTTTTGATGAGCAATTGTGAATGACTTAACTACTCTCAGCAATGCAGTGATCCAAGACAATCCCAAGGGATTGATGATGAAGCATAGAAAGAATTGATAAAAAGAGCACTTGTTGATTGTACATGTATAACCTATATCAGATTGGTTGATGTCTCGTGGAGGGGGGAGGAAAGGGAAGGAGGGAGAAAAATTTGGAACTCTAAATCTTATGAAAATGAATGTTGAAAACTACCCTTACGTGTAACTGGAAAAAATAAAATAAATGTTTCTTGCAAAAAAAAAGAAAGAAAAAAGAAAAAGGGAAAAAAGAATGAAAGACAACAACCAACCCAACAACACAGACCTAGAAGCTCCAAGCAATCTTCAAATATTTCTGGTCTTCAGTGGAAGACTTCCATGCACATATTACCCTGGTTTCTCTGGCTAGACCCTATCTTAGTTCCAAAAGGTTTCTAGCTGTCTCTGTTCAGATCTATGATGAATAAAGGCATTTTATAAAGTAAATTTTCTGTTTAAAAACCAAAAACCAAACACCTTAGAAAAGGATTTTAAATACTCTACAATAAAATCTAAAATGATTCAAAACATTTAACATTAACCATTTGCAATAAGATAACAAAGTATGTAAAAAAATCCCAGACATATCATACAGATTATAACACATGGTAGGATTGGCTGTCCAGTTAGTTTATTCATACATGATCTGCTAGAAGAGGTACAAGTAGAAAAGAATCTGACCTCAAATGCAGTAGTAGAAGGTCAATGGGGAAATTGCATAATAATTTTGATAATCATAAACTGTAACCCCAATATCCATATTTTAACTTTAATATCGTCCTGTGATACGATATATTTTTAAAAATTTAAGTGCAATTATTTATGCATGCATGCATGCATGCATTCATTTTGTGGGGCAATGAGGATTAAGTGACTTGCCCAGAGTCACACAGCTAGGTAGTATCAAGTGTCTGCGGTCAGATTTGAACTCAGGTCCTCCTGAATTCAGGGCCAGTGCTTTATTCATTGTGTCATTTAGCTTCTTCTCTGTGACATGGTATAACCAGAAATCATGGCACGTCATAATCCTAAAAAAATAATCAAAATTAATTGTGATCAAAATTCTTGTGGATGCATCAATTATGAGCTTTGGTAAATAGTGTAATAGTGTAAAGATGATGTCCCACAGGAAGGTCCATAGTAGTCATATTTTTTAGCCTTGCTTTTCTTATTTGTAAGAACTGATGAAATCCAAAACTCATTCTAGCTCAAACTTTGCACAGTCTGTGAGGAGTGTTATAAAAGTTATAGTCAAGGACACGTATAAACAGACAAGGAAGTGTACTGGTTATTTAATAAGGAGAGAAGATAGATAGCTTGACTGCTCAGTTCTTACCTTTAAGATATTAAATGATTTAGAGCCATGCTTCCAGCATGGTAAAAGGATAGTGATGATAATGACATCAGAAAGAAGTTATGTAGTAGAGGGGTGGTGATTTTTACTGGCTGTCAGGGTATTCACACTGACAAGATCACAGAGACCTTTAAGGATACAAATAAAGATATACCAGAGGAGTTGAAAGGGGACTTAATAAGAAAGTGTAAAGCAATAGAAAATGGCAAAATAATGGATTATTTATATTGTTGAAATTGATAACAAAATCAATACAGATTCAAAATTGGAGAAAAGGCGAATACAGAGACAAAAATTACTGTACAATTTGGCCAAATCATATAGTATATATACAGAGATGGCATAAAACGCAGAAATATTCAGGTTCTAGTCCTGACTCTAACCTATATTAACTGTGTGATCCTAGGAAAATCACTTACCATTTTGATGCTCTAGACAATTCTTGTACGTTATAAATTTTAAATAATCTGAAAAAAACATACTGATAGAGGAAGTTTTCTCATATACAATTTCTACATATTAATTAAATTTAGAACTTTAGAGGAAAAACCACACTTCAGAATTGTAGGAAATATAGGGGGTATAGAGATATTTTATATCCTTTTCATAAAAACTTAGAAAAGAACAAAATATAAAATACTGTATATATATATATATATATATATATATATCAACATAAGATGAAAGCTATGAATTGTAAATAATAATTCAGAATTTTGGATAATTTTTGTTTTTTGGGTTTTGGGGGGTTTTGTGGGGAAATGGGGGTTAAGTGACTTGCCATGGGCTAAAATTCTAGCTATATTGTCTAAAATATCTAATGAGTGGTCACCAATAAATTATCAGCTTTAGCAAGACTTAGACTTTTAAGCATTCATTAAGGAGAATAAGAATTTGGTAAAGAGAGAGAGAAAGGCCTAGATTCATCTATCTATTAAAGGGAGAGTGCATTTCTAGCTCCCTTCTCCATCAGAGTCCTCAGGAAAGACAGAGAGCCAGTGTGCCAGCCTCCCCCTTCTTCCTCCCACAAGTAAACGTCACTTAAAGACGCATGGTCCTGCCCTCGGGGGCCCTCTCCTCATGTTGGAGCTTTCCTACAGTAAGTCTCCAGCAGGTGGCCTCATTCCAATTGTTACAGTGCCAAGTGTCTGAGGCTGGATTTGAACTCAGGTACTCCTGCATCCAGGGCTGGTGCTTTGTCCACTGTGCCACCCAGCTAACCCCCAAAATTTTGGATAATTTTAACATAATCATATGGACATAACATCAATGTACTTCAATATATGTAAAAGCTCTTCAAAATCTGAATTGTGAGCACTAAAAAACATGGACTTTCCATGGAATATAGAGAGTAGGTTGGTACAGTTGTGGGGTAAGAGATTCCTATTGGCCCTTACCTTTCCCATTTGGATACACCTGATCCAAGCTCTATTCTAGCCCATCATAGAAAAAATAGCACAAACTCTCCTATATATCATATTTAGTGATTTGTCCCATATAATTAGCAAATGTTCTAATAAATGTTTCAAAATAAACAAAAAATGACCATGCTATTGTAGATTCAGTACAAATATGTCTACATGATTATAATTAAGTATACTTGGTTTACATCATTGAAAAATATTCTCCCCCACTTCCCCCCCCCTTTCTTCCTTTGTCTCTTTCCAGTAGAATATTTGGTTATCATTATTTTTGCCATTGGTCTATGAGTATATAGTTTCCAAAAGTACATCATTGTATCTATTAATTAATACTTTTATGTTTGGCTGACTAATGTCTATTTTTCAAAATCAGAAGTTGATACAGATTAATATGGTCATCTTATGGCAGTATTAGTAAGGATTTTAATTTTTTATTCTAATGAAATGCATTTTAGTTTTTCATGAAATTGACATTCCTTTTACTGAGGGTAGTAAATGTCAAAACTGCTATTACAAGTTTAATTTTGCATGTGTGAAGTATTATTACACTGTGGGAACAAATCAAAAGTATTTTTTCCTAACTCCCCCATGGTTTATTTATAAGAGATGGAAAGATTCCTTCTATGCAGAAATATTTTTATCACCATTTTTTTTTTGTTAGTAGAAAAGAACTGAAAGAAAAGTGGATATTCATTCACTGGGGAAATATTGTAGTATGTGAATGTAATGGAATATAATTATGCCCTAAGAAAATAACTGCTAGGTATCAACTACCTTATGTGTTGATCAACTGTGATAGACTTGATTCTTCTCAGCAATACAATGGTCCAATATAGTTCCAAAGGATGCATGATGGAAAATGTTCTCCAAATCCAGAAAAAAAAAATAGAACTGTGGAATCTAGATAAAAATCGAGCCATACTATTTCTATTGTTTGTTGTTGTTTTGAGGTTTTTCCTTTTTGTTCTGATTCTTCTCTAATAACATGACTAATGCAGAAAAAAAGAAAGAAAGAAAGAAACAACTGCTAGGAGGAATGCCAAGAAAGTTGTAAAGTGTTGAATATACTGATGCAGTACTGATGCTAGCAAAGCTAGCAGAAACAGAACAGTTGACATGATTACCACAATGATACATTTTTTTTTCAGATGTAAGGAATATTTTAATTTGTTTTATTCTATTGTAAATGCTAAAAAAAAGTGTTCATGGCAGAGAATGAATCATTAGAAAGCAACAGTAATTTTTTAAAAGCAGTAAAAAAAAATCTCTTCTGAAAAAAATAATTCTATAGCTTCAGCTCAGATATAATATCATTTACATTAGGTACTAGCACCTCATCAGTGCTTCATCATTGGACTTTGTGGATATATTGATTTTATGTATCATTAACTTCTACTACTAAGTCATATTGCTAATGAGAATGCAAGACATGTGTAGGATTGGGTTTTGCTCTCAATGATGTTAACTAGAATGTGCTTTTATAATTTCATCTTAGATGTTTTCAGGCAAAAATGTTCATGCCATCAATTTTATGGCTCAATAGCCTGAATTGTCTTTTGAGCACTTGAAGTAGCGATCTCCAAACTGTGGTCTTTCCTGGAAAAGGAAGGCTTGTGGTTTTCAATAGATGAGATAGTAAATAATTTAATTAGCTTCATAAATTCGGTGATAGATTGGTTCAAAATTGTTAGGGTTAGATTATTCTATTTGAATTTGGAGGAGAATAAAAACAAAACAGAAAATCTTGTTATATATCTCGAATAAAAGAAGCAGGAGATCAAAGGGATGAGCATCAGAATAAGACAAATGTTGGCTGATCCTACATAAACCTGAAACTACAAAATAAATTCATTCCTCAAAGTAAGATGGAAGTGAAATTAAACTCAGTAGATGTGATATTTGAATTATGTACACCAACCCTCCTGAACTTATATTTAAAATCATAATGAATATAATACTTTTATTAAAACATCAGCATGGATATTAATAAGAAAGTTCAGAAATTTGATAAGATAATTAATATAATTGGAAGCAAGACTTAAAAGAATGTAGAACTGATGCAAGCTGAAATATCCTTTATGCTGATTTACCAGTTTGTCTTATAAATATGTCTCTGAAAAAAAACAATTAACCTTAGTCTTTTTTCCTCTTGATTCAAAATCTCCTAATATCGCGAACACTCGAAGATTTTTGTTTAGATAACTCCTACAGCCACCACCAATTTTGATATTAGAGTCCCTAAGAAGACACAGGTAGATAGCTTGCTGTTTGCTGAACGGAAGGAAGAATTTCTGACAAAGGTTTCATTCCAGAGTCTGAGTCCCAGAAACTTTGGATAGACGATCAAGCAGTCAAGAAAGACGTCAAACCATAAACTTTTTTGCTGCTCCTAATTTTTCTGGACTCCATTGCCTGTCCCAGACAACTTCCTTCCTCCCCCATGCTACATGCTTTTCAGCTCCGTTTTGTTTACTGTCTTCGCTTATTTGAATCTAACTTCCTGGGGACTGTTTTTGTATTTGTACTCCAACTCTCAGCAGAGTGACGTCATCTTAAAGGTGTCCTCATCGTTATGCTGAGGCCGGAAGTCTAGGCGGAAGTCTATTCTCCTGAACGTCTGACGGGTGGAAAGGCTCCTCGCATTCCTTGGCAGCTTGTGGTTGCCATGGACCACCGTGCTGAGTGGCTCCCAGAGAAGGCCGGAGAGAGCTTCGCATCTGACCAGGTGCCTTTCCTTGCCACTGCCGCCAGCCCCGAGCCAGTCCCTGGAGCTTCCGGGACGCCCGATGAGGCCCAGGAGACGGACTGGGCGGGGAGCAGAGCCCCCCAGGAGGCCGAGGCCCAAGACTCAGAGCCTGAAGACCAGGAAGCAACAGATTTAACGGGACCTGAAAGGGAGGACTCGTCATCACCTTGTCCTGCAGCGAAGAAGATGAAGATAGACGCTAAAGAAAGGAAAGAGAAAAAGCCCCAAGTAGATGAGGATGAAATCCAGAGGATGCAAAGCTTAGTTTCTTCCTTTTCCGAAGAGGAGCTAAACCGTTATGAAATGTACCGGCGATCGGCATTCCCAAAGGCCGCTATTAAACGGCTGATCCAGTCTATCGCGGGCACCTCGGTGTCTCACAATGTCGTCATTGCTATGTCGGGCATTTCTAAAGTATTCGTTGGAGAAGTGGTAGAAGAAGCTTTGGAGGTGTGTGAGAAATGGGGTGAGCTGCCACCACTACAGCCCAAACACCTGCGGGAGGCTGTAAGAAGACTGAAGTCAAGGGGCCAGATTCCTAACTCCAAGCACAAGAAAATCATCTTTCACTAGGTCTAGGAAACTTCCTAAGCCGTATTACTGAAAGTGGAAGGATTGACTTTCATATTTCTTCCCCACTGAGGTGTTGTGCACTGTTGTTGAGATGTCCCAATTTTCTGAGGACACCATGATCAAATATCCGTCCTCAAATCTTAAAGATCAAATTTAGCTGCTAGATAATCCAAGCCATTTTCAATTCTGTCTTCTATTGCTGTAAGTTAATTTAGTTTAGACTATGATTCATCTTAGGCCAAGGTTGACCACTGCATTTTGGGCCAGTGCCAGTTGTCTTGACCTTTGTCAGTTGTTGTGACTTTTGTATTGCCACCAGACCCTGATGATTCTGGAGGAGAGAACAAGGCTGATGACATTGCCTCATTCAAATCCAATTTGCAGGCAAGTCAAGACATTGCCTTTTTATGTCATTGGTTGTCTTCAAGAATGGAGGACAAACTCTGTATGAGGTTTCTACAAAGAGAGAAGGACTTCCAGTGCAGGTAATGTGAGTTCAACCTTGTCACAGATATTACTTACTCATATAGGTCATTAAAATTCTGGTCCACGTTTAAGCCTATTTGTCCCATGGATGCAGTGTGTATTTGTGGGAAGGAGTGAACCAGGTTCTTGGGAGGTGGTTTTTTTTTTTTTAATTGTGTGTTGTATTATCTGAGAGCAGTAGTAGCTGCTGTCTGGGGACTCAACTTGACAATTTGAACAGAAGTTGTGAAATGCTGTTATCATTTCTTTCTTCCTCCTCTCCCCCTCCCCTTCCTCCCCCCCCCCCCCCCCCCCCCCCCCCCCCCGCAAAACAAAAACCTGCCAACCCCTACATTATCAATCTAAATGCTTTATTCAGTGGAAAAAATTACAATTGTGGTTTACTGGTTGGTATTACTTTACAGTCATCAAAGACAGATAACAAAACAGTAATTATATTATTTATAGTCACACTTGAGAATGTGAAAGAGAAAGCTGACCAAATGAATAAATTATTAATACTTCAGATATAAGAAAAAAATATAAGGGAATAAGATTAGAATAGTAATAGGTAATAAAGGATAAAAATTAAAGGAGAAAAGGAAAATTATGTATGGATATAATAAACACTAGAGTTGATGAGTTCACTTGTAGAGTAAGTATAGACAGAGAAGAAAGAGGTGTTTAGAATATAGCATTGAGTACACACATTTGGGTAATGTGATTCAGCAGTAGTCACCAATAAATAGTAAACCAATCAGGTTGCAGAGCAAAGAAAAGAAAACAATATTCAGCAGAAAAAAGTGATCAGCAGTAGCAAAGGCTGCAGAGATGCCAAGAAGAATAAGGATTGAGAAAAGGCTATCAGAGGGTTTATATGCAAAAGAACTTTGTTCCATTTACTAAAAAAAAAACCAAAAACCAAAACTTTAGCTTTCTTCATCTTCTTTACTGTAAAAGAAGGGAAGATCTAGTGCTCAGAAGCTGCTCAAGTTTTGATGGAAGTTGACAAATTCCTAGTTAGAATTCATGTGTTCTGCTTTATGGCCCAGATTAAGACAAAAGGGACTTGAGGTACATATGTCACAGTCTGTCATATGTCCTTTTCATATTCTTTATTTTGCTATTAAAATTTACCAAGTGAAGTTACTAGTGCTATTAGCCTGGTCCTACTGACCAGTAGATCACTAAGCCTGAGAATTCACTTGGTTCTTCCATCCTTTTAAGGGAAACAGCTGGAGAAGTATAAGATCTCTGGTTATCAGAGACTTAGCAACCTTCTACATTCTAGTTCTGCCCCTCTTTCTGACCACATCTTCTTAGTCTAAGGAGATGTGGTTAATGTGCATTTACTCCATCTGAATCCCTCTGAGATTCAACCTGCCAGATCCTCTGGCTGGTATTGGTAACAGAGGATCTAGATTCTGGTACTGTGGAAACACTGAAATAATACGATCTTTAATAAAGTGGCAAAAAAACAAAAACAGAAAGAAAAACCTATACAATTTTATTAATGTGACAGAAGAGACCAAATGAGAGAACTTAACTTTCAATGGCAGGGGGAGCCCAGCAAGAGTATAATGAAGTAGACTCTACCAGGAGCATTATGAGCTCAATCCTTATGGAAGTTTCATCTAACCAATTAAAGTTCTTAAAACAAAGTCTAGGGGGGCAGCTAGGTGGTGCAGTGGATGAAGCACTGGCCCTGGATTCAGGAGGACCTGAGTTCAAATCCGGCCTCAGACACTTGACGCTTACTAGCTGTGTGACCCTGGGCAAGTCACTTAACCCTCATTTTCCAGCCAAAAAAAAAAGTCTGGATGATAACTTGTTATGCCTGTTGTAAGGGGATTCTTAATAAAGTATCACTGTGACAAGATGGACTCTGAGATCCCTTTGATAATTCTAAGATATTTTGTTTCTGTGATTTGTAGTTGTAGGTCTTGAGTTCAAATGCTAGCATTTTAGAAACTCTGCCAATTACAAGTTAAGCAACCTTAGGCAATTCACTTAACTTCTATATATGGCCTCAGTAATATAGTGAAGGGGCATAGAAGAGGATTCTTAATGTACTTTCTGGCTCTAAATCTATGATCAATATATTACTGACTCAATGAGATGGTAGGACAGTGGAACTCTAATATTGTGGTGATTGACAGGGAGATATTTTTTCCTCTTGTGTTAACTGTGAGAAATAATAATAGATCTATCTCTTGGGGGCCACAGTTCTTTCTTAGTCCTTTCTCCCCTTCCCCCCAAAGTCTAAATTCTCTTTGAAAGTAGGATTCATCTGGGTCAAAGGAGTCTTGGGTGGGAATAGATCTGTTTGTCTAGATTGTTTTCTTAAACTTTTTTTCCCTCACAACCTCTTTTTCCCCAAGATTTCATTGTTAGGTGAACTGTGATGGCATGCACAGTACAAAGTGTGCATATTGTGCAGCAACCTCCACATTCAGTTATGTGATCCCATATGGTTTGGTGACCCACACTTTAAGAAGTTTTGGTCTAGATAGTTGAAGGACTTTGCTGATGAGATGTAGCCTGCACAGAACACACCTAGGTGGAAAGTATATTGCTCTGATCAGTTTGGGTAGGAGAGTACACACACAAATGTGTGTACTCAATGCTATATTCTTTCTCTGATATTATTGCCAAGATTTGATTGATCTAAGTCACTTTTCCCCAGATTTCATTGTAACATAACACACTTCCAAATCATGTCAACCAATTAGATTTATTGCTGTGTGATTACTTCCTACAGTTAGAAGGGTATATAAAGGGTATATAAACTGTGACCCCACTGTCATTAGGGGTCTTTGGTCTGAGAGAGACAGCTAGTGACCGTCCTTTTTTAAAATAACCTGCTGGCCTACTAAAAAAATTATTAAATTACCCAGAAAATAAACAAACATAACCTTTTTCTTAGATTTCTGAATTAGGATATGCTACAAGAAAAGAAGATTACATTAAATTATTTTGCATCTTGCTTTTGTGTTTCAAAGTACAACAGGTTTTACATGACCATATGTGACATTATATTGGACACAGTCTTGCATAAGTAGCACATAAATATCATTTCTCTTAGTCTCAGTTGTCCTCACTGGGGAGTTGAACTAAAGTGATCCTCACAATTTTTGGTCTACATCTCTTTTTGGGGGATTAAGCTTGGTCTTTTTAATCTGTATTGCGTAATTTGATTGTTTTGTTGCTGCTGTTTCCATTTACTTTCTTGTTATCATTGCCTATACTGCTTTCCTGCTTCTGCTAATTTTACTTTCGATCAGTTTATATATCATCTCATAATCATCATATTCACTATTTGATATCTATTAATTATTAAAAGACCTAGAAAAAGTACTTGAGGTAGCTCCTCTATGGAGAATGTATGGAAGCATTAGAATCAAAAGAAGAAAGTATTGATAGGTTGACATCTGTACCAGGAGGAAATTGCCACATCAAAGAGATTCTGAATCCATTGAAATCGTCCTTCTTCTCAAAGCTTCCACATTCAGTTTTTACATTTCGCATTTCTGGCTCTAATGGCTCCGAGTTATGATGTTCTTTTTCTCTATGATAGGTTCCCCTCAGCCAGAAACAAACCTTCATGTAATTAACTATGCCTATATTATGCCTTCTGTCTCCCTTCCATTCAGAATTGCTTAACTTCAATCTTCTATCTAGCCTTCTAGACTGAGCTCCTGAAAAAATTGACCACACTTTTTTCTTTCTTTTGAACATCTTTAGAATTACTGAACACACAGAATCTAGTAAAATAGAGCAAATATAGATCCTCTGACAGCCTGCTATTTACAGTGCATTGTTTGAAAAGCTTGGAAAAAATCAATCAAATTCAAAAATCAGACACAACAGTAAACAAGTCTACCTATTGCAAATACTCACAGTACTGTATAGTCAAACACTCACCTGGTATTACATTAAATGTCAGTCAACAATTCGTGAATCCATCAATAGGCATTTATTAAACTCTTATGTTCAAGGCACTGTGCTAATTGCTGGGAATACAAATATAAGCAGAAAAGTGGCTTATATTTTAATGGGGGAAGGCAGCTACTAAAAGGAAGGTGAAAATATAGGAGGTGGATGCTAAAAGTATCTTGCATGTGAGTATATTAGGGAAAATCCTGAATACAACCTGGAGAATAATGAGGCAAGACTGCCTGGATTGTGCTCCTTTAAAAAGAAGTTCTAAGAGGAACCATTCAATCAGAAGAATGATTGCAAAACTGGAGGATACTTCATATGTGTATTTCAGGGCTGGAGTGAGTTTCCAGGTTGAAGAGGTTTCTCAAGCTTGGTAAAGAAAATCCAGAGTGCACTCTGGAGAGGAATAAAGTAGACAATTATATTGTACTCTCTGCAGAACAAGGTCCAGGCAGGCACTTGGAAATTCTATCTACTTATTCATTTGTAAATATTAATTAAATACCTATGTCCAGGTCTGAACTATATTAGATCAGATAGGTGACACAGTGAATAAAATGCCATACCTGAAATAAGAAAGACTTATCACTAGTTGTGTGACTATGGGCAAGTCACTTAACCTTGTGTGCCTTTAGTTCCTCATCTGTAAAATGAGCTAGATTAGGAAATATTAAAGCAAAGCACTTCAATATTTTTGCCAACAAAACCCCAAATGTGGTCATAAAGAGTTGGACAAAATGAAAAATACCTGAGCAACAATAGCATATTCTAGGTGGACGTTTTTTGGAGGATTTGGGGAAAAGTGCCATTCAGGAAGAAAAAATTGTAGATGGGTAGTAAAATGCAAAATATTCACATTGTTAAGGCAGCAAAACCACTTAAATATGTTCCAAGGAATTGAACTAGGCAGTGGGACAGATAAAAAAGATAGACAAATCTTGTTATCAAGGCATTGCTTATATGATAAAGATAAAGTATGTAGAAAAATATCTGTATCTAAAACGTGGTCAAATTGAAGAAACAATAGATAAGCATTTTAAAATAAATTACTGCAATGATAAAGTGACCTTCTGCTGGGGATTAAAAAAAACACCATTATAACATAAAAAAGAGTTAATTAATGAAATAAAGATATAACTTTTAAAACCCCCAGAAAATGAACTTAAAACAAAACAAAACAAAATAGGGAGAAATCTTGAAAAATAGAGAGGGGCAGGATTAGCATGGTGGAGGAAAAGCAGCAACTCACCTGAGCTTGCCTCAGAACACCTCCAAATACCTTTAAATAATGTCATAAGACAATTCGTGGAGCAGCAGAACCAACAAAAGGACACGGTGAAATATTTTCCAGCCAAAGACAACTTAGAAGATCAGCAAGAAAGGTCCATCACACCAGAGTGAGAGTGGAGGGCAGGTCAGCACAGATTGTGACAGCACAGACCAGGCCCCTGCAAACCAAGAGCAGGCTTTGGAAGCCACTGAAAAACTGATCAGAAGGAGTTTCTATTTGGGGGGCTCTGCCAATACTGAAGCAAGACTATGTTACTTTGCCCATATTCAATTCAATTTGCAGTGGGGGATGGGGTGGGGAGGAGGGGAATTCCAGGTGAAAGAGCAGTGCTAGCACATCAGAGCTTGTGGCTGCAGTGAAGTAGGGGATCTTATCACAGTTGCAGGGCAGAAAAGTGTTCTTGTGGTCTCTTACAGACCAGGAGAGTAGTAAATACACCTCTCCTTAGAACACACCACCAGGAGAGTAGTAAATACACCTATCCTTAGAACACACCACCTTGCTATAACTGAAAATTTACAGATCCGAAGAAGTATTTCTGAAAATAGTTGCACAAAACTCTTGAGGCTTGGGACAGTGCACCCACCATCCTGGAAGCAGAGCTCTACCTTTTTTTCTTTTTCTTATTTTTAATAATAAACATTTTTATTTATACTTTTGAGTTCCAATTTTTATCTCTCCTTCCCTCTTTCTCCTCCCCCCTCCCTGAGTCAGTAAGCAATCAGATATGGATTATACATGTGCGATTATTTAAAACATTACCAGGGGCAGCTAGTTGGCACAGTGGATAAAGTACCGGCCCTGGATTCAGGAGGACCTGAGTTCAAATCCAGCCTCAGACACTTGAAAATTACTAGCTGTGTGATCCTGGGCAAGTTACTTAACCCCCATTACTCTGCAAAAAAGTAAAAAATAAAAATAAATAATAAAACATTAACGTATTATTCATTTTATACAAAACCTTGAATAAAAGAAAAAATGAAAGTGAAAAATAGCATGTTTCAGTCTGTGTTCAATCAATATCAGTTATTTCTTTGGAGGTGGGTAGTATGTTTCATCAGTAGTCCTTTGGGATTGTTTTACATCATTGTATTGTTGAGAATAGTTAAGTCATTCACAGTTCTTCATCAAACAGTATTGCTGTCTCTGTGGACAATGTTCTCTTGGTTCTGCTCATTTCACTATACATAAGCTCATACAAGTCTTTCCAGGCCTTTCTGAAATCATTCTGCTTGTCATTTCTTATAACACAATAATATTCCATCACCATCATATACCACAGCTTGTTTAGGCATTCCCCAATTGATGGGCAATCCTTTGATTTCCAATTCTTAGCCACCACAAAAAGAGCTGCTATAAATGTTTTTGTACAAATAGGTCTTTTTCTGTTTTGGGGGCTCTAGCAGAGTTCCACTTTAACAAAGAGTTAAAAGTAATGACAATATTGTAGGATGATCAGCTGTGAATAACTTAGCTATTCTCAGTAATACAATGATCCAAGACAAGTCTGAAGGTCTTATGATGAAAAATGTTCTTCATCCCCAGAGAAAGAACAGATGGTGTTTGAATATAGATTTGAAGCATAATTTTGTACGTTATTTTTCTTGCTTTTTTTGGTCTTTGTTTTCTTTTATGACATGACTATTATCTAAGTCTTTTGCTTGCCTGCACATATATAACCAATGTTGAATTGCTTGCCTTCTCAATGTGGAGGAAGGGAGGGAGGGATGGAGAGAATTTGGAACTCAAATGTTTACAAAATTATTGTAAAATTGTTTTACATGTAATTGGGGGAAATAAAATATTAAATAAGAACAATGCAAAAGAAACAAGAAGAAAACATAGAGGAGAAATAGACGAAATTAAAAACAACAACAAAAAACTATTCAAACATAAAACTAAGTAGATTTTTGAAAGGAGTAATATAGGGACCTTTCAGAAGTGTAGCAAAGATGGCCTAGAATAGAAAGCTCTCAGTTAAGCTCTCCCAAGAACTAAAAAAAAACAACAAAAAACACCCTTAAATCTAATTCTGGAGTGATGGAGACAACAAAATGTGAGAATGAGTCATTCTTTGACTCATTCATTCTTTAGGATGAGATTATTTAGCTTCTAATTCACTTTTAGTCTATTTTTCCATGGCTTGTTATTACACAAAATTTTCACTTTACATCATGATCTGCATTTAATTTTTCTTTCTGCATTTTATGATGAGGTTTTTATGCCCTAATATATGGTGAATTTTTGTGTAGGTGTCATATGCTGCTGAGAAAAAGGTGTATTCCTTTCTATCCCCATTAAATTTTCTCCTGAGGTCTATCATATATAATTTTTCTAAAATTCTGTTCACCTCCTTAATGTCTTTCTTGTTTATTTTGTGGTTAGATTTATGTACTTCTTAGATTGGGAGGTTGAGGTCCCCCATTACTATGGTTTTCTTGTCTATTTCTATAACTCACTTCTCTAAGAATTTGGAAGCTATACCACTTAGTGTGTAAAGTTTAGTATGGATATTACTTTATTGTCTGTATGGTACCTCTTAAGCAAGATGTTGTTTTGTTCCTTATATCTTTTAATTAGGTATATTTTTGCTTTTGCTTTGTCTGAGATCAGGATTGCTACCCCTGCTTTTTTTTTTTTACTTCAGCTTCAGCATAATATATGCTGCTCCAGACTTTTACCTTTACTCAGTGTGTATCTCTCTGCTTCAGATTTGTTTATTGTAAACAATATATTGTAGTATTCTGGTTTTTAATCTACTCTGCTATCCACTTCTGTTTTATTGGAGAGTTCATCCCATTCACATTCACAGTTATGATTATTAACTGTATTTCCCTCCAACTTATTTTCCCCCTTATTTATACTTCTATCCACCCTACTAGAGATACAGTTCTCAAGAGTTACAAGTATAATTTTCCTGTGTAGGAATGTAAACATTTTAACATTATTAACCTGTTTTTTTTTTTCCTGTTTACCTTTTTATGCTTCTCTTGAGTCTAGTATTTGAAGATTGAATTTTCTTTTCATCTCTGATCTTTTCATTAGGAAAATTTGATAGTCCCCTATTTCAGTAAATCTCCATCTTTCCTACTGAAAGATTATGATCAATTTTTTCCCAGGTAGTTTATTCTTGGTTGTAATCCAAGCTCATTTGCCTTGCAGAATATCATATTATAAGGCCTCTGATATGTCAATATTGAAGCTGCTAAGTCCTGTGTAATGCTGATTGTGGCTCCTTGATATTCAATTGTTTTTTTCTGTATACTTGCATTATTTTCTACTTCATCTGATAATTCTGGAATTTAGCTATAATATTCCTTGGAGGTTTCATTTTGGGTTCTCTTTCAAGAGATGATTGGTGGATTCTTTCAATAACTATTTTACCCTTTGGTTCTAGGCTATCAGGGCAGTCTTCCTTGATAATTTCTTGAAAGATGCTGTCTGAGCCCTTGGTTGTTGATCATGACTTTCAGGTAGCCTTATAATTCTTAAATTATCTCTCCTGGATCTATTTTACTGGTCATCTATTTTTTTCAATAAGGTAATTTACATTTTTTTTGTTTTTTATTCTTTTGAGTTTGTTGGACTGATTCTTTGTATCTCATAGAGTTATTAGCTTCCACCTACCCAATTTTAATTTTTAAGGAATTATTTCTTCAGTGAGTTTTATTACCCTCTTTTCCATTTGGCCAAATCTACTTTTTAAAGAGTTGTTTTCTTCAGTGGATTTTGTGTTTCTATTTGGACAATTGTATTTTTATGGAATTGCTTTATTCAGTCAATTTTTATGCATCCTTTTCCAAAATTTTTACTCTTTTTCATAATTCTCATACATAACTGTCATATCTCTCATTTGTCTTCCCAAATTCTAGCTTTTTTGTTGGATTTTTTGGGGGAGGCAGGACAATGAGGGTTAAGTGACTTGCTGAGCATCACACAGCTAGTAAGTGTCAAGTGTCTGGGGACAGATTTGAACTCAGGTCATCCTGAATCCAGGGCCAGTGCTTTATTCACTGCACCACCTAGCTGCCCTCATTCTCTTGTTCGATTTTTGAAAATTTGAAAGTTTTTTTGAGCCCTTATTAGAAAGCTTTTTGGTCTTGAGATCAAGTCATCTTTCTACTTGAGACTTTGCATGTTAGTGTTTTGAGAGTGTTGACATCTTCTGAGTTTGTAGTTTGGTCTTCACATAGTAGCTTTCTATAATCATAATTCCTTTTTGCTTCTTACTCATTTTAGCCTATTTCATGACTTTTAAAGTTGAGCTCTGCCCCTTTGGGAAAGAAAGCCCTGTTCCAAGCTTCTTGTGCTAGGATCCAGGGATCTAATCGCTGGCTTTCTGCACCAGGGTCTCAGGGGCTTATAGCTTGCTCACTGCACTAGGATGGCCTGGCCTAGTCACACCTGTTTTATGTGGGGTTCCCTGCCTGGCATTTTGCCTTCTGCATTAGGGCTGGAGGCTTCACACCTGATCTGCTGTGCCACTAGCTTGCTGAGCCAGAACCAAGGGACCTCAGCTGCTGCTATGTGCTGTGGCTAAATGCCTCCCATTGGCTTGCCTGGATACTATCTGCATTGAACTGCATTCCCCTTTTACCCAAATGAGATAGACTTTTCTTGAAGTTCTTTCAAATTATCTTAAGATGGAAGATTGTTTCACCCCATGTTTTTGTAGATTCTGTAGCTCCAGAATACATTTATAGGCTTAAATTACTGTTTCTGAGGGAAACTTGGGAAAGCTCAGACAACTTCTTGGCTACTCTTTGCCATTGTGATCTCACCAAGAATGATACATTCTCACAGACTAAGATAATATAACTTTAAAGGGTCAGAAAGTGAGATAGAGATCTATGATATAGGTGTGGAGGTTGGCCCATAGCCCACATGAATGAAACATCCATGGTGGGAGTAGTGGGTGGCAACAGGAGGAGGAACCACTTTAGGAGACCTCAAGCCAGAGTTGGTAAGAGGACCTGGCAACTGGTCAAAAAGAGACTACAGGGCACCCCTTTGTTAGGACTAGATGCAAGACTAGACATGACTGGTAGCTCCATTGCCTATACCAACTTCTGGATCAGAGTTCAAGAAGAGTACTTTTAATCAGGAGAAAGTAGGAGCTATGAAGGGAAATATCATTTTTGATCACAAGAAAGCAGGGACCCTGAAGAACTGTATCAATGTTAATCCCAAGGGATCATGCGACTGTCCTTGGTAATGAGTATAGACAAGGAAGACAGTGACCATAACTCTTACCAGATCATGCCACCTTGGGAGCATTGAAAAATTCCAAACCCCTAGGACTAGGTCTGGAAATAGTAGTGCAATAACAGAGTTAAACTTTAACATAATGTTCAATATATATGTGTGTTTGTGTGTGGAAAAATGAGAAAGGAACAATAAAAAAGTACCTGAAAATTTAAAAAAAGCCACTGTGGCAACAGGGAACATCAAGACACCCACTCAGAAGAAGATAATTAAGTGAAAATACTTACAAGTAAAGCCTCAATGAAAAATATGAATTGGAAACCAGTCCAAGAAGAACTCCTGAAAAAACTAAAAATGATTTTCAAAATGAAATAAGAATAATAGAGGAAAATTAGACAAAAAGAATGATAGCAAAAGAAATCAGTTATGAAAAGAAAATTAGCAGTTTGGTAAAAGAAACAAAACAGTCAGACATGACTAAAATGACTAACCAACAGAAAAAAAAGAGAGACTCTGAAAACCACTATACCAGTGAGTGACCTCAACTTTCCTATCTCAGAAGTAGACAAATATAACCATAATAGAAAAAAGAAAGACATACAGGAGATTAATAGAATGTAACAAAAGTCAAATATAACAGACCGTTGGAGAAAACTGAATGGGAATAGTAAAGATCACCTTTTCATAGCTGTGCTTGGCACATTCAGAAAATTTTACCATATATTAGGCATAAAATCTAAAAAAAGAAATTCAGAAAAGCAGAACTATTAAATATCCCAATTTCAGACCATAATGCAATAAAAATACTATGTTCAATAAAGGGTCATAGAACCATAGATACAAATGAATTAGAAACTAAATAATCCAATCCTAAAGAATGAGTATATAAAAAAATCATAGAAACAATCAGTAATTTCATTAAAGTGAATGACAACAATGAAAAAACATTTCAAAATTTGTGGGATGTTGAAAATGCACTACTTAGGTGAAAATGCATATTTTAAAATGCATCAATAAAATAGGGGAAGAAGATCAATTCCATTAATAAATTTCAATAAATATTGGAGATTGAATATATATATATATATATATATATATATATATGACCAGGTAGGATTTATACCAAGAATGAGGTGCTGGTTGAGTATTAGAAAAACTATCAGCATAAAATACAAAATATGATTATATCAATAGATACTGAAAAAAATGCCTTTGAAGAAATGCAAAACCAATTGATATTTAAAAAAAAATAACACTAGAACACATGTAAATAAATCAAACCTTTGTTAAAAAGATAAGTAGTGTCTATCTAAAAAACCTAGAGCAAGCATTACCTATAGTGGAGATAAACTTGAAATCTTTTTTTTTTTTGGTGAGGCAATTGGGGTTAAGCGACTTGCCCAGGGTCACACAGCTAGTAAGTGTCAATGTTCTGAGGCCGGATTTGAACTCAGGTACTCCTGACTCCAGGGCGAGTGCTCTATCCACTGTGCCACCTAGTTGCCCCCTCAACTTGAAATCTTAATAAGTTCACAGGTGAGGCAAAGAGGTACATTATCACCATTGACATTCGATCTATTAGTAGTCATGTTAGCTATAGCAATAAGAGAAGAAAAAATTGAAAAAATTAGAAATCAATGAAGAAACAAAACTCACTGCAGATGTTATGATGGTATACTTAGAGAATCAATTAAAATTAGTTGAAACAATTAACAAAATTAGCAGAGTTGCAGGATATAAAATGAACCCACTAAATTCATTCTCATTTCTATGTATTGCCAACAAAATATAAATTCCATTTAAAAATAATTTCAAACATGAAACAATTGTGAGTCTATCTGCCAAGACAAACCCAGGAACTATATAAACATGATTACAAAACACTTTTCACACAAATATAAGTTATAAATGATCAGAGAAATAACAGTTGCTCATGAGAAGGGCAAGCCAATACAATAAAAATAACAATTTTACTTAAGTTAATCTATTTACTCAGTGCCATACCAATCAAACAACCAAAACTTATTTTAAAAAGATGGAAAAAATAAATTTTATCTGGAAGGACTAAAAGTCAAGAATATAATGGGATCCAGTGGGAGAAAAATGTGAAGGAAATTGGCTTAGCAGTACTTGATTTCAAATTATATTACAAAGTGGTAATTATGAACATAGTCTGGTGTTGTCTAAGAAATAGAGTGCTAGGGACAGCTAGGTGTCACAGTGGATAAAGCACCGGCCCTGGATTCAGGAGGACTTGAGTTCAAATTTGACCTCAGACACTGGACACTTACTAGCTATGTGACCCTGGGCAAGTCATTTAACTCTCATTGCTCTGCAAACAAAACAAAAGAAAAACACAGAAGAAAAGAAATAGGGTGCTGGATAAGTGGAATAGATTAGGTACATAATATACAGTGGTAAATCACTATAATAATTTAGTGTTTGATAAATAAAAATATGCACGTTTTTGGGACTAGAAGTCACTGAGAAAAATGCTGGGAAAACTGGAAAGCAGTTTGACAGAAACTAGGCATAGACTACACCTTATACAAAGATAAGTTTAAAATGGATAAATGATTTATATGTAAAGGATATCATAGGTAAAGGGAGCATGAAGAAATGTACTTGTCAGATCTATAGATAAGGGGAGAATTTATGATCAAACAAGAGAAAGAGAATCATGGGAAGTGAAATAGATGATTTGATTATGTGAAATTAAAAACTTTTCCACAAATTTATTGCAGCCAAAATTAGAAGAAAAATGGGAAACTAAACAGCAAGTTTCTCTGAGAAAGTGTTCATTTCTCAAATATATAGGTAACTGAGCCAAGTTTATAAAAGTAAAGGCCATTCCCTCATTGACAAATGGTCATCACATAGAAACAAGCAGTTTTCAGAAGACAAAATCAATGCTATCAATAATTACATAAAATGCTCAAAATATCTACTTATTGGAGAAATGCAAATTAAAACAATTCTGAGGTGTTTTAATTCTATAAGATTGGCTAACATTACAAACAAAAAAGGAAAATGACAATGCTGTAGGAGACTTGGGAAATTTGAGACACTAATGCATTGTTGATAGAGTTGTGGAGTAATCCATCCATTCAGCAGAACAATTTACAACTATGCCCAAAGAGTTATAAAACTGTGCATACTCTTTGTCCTAGATATACCACTACTATGTCTTTATCCCAAAGAGATAAAAGAAAAGGGAAAATGACATGCTGTATTAAAGTATTGGTACCACTTCTTTTTGTTGTGACAAAGAATTGGAAATCGAAGGGATGACTATCAATTGGAGAGTGGCTGAAAAAGTTGTGGTATATGATAGTGATGGAATGTTATTGTTCTATAAGACATAATGAGGAATATATTTTCATAAAAATCTGGGAAGACATAAGAACTCATGCCAAGTGAAGTGAATATAACCAGAAGAACATTATACCAAAACCCAGTAATATATTAAGCAGATCAACTGTGAAAGACTTAGCTACTCTGTTGAAAACAGTGATCCAAGAAAATTCTGAAGGACCTTTAATGAAAAATTCTATCTATATCCTTAGAAACAACTGATGAACTCTAAATGTAGATTGAAGGATACCCTTTTAGGATACCCTTTTAATTCATTTTTTCTTGGAGTTTTTTGGTCTGCCTTTTCTTTTGGAACATGGCTAATATGGTTACATGTTTAGCATGACTTCACATGTATAATTCATATCAAATAGCTTGCCTTCTAATGTATGGGCTAGAGGCAGGAAAGAGGGAGACAATGTAGAACTCAAATTTCAAAAAGTGATTGTTAAAATTGTTTTACATGTAATTTGGAAATATTTAATGAAATAGATAAAAACATATTTGAAAAAGAAAAGACTAATTTAGTTAATGAGCCAGTAGCTAACTTGGTCTACAAAAGTATTAAATCAAAATTTCAAAATGACACAAATAGGAAAAATGCACAAAATAATTATTGGAAATAAATCTTCATAATTATATGCTAACAAAACTGAGAATTCAAAGGAAATGGAAGATTATCTACAAAATTATAAAATACTCAAATTAGTAAAAGAAGAAACATAGTAAACAGTCCAATTTTGGAGTGATTCATTTATGTACTATCAAACAAACAAGTTATCCAGATTAGTTTATATCTTCATTCAATCAAATGTTTAAAGAGTTATTTTGCTAAAGTTGTTCTTAATAATTAAGAAATAATATGCTTGAAAATGGACAAAGATGGCAGAGGAGAGGCTGTGACTCCCACAAACTCCAGAAAAACCTATCCACTCACTCCCAAATAATGCCATAAGCCCCCCCTCCAAAAAAAAAACAAACAAACCCCAGAGCAGCCTAATGTACATAATAACAGAGTGAGACTATTTTTCAGCAAAAGAGAGCAATTGTGATCACCTGCTGATTGGGCTGAACAGCTCAGTGTACAGTCTGGAAGCAGCCAGGAACAGACAGTGCTTCTAGCACACTTCAGAGGCTTCAGTACTAGCAACTTCTTTTGAGGCTCCATTTGCAGACTGGTGAGAGGGTTTGGGGGTAGGCTGTGTTGAAGTGGAGGCAGTCTTTGATGGAGTTGGGGCAAAGTGCCCTGGTTCTGAAGCGGTGGGCTGAATCATATGGTGGTGGCCCGGTGGGTGAGGGGCACAGGCATGCCAAACTTCCAACCATAGAGAATCAGAGTTCAATAAGACTTATGTTTCTGGGTCACAGAGGAAGCTGATGTGGTTACTCACAGGCCAGGCAGGCTGAGAAGAAGCCTAATCACCCCCTGGGCCATGCTGTGGCTCAGAACAGTGTGTCCTGGAAGCCGCACTACACTTTAAGAAGGAGTTAAAAGCCAAGAAATAGGTAGCCAAGATTTGCAGTCAGAGAAAGCAGCAGACCATCAAAAACTTCTTTGGGGGAAAGGTAGACCAGAATATATCTTCAGAAGAAAAAGATAATAAAGCCGAAGGTCCAATATCCAAAGCTTCCTAGAAAAATATGAATTGGTCTCAGGCTATAGAAGCTCTCAGAAGGGTCTTTGAAGAGAAAGTAGGCGAGATAGAAGGAAGATTTAGAGAGTGAAGGAAAGAATGGAAAGAGAAATGAGAGCAATGCAGGAGAGCTATGAGAAAAAAGGCAACAGCTTGAAAAGCCAAATGGGAAAGGAAATAGAAAAGCTCTCTTAAGAAAATAATTGCTTAAGAATTAGAATTGAAGAAATGGAAGCTAGTGACTTTATGAGAAACCAAGACACAGTAAAGAAAATCCAAATGAATAAAAAATAGAGGGCAATATAAAATATCTCCTTGGAACAACAGCTGACCTGGAAAATAGATCCAGGAGAGATAATTTGAAAATCATTGGACTACCTTAAAACCATGACCAAAATAACAGCTTAGACACCATCCTCCAAAAGATTGTCAGGGAAAATTGCCTTGATATTCTAGAAGCAGAAGGTAAAATAGAAATTAAAAAATCCACTGTTCGCCTCCTGAAAGCAATCCCAAAAGGAAAACCTCCAGGAATATTATAGTCAAATTCTAGAGCTCCCAGGTCAAGGAGAAAATACTGCAAGCATCTTGAAAAAAAGGAATTCAAATACTGTGGAGCTACAGTAAGGATAAAACAAGATCTAGCAGTATCTTCATTAAAATACTGGAGGGCATGGAATATGATATTCCAGAGGGCAAAGGAACTGGTTTTACAGCTAAGAATCATGTACTCAGCAAAACTGTGTATAATATTTCAGGGGGAAAAAGTGGGATTTCAACGAAGAAGAGGACTTTTAGGCATTTGTGATGAAAATACCTGAGCTGAATAGAAAATTTGACCTTCAAATACAAGAACCTAGAGAAGCATAAAAAGGTAAATAGGAAAAAGAAATCATGATGGGGGGGGGGCAGCTGGGTGGCACAGTGAATAGAGCACCAGCCCTGGATTCAGGAGGACCTGAGTTCAAATCTGACCTCAGACATTTGACACTTGCTATCTGTGTGACCCTGGGCAAGCCACTTAACCTCAATTGCCTCATCAAAAAACAAAAAAGAAATCATGAGGGATATTAAAAGATTAAACTGTTTACATTCCTACATGAGAAGGTAATACTCTTAACTCGTAAGATCTTTCTCAGTATTAAGGCAGCTGAAAGGAATATACTTAGAGGGCACAGGCGTGATTTGAAAATGAAGGGATGATATCTATAAAGAATTTATTTTTTGGTTTATCCTTGTTTTTTGTGGAGCAGGCAGGGTGTGGTTATTTATGTCTGGGGACAGATGTAGGTGCATGCCCTCCTGGGTCCAGGGCTGGTGCTTTGTCCACTGTGTCACCTAGCTGACCCATGATGACATCTTCAAAATAAAGTTAAGAGGTAAGAGTTATGCGCTGGAAGAAAGGGAAAGGGAGAGGCATATTGGGGAAAAATAGTTCACATAAATGATATAAGAAAAAGCTTATGAAGTAGAGGGTAAGATAGGGAAGGAGCAGGGGGGTGAGTGAACTTTTTTCATCAGAATTGGTTCCAAGAGGGAATAATAATATATCTTGCCCTGTGGGAAAGTGGGAGGGGAAGGGGATAAGGGGGGAGAGGCAATGGAAGGAAGAGCAGATTGAGGGAGGGGGCAGTAAGAAGCAAAACATTTTCAATGAGGGATAGGGTGAAGGAAGATAGATAATAGAGTAAATATCAAGAGGAAGGATTAAGATGGAGGGTAATATAGTTAACAATAGTAACCATGAAAGAAATGATGAGCAGGATGCTATCAGAAGAATGTATGAAAAATGCAAACCATCAACAGAGATAGAACTGATGGTATCTGAATACAGGTTGAAATAATAATTTTATTTGTAAGTTCCTCTTTCTAAAGATATTTTGTCTGTCTTTTTTCACAACCTGACTGAGAAGATGTTTTATATAACTGTACATGTATGACTTATATTAAAATGCTTGATTTCATAGGGAAGAGCAATGAGAGAGGGAGGGAGGAAGAAAATTTAGAACACAAAGTTTTTAAAAAATCAATGTGAAAAGTAATGATGAGCAGGAGTAGTTCAGAGAAACCTGGAAGGACTTACATGAACTGATTCTGATTGAGAGGAGCAGAACCAGGAGAACATTGTACACAGTAACAGCAACATTGTGTGATGAACAATGGTGATAGACTTGGCTCTTTTTAACAATGCAATGGTCCAGAACAATTTCAAAGAACTTCATAATAGAAAATGTTCTCAATAAAATTTAGAAAAAAAGAACTGTGGTTTAGGAATGCAGATTGAACCAAACTGTTTCTACTTTGGGGCTGTTTTTTTTTTAAATTTCTTTATTGAGGTATTTCCCTTGTACTCTGACTCTTTTGTCACAATATGACTAATGCAGAAATATGTTTAATGTGATTGCACACATATAACCTATATTAGATTGCTTTCTGTCCTGGAGAGGAGGGAGGGAAGGGAGGGTTGGAGAAAAATTTGGAACTCAAAATCTTATGAAAAAAATGTTGAAAACTATCCTTATATGTAACTGGAAAATAATAAAAGACTGACCCCCCCAAAAAAAATTGGAAAAAAAAGAAAGAACATGCTTTATCAAATGATTTTAACAAAACAAATAAGGTCATTTTTAAAAACCAAGAAATGATAAAGCTAAGAAACAGAAATATATGCTAATTTCACTAATGGAGATCGATGCAAAATTTAAAATGAAATCTTATTTAAAAAGATGACAGGCTGGTATAAATCCAATCTATGATAAATAATTCACCATTTTAAACAGAAATGATACTAATCAGGCATCTTATTGATAACAATTTTTTGACTAATATCAGTCATCTGACTTGAATTGTGTTGTTTTTAGTGCTGTCATTTTGTCATTGTGTATATTCTTCTCAACTTTTTTCTTTAAGTCATACATATTTTTTCATTATCTTATAGAATAAACATATTTCATTATGGTTGCATACAACAATTTCTTCAACCACTCACCTATTCAGTCGGTAGATAATTTTTTTCCTGCTTTTTGCTATCTCCAGTCATCATGATCTGTCTCTTGACACTAGACACAGATGGTTCTGATGGAGATAGTGAGGTGGTTGCCTTTGCACAACCCTTCCTTACTTAAATCCAATTCACTTGCAAGTCATATCACTTTCCTGATGTCATTAGCCTTCTTTGAGAGTGAAAGACAAATCACAAGTACTACATCACAAGTACTACAAATTACGTTACTATTGATATTTTAATACATATGGGACCTTTCTGTCAATAATTTTCTGAGATATTAATAGATTTTCTTTAAACTCTCAGTCCTGTTACTCACAACAAAATTGTGGACAGAAACTCAAGATAATTTTCTTCATTTCTTTTTACTGAAAATATTCATTTTTATTTTGGGTGATTTTTTTCTCTTTGTCTCTCTCCTCCCTTTTCTACTTCTCTCAAAAATCAAGTAATGGTTTAACAAATTGGTTAGTCTTTTAAAAATCTGTTTTGTTTATCACTTTAAAGAGAGGAAATTTGATATAGTGGATAGAGAATCCATCTCTGAGTCAAGAAGTGCTGCTGAAGCATTCTGAGTATGTGACCCTGGCTAAGTTTCTTGCCCCCTCAAAGCTCTGTGCAGTTCTCTTATATGGTGATAAATTTCAGAGTAGCTGCTGATCAGCATTAATTGTCTACAACTACCTAACATGTCCCCCATGGGGAAAAATACAATAGCCTTTTATTTTTTCCCTTCAAGTTTATTCTTTTATAATTTAAGTTTCAAAACGTATTTCATGTTTCTCTTGGTTTAGTTAATCTGTTGATTAAAAAAATAAATATGAGGATCAATTAATTAATCTTCTTGTCTATCTTGTAAATTTCTGTTGTCAGAGATGAACAATTAGGAGTTGTTAGTCAAATTCCATGTCCTTCTAGAATATTGTCTTACTGTTTTTATGTTTAATATAATTATAGTTTCTGTTGTTTTTTTCTTTTACTCATTTACTATTTATAATTTTGTTATTTAGGTTACACTTAATTCTATAGTGATTGTCTGTCATTTCATTTAACTTATTGTCTCCTGACTTCACTTTTAGTGGGAATGTCAATATGGTTGTTTTTCAGTTACTTCAGTGGTATACCCAGCTATTTGTATTTGTACAAAGATCACAAAATTTAAAGCCTCAACAGAAAAATTAATTACTTAATAAATTAATCAAAAATATTCCTTAAGCAGCTATTATGTAATCAGCAATATGCTAGGTGTTAATCATAGACATAATTATAAAGAATGAAACAATTCCAAGTTGAAATGAGTTTATATTCTAATGGGTAAAACAGTAACATATAAAGCATATAGCATAAATAGAATTTTATATATTTCTATATATAAAGTTGTATTATATATACATATATACATACACACACATATTTATGCTTTTATATGTATTCACAAAGCAGCTAGATAAAGTAGTTTAGGAGGTAAACCACCAGCAGCTGGAGAAATTTGTACTTGAGCTACATTGTAAAAGAAGATACTCTGAGACAGCAGTAATATGAAACTCAATTCCAGGCACAGAAGATAGCTAATGAAGCTTCAGAGAAGGGAAGTGTAGCTTCTTGAGTGAGGAACAGAGATAAAGCGAGTTTGGCTGCACTGCAGAGTCCAAGATGAGGAACAATGTCTAATGAGCCAGTAAAGGGCAGATTGAAGACAAGTTGGGAAGGGTTTAAAAGCTGAACTGAGTTTATATTTTATTCTAGACACAATAGGAAACTACTGGAGTTGATTGTGTTGAGTGGTCACCTGGTCATTCTCTTGCTTAAATAATTTTGGCAGCATTGTGTATGATGGACTAGTGTGTTGAGAGTTTTGAGCCCAGGATTCCAATTAGAATTCTGTTTCAGTAATCTAGGCAAGAGATGATGAAAGCCTGAACTAAAGTGGTAGCTCTTTGAGAACCACAGAGAGTGGTTGAATGTAAAAGATATTTTGAAGGTAGAAATGGTAAGATTTAGGAACTGATTTGAATATATTGGGTGAAGGAAAATGAGGAGTTGAAGTAAATGCCAACAAAAGGAGCAGTTAAATAGGTAGGTCAACCAGGAGAGGGTGGAGTCTTGAAAAACAAGAAAGGAAAGAATATCGAGGAACAGAGGGGGATTAACAATGCCAAATGCAGCAAATAACAGGAAGCAAGATTTTTCAATGGATAATAATAATATCTAGCATTTAGGTAGTGTTTTAAAGTTTATAAAGTACTTTACATACATTGTCTCATTTGATCTGTGTTATAACCCTGTGCTTTTATTATCCTCACTTTAAAGATGAAGCAACTGAGGCAGACAAGATTAAGTAGCTTGTCTAGGGCCACACTAAAAAAGTGTCTGAGGCTAGATTTGAACTCAGATCACCAGAAATCTAGGTCGATTGCCCCACCTACTTGCCACTATTGACATGGTAGAATGTTGGGATTGGCATTAGGAAGACTTGCTTTCAAAGCCTTTTTCATATACTTAATAGCTAATTGACCTTGGGCAAGTTGTTTACTCTCTCACCTTCAGCTTTGTCGTCTGTAAAATGGATCCAATGGTAGGAACTACTGTATTGGGTTGTAATAAGGTCCAATTTTGATAACAAACAAAACAGTTTGCAAACCTTAAAGTACTATATAAATGCTAACTAAAGAAAAGTAGGTCATGAATGTTTAGGACTGAGAAAAGGCCGTCAAATAAGGCCTTTAAAGAGATCATTAGTAACTGTTTTTTTTTTTGTTCTACTTTATTTTCAATAAAAACATATTGTTTTTCTCTCTTTCCCATCTTCCCCCTCCCTCGAAATGGGAAAAATGAAAAGAAAAAGAACCTGTAAAAAAAATGTTGCTGTTTATCAACAGCGGTGATAAAAACCAATACTTGTGTCCCAAAGCTATTCAGTTTCATAACAAAGGCTTCCTCATCTTTGTAAGACTTCATAATGGCTAATAGACTCTCAAGTACATAGATGGAGGGTGATGAATTATAAACAAAAAATCATGAATTTAGGTGTACAGTATGAAGAATTTACCGAAAGTATGTTAAATGCTAGAAAAGAATAATCCCAACCACCTAAAATGGTTTAGACATAGTCTTCTTTGAAGATAAAAAGATGGGATGGGCATAGTTATTATATACATATTGGCAATCCCTGATACTGTATAAACTGAGGCTGATGGATCTCTTGAACTCCAGAGTTTTGAACTACAGTCAACTAAGCCAACCAGATGGTTGTACTAAGTCCTACATCAATATGATTAGCACCTGGGATCTAGTCACCAGATTGCTTAAGGATGTTGAAACTGTCTTAGTTTGAAAGCAGAGCATGCCAAAGCTTTCAGGAGCATGCCAATCATTAGTGGGATTCGGCCACTACTAGGCACTGTACTTCTGGCCTGGGTAAGACAGAAAGACTCAGTCTTTAATAAACAAAAGATGAACTTTAGGTATATAACACATTATATTGCCTTGGTCAAATTTATGCAAAACCATCTAAGTATCTCTTATGCTTTAGTCACCTGATGTAGACTAGGAAAACTTCTGCCTACCTAATCTGCTCTCCCCTCACTTTGCTGCTCCACTCCAATCACCAAGTGTCATTTTTTAAGAGGGCACTTAACAACCCCAAGCAAGTCTTTTTGTCTCCTGTTGACTTTGTCATAATTGTTGCCATCATTGTCATCGTCATCATCATCATAATAAATAAAAATCTTATACAACAAACTTTTAAACTCTGGCCCCTCACAAAATGATGATTGTTTCCAATATTCAACCAAAATGTATTTATTACATATGTACTATGTACCCTCTCATTTGGTAGTCTCTGTAAGGAGTGCAAGTATAAAGAATTGTATTTATTATTGACATATTTGAAATTTTAACACTGTGGAACTACTAAAATGGGAACATTTTTTACAAGATATAATAACAAACACACAAATTTACCCCCAACAACATGGGAAGAATAATCTGCTCCCCCTTGCATCACTTAGTCTCTGTGGACGGGAAAGGGGTTAGGTTTATAGCTTAGTTTGGCTCCCATAGAACACGGTACCACTCTCAAATCCAAAAACCCTTCAGGCTTTAGTTCTATGAATGCTAGTTTCTCAGGACTTCCTTGTCAGTTTGTCTAGCTGCAGCATTTGGACAGTAATTCTGGCTCCAAAATCACTATGACTTTAATTCCAGATCCCTGAGGATCACCTCTGGTTCCTAAAACTGAAGATGATGCAATAATAAACACCCCTGATCCCTGCTCCAGGCGAATTTCTTGGAGCCAGAAATAAAAGGGAAGTATTCAGGGAAGGAAATTCTTCCCTTTTCACTAATTCAGTTCATGGTATACACCTCAGCAAAGCCCCTATTAATGGCTGAATAGAGAAATTGAAAAAAAATGATTGAAAGAGAGCAACAAACTTAATCTCACCTCTTTTAATGAGACATGTTGCCAATTGAAGGAGGATATCCTACCCATGTGGTAGGGGACACAGCAGCCTCTCAGTTAGAAAATCTAGATATGCTGAAAAGCCATGCTACACAATCCATTTGGGAAGACTAGACTAATATGTGTGAAACAATTGGAGAAAATATTTTTACTCAAAAAGTAATAGTAGGGGGCAGCTAGGTGGCACAGTGGATAGAGCACTGGCCCTGGATTCAGGAGGACCTGAATTCAAATCCAGCCTCAGACACTTGATACTAGCTGTGTGACCCTTGGCAAGTCACTTAACCCCAATTGCCTCACCAAAAAAAAAAAAAACCCAAACCAAACCAAACAAAAAGTAATAGTAGTTATATGAAAGATGAGATCAGGAATTGTTTTTTGGGGGTGGAGCCAAGATGGTGGGGAAAAGGCAGTGATTTGCCTGAGGTCTCCCCAAGATCCTCCAAATACCTTCAAATAATGCTATAAGACAATTCCTGGAGCAGCAGACCCCACAAAAGGACAGAGTGAAACAATTTTCCAGCCAATGACAACATAGAAGTTTCACAGAAAAGATCATACCAGGGTGAGAGTGGAACACAGTCCAGCACAGAATGGGCCACTACAGACCCAGGCCCAGGAAACCAGGAACAGGCCTTGGGAGCCACTGAATCAGAAGCAGCAGCAGCAACTATGTCTGGAACTCAGCACACAGAGGGTGAAGGGATTGAATAATTGGCCAGAAGGAAATTACAGGGGTCCCTTTGCTAGCACTGAGGCAGGACTCTGTTGTTATACCCATACTCAGATCCAGGTTGCAGTCTTGGGTGGTGGTTCCAGGCCAGGGAGGAACACTGGCAGGCTAGGGAGGAACACTGGCACACCAGAGCTTGCAGCCACAGTGAAGCTGGATCCTTCTCATAGTTCCAGGACAAAAAAGCAGACTTGTGGTTGCTTGCAGACCAGAGCACAGGCCAGGAGAGTGGTAAACATATGTCTCCTTAAATCATACTAACTTAGAGGAATTTAAAAATCCCTAGAAGTATCTCTGAAAACAGTTGCATAACCACCCCTCCCACCCTGAAATTTGGGACAGTGCACCCTCCACCCTGGAAGCAGTGCTCCATTTCAACAAAAGTTATGTCAAGAAATGAGCTGGGAAAATGAGCAAACAGAAAAAAACAAATGCTGATTATAGGAAGTTACTATGGTGAACAAAGAAGATCAAAATACACTCAGAAGAAGATAAAAAAATCAAAGCTCCTATATCCAAAGCTCCCAAGGAAAATATAAATTGGTCTCAGGCCATAGAAGCTCTCAAGAAGGACTTTGAAAATAAACTAAGTGAGAAAGTGGAAATAATGGGAAGAGAAAAGAGAGTGATGCAAGAAAATCATGAAAAAAGTCAACAGCTTGGTTAAGGAGACACAAAAAAATACTGAAGAAAATATCACCTTAAAAACAGACTAGGCCAAGGGGCAGCTAGGTGGCGCAGTGGATAGAGAACCAGCCCTGGAGTCAGGAGTACCTGAGTTCAAATCCAGCCTCAGACACTTAACACTTACCAGCTGTGTGACCCTGGGAAAGTCACTTAACCCCAATTGCCTCACTAAAAAAAACAAAAAAACAAAACAACCCCCTCCCTCCAAAAAAACCAAACAAACAGACTAGGCCAACTGGTAAAAGAGATACAAAAAGCCAATGAGAAAAAGAATGCCTTGAAAAGCCAAATTGGCCGAATGGAAAGGAGATACAAAAGCTCACTGAAGAAAATGCCTTAAAAATTAGGATTGAGATCAAGAAACAATAAAACAAAACCAAAAGAATAAAAAAAAAAATAGAAGACAATGTGAAATCTTTCATTGGAACAAACAATTGACATGGAAAATAGATCCAGGAGAGATAATGTGAAGATTATTGGACTTCCTGAAAAGCATGATCAAAAAAAGAGCCTAAATATCATCTTCCAAGAAATTGTCAGGGAAGACTTCCCTGATATTCTAGAACTAGAGTGTAAAATAGAAATGGAAAGAATCAACTGCTCACCTCCTGACAGAGTCCCAAAATGAAAACTCCCAGGAATATTATAGCCAAATTCCAGAGCTCCCAGGTCAAGGAGAAAATATTGAAAGCATCCAGAAAGAAACAGTTCAAGTATTATGGAGCTACAGTAAAGATCACACATGATCTCGCAACTTCTACATTAAAGGATTGGGATATCATTCCATAGGGCAAAGAAACTGGGATTACAACCAAGAATCACCTACCCAGCAAAACTGAATATAATCCTTCAAGGGGATAAATGGGCATTCAATGAAAGAGAGGACTTTCATGAATTCTTGATAAAAAGACTTGAGCTGAATAGAAAATTTGACTTTTAAATACCAGACTCAAGAGAAGCATGAAAAGATAAACAGGAAAAAGATATGATAAGAGACATTAAATGGTTAAACTGTTTATATTCCTACATGTAAGGATTATACTTGTAACTCATAAGAACTTTCTCATTATTAGGGCAACAAATTGGAGTATATTTAGACAGAGGACACAGGTGTGAGTTAAATATGAAGGGAAGAAATATTTTTAAAAATAAAATTATTGTGTGAGAGAGGTATTCACTGGGAAAAAGGGAAAGGAAGAGGTGGAATGGGGTAAAAGAAGCAAAAAAAGAAAGCACATTTTTTAAACTTTATTTTTTTTGAGTTTTTTTGTCTGTTTTCTTTCACAACCTAATATGGAAATGTTTTACATGACTACACATGTATAACATACTGAATTGTTTGCCTTCTTAAAGGAGGGTGTTAGGAGGGAGAAAGGAAGAGAATCTGGAATACAACGTTTTAAAAACTGGATGTTAAAAATTGTTTTTACATGTTATAGGGGAAAATAAAATTCTAAAAAAAAAAAAAAGAAGAAGAGGAAGATGAGATCAATGTGATAAAGAATTGTAGGATAGTGTCAGTAGTCTGTCCTGGGAAACTAAACTTTGTTGGACACTTGGTTGATTTAATGAAAAACTTAATGAAAATAATTATTTACCTCATAGGATATATTTCTACTTTCTGAATTAGAAGTACCCTAATGGGTTATGCTCTATATATCAAGGAAACAAGACTGTGACTCAACTGCATCCTTCAGTCAAAATAACTTTGCCAATTTATCCTTGCTTTAGTTGATTCAAAGGGGCACCCTATGGGATTGGGACTGGGGTTTTGGTTCCAGATATTAGGACAACATATCCCGTTAGTAAACATCTTAATGGCTCAAGAATTTCAGATTAAATCTTGTCCACCTGGAACTTATCGATTCTTGCTATAGATATATAGCAGAGTGAGGTTAGCATGGAGCCAAATTTTTCTGGTATTCCCAGGAGCTTAGGTTTGCTACAGAAACACAGCTTGATAGGAAGGTTCATTTATTTTGTCCAAAAAAAAAAAAAAGTGAAGGATGTTTGGGCATGATTCTTAGTGTGCTGTTATCAGTAAAGCAGATCTAATGGAACTTCATAGTTTGGCCTTAAGCCTATTCTTTGGTTTCCTACCAGCTTGGTTTACTGTTGCTACCATTTTGGCTTTAAAATTACAGTCATTCTCTGTTGATTGAGTCAAGACCTTCAAAGAGAGGTCTTAATGTCAGAGAGATTTAGAGATATACTTCTCTCTTCTCTCTCATACCCACATATAAGTGGACCAAAAAAAATATCAATAGAAGCCAACACTGAACTTAGGAGGGGAAAAGGAACCAGCTGAAAACCTAAAACCTTTAACTAGATATATTTTTTTATTATATACATAGCACAGACTAAGAAAGTACCAAAACAAGCTGATTTTCTCCTTCCTTTTATTTTTTTTTCAATAAATTTCACAAAGGAACTAGAGAGGAGGAAAAAAAGAGAAATCCCCAAACTCTACTTTAATTCCTTTTCCTATTCCCTAAAGCTTCTTAGTAAGTGAGAGTAGATTCTGCCTTGCTTTTTTCCCCCCTGAAAATTTATTTTATTGCTCTTCATCTGACACTAGTCAGAGCTCAAAAGACTTTAGGGAACATAAAACAAAAGCAAGTGCTGTGCTTTCATGTGAGTTGTTCTTCCTATGAATTTGTCCCAGAAATAGAGGGAAGCAAGGTGGATATGGGAACAGTGACTTAGGTATAAAATATTTGTAATGCAGTTTGTGATCTTTAAAACAGAGTCATTAAGGTTAAGAGTCATGAAATAGTAAACTTAAGCCTCCATTCTGATCCTGGAGACATTGCCAGGGGAATGAAGTAGTGAGCTTGTAATATTGATTCTCACAAAATACAAAAAAAAAAAGAAGAATTATTCTCATGGGAGAATCAAAGACTAACTTTTTAAATACTGCTTGTGAAAAGATCACTTTAATTAATCATTGCTAAAAACTAAACAGTGGGTCTGCAGTAGTGGAGAACTTCTCAATTTGAAGATTCTCTAATTTGTCTAAAGTCACTGTTGTCTTACAAATACATAATAAAGTGTGTGGATATTCAAAAGAATGCTTAATATTTCACTTGAATAATGGAAACTAAGCTCAGTTAACTTCTTGTGATAACATTTAGAGTCAAGGCGTGTAGTTGTTAGCAAGTTAAATTATTTTTCATAAGATTGTGAAACAAGTTCTGCATTCACCAGTTTGCTAATTTGTATTCCCTGTTTCCCACAAGTCATCCTTAATTTTTAGAATCCGCTCTGCACGGTGGTGCTTATATAGATATAAAGTGAACATTTTCCAGTGGCAGAAAATTTAATCAATGTCATTTGATATAGATTCTATGTGTCAAATTGTTATTTCAATGAAACATAAACTGTTTTTACAAATAAATACAAAACTAAATATATTTTCTCAAAACCAGTATTCTAGTTAAATATTTCCTTAGGATTCTTGACTAGTCATTCATGCTGGGAAAACAAAATGAAGCATGCATATTGGCCAAGTTATGACATATAGTGAGAAGTAACCCACTGAGTCCACAATTCAGTACTACATAGGCTAAATCTATAACTATAGCCTCATGTGTAACTTTAAACACATTTATTTAAAGTCTCAAAAGCAGCAGGTTTGTTGCAGAGTTTCACTGGTCAGGCCTCTTTAAGAATAATTCTAGAACATAAATCAAATTATCCTTATCTCTGAACACTTCTATACCATTTATGTAAACTTTCAGAACATCTCCTCCTCCAGTTTGATTTCCCAGGTTTTTAAAATCTCTTCATTGCTGTTCCCAGACCCTAGCTCTTTTTTTGGTAAAGATAATAGTTTAAACAAAAGTACCAAATGTCTTTGGGTGTCATCTATTATCTATATTATGCTAGGTTTAAAATGATGATAATTGCATCTTATCCTAAACATACATATTTTGAGGAATAATGAGCTAAGCAAATCACTCTTTAAGCAAATTTTTAGAGGTAAAATACCTCTGAAATCCCAGGGATCCTTATTAAGTTGAGAAGTCACATTCATAATATTCTCCATAACTGAAAGGAGCAGTTTGGGGAATATAGTAATTTGAAAGATTTGCTGTTATTAAATGTTGCTGCTGAGTACTTTCATCCACTGTACATTAAAAACAAGTAGCTTAATGAACTTTATCTGATGTGTCGTTTTGTTTTCATTTTGGGTATTATACTCTATACTCTATGGTAATGTTTCTATTTTAGTTTGGCATGACTGATTTACAGGAATAAGATAATGTTCTCTTTTCCCTGGCAACTCTCAGCCACTGTTAGAACGAGTGGAAGACTAGGAATCAATGATTTATATATGTCTAACTACATTAGTCTGAGGTTAGTACCCATCAGTGATTATCACCCAATTCTGATCATTCCCTCTGTAATTTCTTTCCATCCAAAGAGATTAAAAAGACTTTGATCCATTCTGTTTACCAGAGCATCTACTACTTTGCTAAGGTTTTCTTGTATTGGTTTTAGGCCAGTGTTTTTTGTCTCAATTCTAATTTGACTCTCTCTCTTTTTCTGGAGTAGATTAAATTAAAGAAATTGCAAAGTTCTTTATGACTGAAATTTTCCCCAGAGACACAAACTCTACACTACTATGGGAGGAATTAAAGATAGGTAGTACACAGAGGCAAAGAAAGAGTACATAGTACATGCTGTTAGTCTTCAAAATATAACAAAAGATTTGAAGAACAAGAGTAAAAGGATGCCAACAAGGAGATGCAGAACAAAAAAGAAGATGAGGGGGGGCAGCTAGGTGGCGCAGTGGATAGAGCACTGGCCCTGGATTCAGTAGTACCTGAGTTCAAATCCAGCCTCAGACCCTTAACACTTACTAGCTGTGTGACCCTGAGCAAGTCACTTAACCCCAATTGCCTCACTAAAAAACAAAATAAATAAAAAAATAAAAAAAAGAAGATGGGGTGATCACCTAGTTAGAAAGAGAGATAAAAGACCAACAGAAGGTATGATCTACTGGTAGTCTTCCAGTAACAAAAGCAAGAAAAGCATGACTGGTATATAAGGTCGACTCCCTATGTTGAACTTTCCAGACTTGCACAAGAGTTACATATGATGGGCAGGCTTGGATGGCTTAGAATTAATTTACATCATTAGAGGAAAATCCAAATTATTAAGTTCACATCTCTTTTTGAGTGTTTGAATATCTCTACTTCTTTTATGAATTTTTTTCATCCATTCCTGGATTCCTGTTCTCATAATTGTTACTGAGTTGTTCTTTCTTCCCTGAGTTTTATACTTGGGTTCTCTAATCCCATAGTATTTCTTCCTTGTATCAGGGATTTTCTTATACTTTCTCATTTCTTCTCTCTCTCTCTCTCTCTCTCTCTCTCTCTCTCTCTCTCTCTCTCTCTCTCTCTCTCTCTCTCTAATGGCTTGTGGGTGAGGGCCATCATCCTTTTATAAATGCCTTGGTGTTTCTTCTGTAATTGTCTTGGCTCTACTTTTGTTGGCATTTGTTGGCATCACAATGATCATAAAACTTAGGTCAAGTGATGGTTCAGTTAGGTGGCCTGGTTGATGACAAACTGTCAAAGGGGACCTCTTCTCTAATTTATTTGTCCTGTTAGCATGTCCTTTGGGATTTTATCTTTTTGTTGTAACTCTTTTTCACATGAGGTAGCTTGGAGTAGATTCTTTTCATTTCATCATTGTTCTTGACTCTTCACTCTCTGACTTCATATATCCAATCACTTACTAAATCCTGCCTTTTATACCTTTATAATAATTCTGATTATCAACTTCTTTATTCATACAATCACCACCTTAATTCAAGTCTTTTATTGTCTCTCATCAGTTACAGGAAGGGCCTCCTAATTGTTCTTCCTGTCTTAAGTCTCTCTCCACCATTACAATTTCTATTTGGTTTATGAGGGAAGCTGAGCTTGTACTTCTTATGATTTTTCTCTTAGTTCTCTTGAAAAAGAAATAAGGAACTAATAGAGAACAAAATAGATATGAGTTCAAGACTTTAGCAATCACCAGATACTTATTGTCATAAATATACTGTTAAATATTTAACAACCAGTTCTCCAAAAAATATTGTATGGATTTATGTGTGCACATACATTTATTATAAACATTACTGGTATAAAAGATTGGTAACACAATTTACAAATTAATGAAGTAAGTAGTTCTCTTTGTTATAAGCCCATTGATTCTTTTTTTTTTTTTGGTGGGGCAATGAGGGTTAAGTGACTTGCCCAGGGTCACACAGCTAGTAAGTGTCAAGTGTCTGAGGCCATATTTGAACTTAGGTCCTCCTGAATCCAGGGCTGGTGCTTTATCCACTGCGCCATCTAGATGCCCCCCTGCCCATTTATTCTTATAGAATGCTTTTATTGATTTTTGCCCAACTGTTTTACCCATACCCAAACTATAATTGCAATTCAAGCATATTTTGTTATATGTAGTTACATCCCAATCAACTCTTTTCCCAATAAATTTGTTGTCAGTAAATCTGATAAGTGATTTAGTATTAAACTTTTTCACCCTCATACAAATTGTATTCATTGAACTGAATCCCTTCTGAGTTTGAGCCCAGCTGGTTTCAGTACTGCTGTGTGTCTTTTAAATTTTTTCTAGTTGCAGCAATTGAAATATTTCTATATTGTTATTATATTAAAAATTCTGAAAACTAGTCAAATCAAATTCATGTTTTAAAATTTCACTTAGATTATACATTTTTTCACCAGATATCTGTGGTGAAATTAATTCTTTATAAAGTCAAATAGATGATTTTAATAATGCAAAATAATTAAAAATGTTTTCTTCATTGTTTCTGTCTAATAAAAGATGCAATTTCGTGTTTCAAATTTTATTATCTAGTTAATATATTTGTAGGAACGGATATTAGGATCAAAGGAAAGTATCTTTATAGAATACTTTATAGTAACTGGCACATATTATGAACTTAATAGGATGATCGTAGCCTTCACCTTTCCATATTTTTTATTAAGTTGAATTTTTTCAAACTTACATGAATTAATCAAATTTTCAGCTTGATATTCTTTCCAGTAAAAAAAATCTTAAAATTTTTCAAATTTCTTATGGTACATTAAAACATTTTTTGTGTTTTTTGAATGTTAGTTGGTTTTAACTGGAGAGAGAGAGAGCGAGAGCGAGAGCGAGAGCGAGAGCGAGAGCGAGAGAGAGAGAGAGAGAGAGAGAGAGAGAGAGAAGGAAGAAAGGAAGTAGAAAAGGAAAATAATTGAAGGAAACAAAGAAGTTATTAAGCACCTATTATGTACCAAGGATTGTACTAAAACACTTTAAATCTCATTTGATGCACACAGCAATCATGGGAGTTAGGTACTATTATTATTCCCATTTTATATTTGAAGAAGCTGAGGCAGCTAGAGACTAAATGGCTTACCCAGGGCCATCACACTATTAAGTGTCTGAGGCAGAATGTGAACTCAGGTTGTCTGTGTTAAGGGCTAAAATTCTAGCTAAACTGTCTAAAATATCTAATGAGTGGTCGCCAATAAATTATAAGCTTTAGCAAGAGTTAGACTTTTAAGCATTTATTAAGGAGAATAAGAATTTGGTAAAGAGAGAGAAAAAGGCCTAGATTCCTATCTATTAAAGGGAGAGCACATTTCTAGCTCCCTTCTCCGCCAGAGTCCAGAGGAAAGAGAAGCGAGCCTGAGCGCCAGTCTCTTCCTTCCTCCTCCCACTAGTCCGCGTCACTTCCTGAAGCCTGGTCTTGCCCTCAAAGACCTTTGCTTCATGGGCAGAACTCTTCTACAGTAAGTATCCAGCAGGTGGCATTATTCCAATCGTTACAGTCCCCCCTGTTGTTCCTCAAGAAACAAAATGTTTCCTTGACGGAACAGTAAAAACAATATAATAACTATTGCTAACTAATAATATGTGAACAACAATATAGAAAAGGAAGAGAGGAAAGTTTTGTCCAGAGGGGCGATTTTTTTTTTTTTGTCCTCATGAACCGACGCTTTGACATTGGTCTTGCAAAGGGAGGGCCTCTGCAGAGAATACATGTTACAGATGGTGTATATTATAACAGAAAGAGAAAAAAAAACAACAAAAACAAATCAAAACTGTTCATTTAAAGTCTCTGAAAGTCTTTTCTCAGATGTCTTCTAGGTGTAGTCGTGGAATGGAAGTCTTTTCAGGGGTTGAGGTATGGATGCTGGTAATCAGCCAGGAAATTTCCTACAAAATTGAGCTTAACACAACTTTAAAATAGCTTTGTCAATAATCAAATCAAACAATGAAAGTTCTCAAAAACATGTCTAAGGGAATTCAGAATCTTAGTTGTTATACATGAAACATATAATAAAACAAAAATTGAACCATTCTTTAAAATTATAATATTACTATAGTCCCCCCCTTATGGAGGGTAATTGAGAAGATAATTGCTGCGATATTAATTATTAAAAATAAATTTTTTATCTTTGTTTCATCACTTTTTGCATCATCTGCCTAATTATCCTCATGCCATTATGAGAAATTAAAAAATCTAATATAATTGGTAACAGGTGTCAAGGCCAAATTCAACACTGTATTTATCATGACATCTGAGATAATTATGGGGGTTACCATAAAAGAACAGAGAAATGATGGGATATGAGCATTCCCACACTTGAGCAATATATACTGCCCATGCAGTATGCCAGGTCTAAAATAGGTGGATGGAATATATGTCCATGCCACCGAACATATTGGAGGAAACTGAGTCAGACTTAATCAGATGCATGGGATTGAGATGTCCATGGCATCAGGCATATAGGAGGGAGCATAGAAGCCAGGTGTAGGAGTGAGATGGGTGGGATGAATACTTCCAGCCATCTGTACAATATTGTGGGGAAAAATAAAATAAAATATTAAACCAAGAGAATCCAACCTCAACATTAGTCAAAAGCCGTTCCCTCGGCCATACCTTGACTTCATGCATGTCTCCCCTCATGTGACAGTTCAGTGTCTGCTCTTGCATGTATTCCTCTTGTGATTGGATGGCATCTTGGCCAACTGGCATCTGATAACTCAGAATAAAGGCAATTAATGTCTTAAATGATAAGTTCCCATAATCCAAGTCTCATATGGATTTAAAATTGAGGATAATAAATGATTGCAAAAAATGTGAATACATCTTGACTCAGAACACAATATATAATTACGCAACAATTTCAAATAATACCCATTTTTTTTACTTAGTATACAATTACTTTTGTGAAAAATCAGAACATATTTAAATACAAGTTAAAGCACAACAGAATCTCAAAGAAAACTTTTTTTTTTGAAAAAAGAAAACTTTTACAAATGTTCCCCTCTTTTTTTTTTTTGAATATGCTTATCAAAAATAATACTTCTTTACACTTGCCATGGCAACCAATTTGCCAGGGAAATGCTTCAAAGAGTTTGATCAAATAATCAGTTGAGAAAAAATAACAAAAACAAACAACTCAGAATATGGGAGCACAATACTCCTAGAATTAACATTGTATAATAAAAACAAAACCATCTTGCAATGTTTCAAAATTAGATAGATAAATGAATAGAAGAAAATACACATGGAACAATAAAAGACAATGAAATTCAAACTAAGGAAATATAAATGAATATGAACTTAATATTAATAAGAGTATTATAAAATATAAACTTGATCATATGACTATAAAAAGCTTTTACAAATATTCTCCTTGTTTTAAAAACTAAGTATAAGACACAATCTCAAAAGCATGAAAATCTCTATGAAAATAAACCCATACCATTAATTTCAAAATGTATATGTAATAGCATAGAAATCCTATGTAACCTCTGAACTGACATTAATACTCTGAGTGAATTCAGAACACTTTTGATTCCGATATCTAAAATCCCCAATACTCATATCAATACCTTGCTGCTGACTTCTACATTTCTGTAAAATATATACGCTTCCATGGCAAAAGAAGCAGAGTCTTGAACTATGTTGATGATTGTCATTCTTATTCAGCTTAAGTTTTTCTTCTTTAACCCCTCTATATTGTCTGTCGGGCTTTTCACCATACAAATGCTTTATAAGATTACTAATTAAAGACAAAAGCAGGTTAGCAAAATTATGAACAAAACGAGTATATCTGGAATTTAAAGGGTTTTCTAAGGTTGTCTCAGAAGCACAGCCAGGCTGGGGAAGGGCTGAGCCTGAAGCTGCAAATGTAGTTAGAGAAAGTTGAGCATGCGCATCAGATCTCTGGACTTCCCAGGCCCGGGAAGCAATGGGCTTGGCCATGGGAGGAGTAGAGGGTGGGGTCTGGAGAGGAGGGGAGGGACCAGAGCAATTTGAATCAGACTTGATTTTGAACTCAGGCCTGGATTCCTCTTCCCCCACTTTGCCTCCAGGTGCTAGGGGATTAAAAGCTTCTAGAGGGTGGGTCATTGCCTCCAGGCATGCAAAATTAGAGCAACAATTACTGTTAGAACTGGGAAAAGCTGCAGGAATCTCTTCAGGTTTCTCTGAAAAAGCATGGTTGGGAGAGGGAGAGATATTTCCTTGTGTGAGTAAGTTGCTGGCTCTTTTAACAAAAAGAAAAAGAAAAATAGAAAATCCACAAAAACAAAGCATTAACATGATCTTATCTCCCATTTGTCTGGTTAAACAGACTAAAATCAAAAATAGGCTAATTAGGGAATTTAAAAGGTCCATTCGAAAAAATTTAAAGGGAAAACACAGCCAGTACGCCAGTACTTAGCAGTTAAAGGGAGAGGGAGGGGAAATTTCTTACCCAACCAGAAGATCAGAAGACAGGTTTAGCTTTCCTCTTCGTGGTCAGCCATCTGTTAAGGGCTAAAATTCTAGCTAAACTGTCTAAAATATCTAATGAGTGGTCGCCAATAAATTATAAGCTTTAGCAAGAGTTAGACTTTTAAGCATTTATTAAGGAGAATAAGAATTTGGTAAAGAGAGAGAAAAAGGCCTAGATTCCTATCTATTAAAGGGAGAGCACATTTCTAGCTCCCTTCTCCGCCAGAGTCCAGAGGAAAGAGAAGCGAGCCTGAGCGCCAGTCTCTTCCTTCCTCCTCCCACTAGTCCGCGTCACTTCCTGAAGCCTGGTCTTGCCCTCAAAGACCTTTGCTTCATGGGCAGAACTCTTCTACAGTAAGTATCCAGCAGGTGGCATTATTCCAATCGTTACATCTGGGTTCCAGGTCTACTACTTTAAGCACTGTACCATCTAGAGAAAAATTCAAACCACACATGCAATATCGAAGTAGCAGCTTCTAAACTACATGCTACCTCTCTTTATGCCAAAACTTGACCAATTTTAATAATCTCATTTTCAAGTTAATTAGTTTGGTTTGCTTTTTATCATATTGGTGATTTATAGAGCAAATCTGCAAAAATAATTTAAAATTTATTAACTTAAAAATGTATTAACTTGTTTTACTTCAGACATTGAATCAGGTGATAATTGACTTCAATTATTTAAACAGTGCCAAAGGATGGTTTTAGGAAAGTTTTCTAACAACTTTTTAGCTACTTTAGATTTTCTTCTCAGTATTTGATAGGTTCTATTGAAGTAAAATACAACTAAGTTTGCCTTAAAATATGCATTATTAAAGCCATTTTTTAAAAAAATGAACAATATTGTATTGAAAATATACTTGGTTCTTGTTGAAAGAAACCACTTTTTTTATAATAGCAATTATCCTAACCAGTTCTGAATTTGGTTGAACATTGGCTGTGTATAACAACTATCTCACAGAATTCCTGAAAATTTCACATTCAGTTCTTACAAGTCCTTATATGCTAGATCCAGTACAACATATCTTATTTGTATAAAGTACACCATGAGTTTTTTCACTGTTCATAAGAGTCATAGATATAATAAAATTTCCATTTGTTCCTTCACCTTTTGAAAGATGAAATTACCATGAAGTCAAGTCAAGAATGATAGTTGCTATGTTATTGACAGAAAAAAATGTGTAAAAAATACCTGGATAACTTAAATATGCCATTCATATTTGGCTAGTTTTCTTGTTTTCCATAAGCCTACAGAAAAGCAAATGGTCAATTAATTACTTCATTAACCAGTAAGTGAGGATAATATTAATTATTCATCAAGTGGCATCTTACTCTTGTCATTGCCCAAGATGAAGGGGATGAAAGGAGTGGATTAAATGAGGTCTTTTCCATGTTATCATTAGATTTATTACTTGTTTCTCACACTCCTTATTTATTTATTTTTCCTGCCTGGTCATCTTTAATGTACTATAGTCACAATATCACTTCTGTTTCTGGCTCATCTTTGCTGAAATGTTTTCTCCACTCTTACCCATAAAGGTTATATAAAAGATCCTTACACTCAACCTCTTTGTGTCTGTGCAGATACAGTCCCCTTCACTAAACAAATTCAAAATTCAATCTATAAGAAAATTAAATATTACTCAGAGTTATGGAAATTATGAAAAATATCTACATGGTTCCCCTTTCCTGTACTCATCTGAGAAATTTCTTTTAATCTGACCAGTTCTCTGTAATTCATATTATTCCAACAGGCAATGCAAATCCATACTGAATCCACAGATTTTTATCATACAAAGAAGGTGAATAGCATATTTGTTAAGTTACCCTTTGAAGTGCTTTTCTTAGTTGCAGTGTTCTCTCATCCATATCTTAACCACTTTTCAGAGATCAAGGGCCTCAATTAACTAGGGAAAAGGAAAATAAAATGGGGGAGAAAATCCTCTCTCCTAATCAGCTGATGCAGCTTCTTTATGCTATTAGTCCAGTAATTCTGGAAGTTTTGCTTTGAAACCAATTCCTCCTGGAACCATGAACCCCTGTCATCCAAGGTGGCAGTGTACAGCACTAGGTCTGGATTTCTTCTGTCAGATTTTTGTAGACATGGGAGGTAGAGGCTTCCACTAAGATAGCAGCAACAATCAGGCCTGAAAATTTCAATGTGGGCACAGGGGCCCATGGCTCTTGGCTATATATCTTTCCTTTTCTCTGTGGCATCCTGAAACTCATGATCAGAAGTTTCTTTGAGAGAAAAGCAATCAGAAACTTGAGAATTGGGAAATGAATTTCGGAAAACGTCTGCAACCCTTGCCTCTTTGGATTTATTATCCCCTGTCAACTTCCAGAATGCATTAGAGATGTTGTAATATATTTTTTCAAAGATCATAGGATCTAGAATCAGAGAGAAGCTTCTCTAAGCTAATCTAATCCTTGCAATTTATAGCTAAATGAAGTGAAATCCACAGTAGTTAATGATTTAGACAAGTTCATATTCATAATAAATAGACAAGCATTTGAATCCAGGTCTTCTCACTAGAAAACCAAAACTTTTCATCTGTACCATTTCACTTTATAATAACTACAAAACTTAAATATTATGGTCATCCTTTTTCTTTTTTTGTTGCATATGTTATATTCTTATGTTTTCCAGTCTCTTGACACAAGTTACAACTCCCTTATGCATTTTCAGGCATTTCCCCTCTTATTTTTCTTTATGTATTTCTTCCATCCTTTCAAACAGCTTTTCATTTTCAACAACAACTCTGCATTTTTTTGGAAATTAAAAACTTTCTACTAGCTTTTGTGTCTAAATCTAAAGCTAACTCTTATGAACAGACTTTTCTCCCCTTTTGCTAAACGCTCAGATGCTAGTGGAAAATTATCAATACTTATACAAGTAATGACCTTCCTGATTTTCCTACTTTTCCTTAAGTATGATATTATTCTCTCCCTTATTCAGCTATATTTGGGCTAAAATTAGCAGATAGTTTCCCAAACCCTAGTGCTAATTGTAGCTGCCCCATGTTATTTTTATTTGTAATGGAAGGACTGGTCAATGAGAATCTGTTACTTTTTTTAAAATAGTGGGCTCAGATTTCCCTTTCCCTGTAAATTATGCAATATATTTACAAAAGTTTCTACTGCATTCCAATACAATATAGGGGTTTGATGAGCCTACTTGTGGCCATCACTATAATGGGGCTGGTGAAGTGTGGTGGTGAGGAAAGTCTAACCCGGAACTGAATTCATATATAAAAATGCCATTATATTTAGGAGTATGCTGGTAAAAAAAATAATGATGGGCACTATGAAAAAAGTAGGCTATATATATATATATATATATATATATATATATATATATATATATATATATATATATATTTAAGTGAGGCAATTGGAATTAAGTGACTTGCCCAGAGTCATACAGCTAGTAAGTGTCAAGTGTCTGAAGTCATATTTGAACTCATGTCCTCCTGAATCCAGGGCTGGTGCTCTATCCACTGTGCCACCTAGCTGCCCCAGCAATACCCTTTTTTTTTTTTTTAGGCAATGGGGGTTAAGTGACTTGCCCAGGGTCAAACAGCTAGTAAGTGTCAAGTGTCTGAGGCCAGATTTGAACTCAAGTACTCCTGAATCCAGGGCCAGTGCTTTAACCACTGCGCCATCTAGCTGCCCCAGCAATACACTTTTAATTTAAAATGCATCATTGATATTTCCCCATCAATTTCTTAAGTTTACATAATAAAACAATAAACCAAGCCCGGATTTGTAATGTTTATTTATGACATGTAAATGCTCACATTGAAAATTTAACAACTGGTGTTTTTCCAGGGAGGTATTGTCAAAATGGAAAAGTGAGAATTGGTGTTTTTGCCTAGATCTCCCAGCACAACCCTTCCACATCGACCTAGAAAATGCAAAATTCTCCTATACAAAATGAGTAATATGGTAATTTTTTACATAATTGTACATGTATAACCTACATCTGATTACTTACTGCCTTAGAAAGGGGGAAGAGAAGGGAAGGAAGAGGAAGGATAGAATTTGGAACTCAAAATAAAAAAAAAAGAAAATACACAAGACTTGAATTCTGATTGGAAAAGCCAAGAAAACATCACAGTGTCCTGAAAGACAAACCTAGGTATCTGCAGATAATGGAATGGAGGCTGACCAGAAGTATGGAACAATGTCAGCAGAAGCAATAGTAGTATTACAACATCTAGGGGTGAAAAGGAAACCTAGATAGAGAACCATAACAGGAAGCACTGAGATGCAATATGAGCCTAGGGTACCCCCTGCATTGGCACTAGTGTAGGAAGAGCTGCTATCTGGGAGGTTACTAGTTCTAGTTCATATATCTGGGATAGAAAGGAAAAGCTATTGCCAAATGTGAAAGCTATAGATGAATAGGGAGTAAAAAACAAATTTCTAGAGAGTTACTATGTGATAATAATAAGAACATTTATTCAGTTGTAATCTTTACCATAGTGCATAAGCCTTCAGTGGAAAAACCAGGGCAGGAAGCCAGGAACAAAGGGAAGTCTTCAATTCAGTCACTCTGAACCTGCAGAACTTCCTAGCAGGCTAACAGTTACAGAGTCCAGCAATAGTTTACTAAACTCAAATGTGCACAAACCAACAGCCTCAAAGCTGGGTCAGTGATTTGAAGAGTTCTGACCAGGAGGACTTTGAACAGACCTCTATTCAAATCACGTTGATTTGAAAGTATTGAAAACTTGCAGGCCCCTGGGCTGAGATATGAAAACTACAGAAGCTCAGGTTAGACATCCCTCTTAAGTGTTAACAGAACTCAACATTTACAGAAAGTCCAGTGTCAAGAAGTAGACTATAAGAATCATCTATGAGAGAACTTGACCATAAAAAGCTGCTACTAACATGACAGGGAAGCTCAAAACACAAATACAAAAGAAGGCAATGACTTGGAAATATCTATAAGTAAAATGCAGATTGAACACAAGCTCAAGAATACCTAGAAGAATTAAAGCAAAAACTAAAGAAAAACATTAAAAAAAAGAAAAAGTGATTTTTTTTGTATTTTAACATTATTTTTATTTCATTACATATTTCCCAAATAAATGTAAATGTTTAATAAACCTTTTATAAAAAATTGGACTTCTAAATCCTTTACTTATCTCCTACCCCTTCCTCCTTCTTGAGACAGGAAACAGTTTTATTTTGATTATACATGTGAGGTCATGAAAAATATATTTCATGTTCAAATATATTTTATGTCAAGTTGCAAAAAAAGATGGACAAAAAATGAAATATTAAAAATAGAGTAAAATTTTGAAATAAAAAAGTATGCTTCAATCTGCATTTAGAATTTATCAACTCTCTCTCTGGAAGTGGATATCATTTCTGATTATGGATTATATGGAATTGTCTTGAATCATTGTCTTCCTCAGAGTAGTTAATTCTTTCACAGTTTATCATCCTTACGATATTGCTGTTACCATGTACAATGTTCTCCTGCTTCTGCTCACTTAACTTTGTATAAGTTTGTATAAATCTTCCCAAGGTTTTCTGAAAGCATCTTGCTCATCATTTCTTATAGCACAATAATATTTCATCACAATCATATACTACAACTTCAATTGATGGGCACCTCTTAGATTTCCAATTCTTTGCCACCACAAAAAGAGCTGCTGGAAATATTTTACTACCCATAGTTCCTTTTCCTTTGATCTCTTTAGGGAAAATTGTCTGATATTCTAGAAGGAGAAGGTAAAATAGAAGTGGAAAGAATCCACTTATCACCTCCTTAAAGAGATCCCAAGATGAAAGTTTCTGGGAATATTATAGCCAAATTCTAGAACTCCCAGGTCAAGGAGAAAATATTACAAGCAGCCAGAAAGAAATAATTCAAGTATAGTGGAGCCACAGTCAGGATAACACAATATCTATCAGCCTCTATATTAAAGGATTGGATGGCTTGCAATAGGATATCCCGGAGAGCAAAGGAACTGGGATTTCAACCAAAGAATCACCTACCCAGAAAAACTACATATAACCTTTCAGGGGAAAAATGGGAATTCAGTGAAAGAGAGGACCATCAAGCATTCATGATGAAAAGACCTGAATTGAATGGAAAATTTGACATTCAAATACAAGACTCTAGAGAAGCATAAAAGGGTAAACAGGTAAAAGAAATCATATGGAATATTAAAAGGTTAAACTGTTTACATTCCTATGTGAGAAGATGATACTTGTAACTCATAAGAACTTTCTCATTTTTAAGGCAGCTGGATGGAGTATATGTAGACAGAGGGCATAGGTATGAGTTGAATATGAAGGAATGGTATCTTTAAAAAAATAAAATTAAGGGCTGAGAGAGGAATGCACTGGGAGAAAAGGAAAGGGAGAGGTAGAATGGGGTAAAGTATCTTACATTAAAGATGCAAGAAAAAGCTTGCGGAGTGGAGGGGAAGATGGGGGAGGTGCTGGGGAATGAGTGAGCATTACTCTCATCAGAATTGACTCAAAGAGGGAATAACATGCACACTCACTTGGGCAGAGTAATCTATCTAACCTTGCAGGGAAGTAGGAGGGGAAAGGGGATAAGGAGGGAGGGGTGAAAGAAGGGAGAGCAGATTGGGGGAGGGGTTAGTCAGAAAAAAATACACTTTTGAGTAAGGAAAGGGTGAAAGAAGTTAGAAAATAGAGTAAATATCATGAGAAGGGAATAGGATGGAGAGAAATAGCAGTGGTAACAAAAAAAATTTTGAAGTAGAGGCAGGAGCAATGTAAGATTATGATGTTTGACTGATTGATCAACTGATTGCTTTATTGATGGATGGATTGATGATGATTGGATGAAGATGAGGATTGTTGAATGATGCTTACTTTTCTGGGCTATCATGAAGAAAATTCTCTGTCAGGTATGTTGCTATATAAATGTTTTCTGTTACTGTTGTGGCAGTAATCAGTCTCATGGGTTTATTGTAGGGAAATCTCTTTAAAGTTCTACAAAAATGTAGTTTAATTAAAACTTGCAAAGTCAAATGTACTGTATACAAAATAACAGCAATATAGTAAGATGATCTGCTGTAAATTACTTAGTTACTTTCAGCAATACAATGATCCAAGACAGCTTTGAAGGACTTATGAAAAATGCAATCTATCCACAGGGAAAGAACTAATGATATCTAAATACAGATTGAACCATAAATTTTTTGATAGTTCCTTTATCTGAAGTTTTGTTTTTGTCTGTTTTCTTTTAAAACCTGGCTAATGTGGAAATGTTTTGCATGGCCACACCTGTATAACTTATATCGAATTGCTTGAATTTTTAAGGGGGTGGGGTATGGAGGAAGGCAGGAAGAGAATTTGGAACACAAAGTTTTAAAAATCGATGTTGAAAATTTGTTTTTTCATCTAATTTGGGAAAATAAAATTCTAATTGAAAAATAAAAAGAAATTTAAAAAAAGAATTTGAATGCTAATGTGATTTGGAGCATATATTTATTATTTATATTACTTCATTGTCTATGATACCTTTTAATAAGATGTAGTTTCTTCCTTTATTCCTTTTAATTAAATCAAATTTTGGCTTTATCTAAATTCATGATTGCTACCCCTAGCTTTTTAACAGTTTCAGTTGAAGTATAATATATTTTAATTCTGAGTCACACAGAAAAAAAGAATGCCTGAAAGTCCTTTCTTTCATTGAATTCCTATTTTTTCCCCTGACAGACTATACTCGGTTTTGCTGGGTAGATGATTATTGATTCTAATCCCAGTTCCTTTGCCTTATGGAATATCATATTCCAAGCCATCCAATTCTTTAATGTAGAGGCTGCTAATCTTCTGTTATCCTGACTCGGGCTCCACCATACTTGAATTGTTTCTTTCTAGCTCCTGAGAACTCTTAAATTTGGATATAATATTCCTGGGAGTTTTCATTTAGGATCTCTTTCAGGAGGTGATCAATGGATTCTTTCAATTTCTATCTTCTGCTTCTAGAATATCAGGGCAATTTTCCTTGACAATTTCTTGGAAGATGATATCTAGGCTCTTTTTTTTTTTATCATGACTTTCAGGAAGTCCAATAATTTTCACATTATCTCTCCTGGAACTCTTTTCTAAGTCAGTTGTTTTTCCAATGAAATATTTCACATTGCCTTTTTTCTTCATTCTTTTAGTTTTGCTTTATTGTTTATTAATTTGTCATAAAGTCATTAGTTTCTTTTTTGCTCAGTCCTAATTTTTAAGGAGTTATTTTCTTCAGAGAGCTTTTGTACCTCCTTTTCCATTTGGTCAATTAGACTTTTCAAGGCATTCTTTTCCTCATTGACTTTTTATACCTCTTTTATCATTTGGCCTAGTTTTTATTTTAAGGTGTTATTTTCTTCAGTATTGTGTATGTGTGTGTGTTTGTGTGTGTGTGTGCGTGTGTTTCCTTTACCAAGCAGTTGACTTTTTTTTTTCCAAGGTTTTCCTGCATCACTCATTTCTCTTTCCATTTTTTCCTCTGCCTCCCTTACTTTATTTTCAGAGTCCTTTTTGAGCCCTTCTGTGACCTGTGACCAATTCAGAATTTTCTTGAAAGCTTTGGATGTAGGAGCTTTGACTTTGTTATCTTCTTCTCAGGGTGTATTTTGATCTTTGTGACTATAGAAACTTTTTTATGTTTGCCTTTTTTTTTTCCTGTTTGCTTATTTTCCCAGCCTATTTCTTGACTTTTAAATCTTTGTTAAAGTGGGGCACTGCTTCCAGGGTGTAGGGTGTAGTGTCCCAAGCTTCACGGGGTTTGTGCAGCTGTTTTCAGAGATACTTCTAGGTATTTGTCAGCTTTTAGTTCTTACAAGGTGGTATGATTTAAGGAGAGATATGTTTAACACTCTGCTGGCCTGTGCTCTGGTCTGCAAGCAACCACATGCCTGCTTTTCTGCCCTGGAATTATGAACAGAGTCCTGCTCCACTGTGGCTGCAAGCTCTTGTGTGCTTGTGCTTCTCCCCGACCTGAGATGGTCGCAAAAGACTGTGACCTGAATCCCTGTATGGACAAAATAAGAGTCCTGCCTCAGTACTAGCAATGTGATCCCTGTAATCCCCTTCTAGCCAATTGTTTGACCCCCTTACTGTCTATGGGCTGACTTCCAAAAGCAGTTGCTCCTGCTGCTGATTCAGAAGCTCCCAAGGCCTGCTCCTGGTTTTCTGAGGCTGGGGCTGGGTCTGCACTGGGACTGTGTCTGTGCTGGCATGGCCTATACTGGGCTGTGTTCCACTCTCAACTCAGTATAACAGACCTTTCCTGCCAACTTTCTAAGTTGTCTTTTGCTGGAAAATTATTTTACCCTGTCGTTTTGTGGGTTTTGCTGCTCAAGAAATTGTCTTATGGCATTATTTGAAGGGATTTGGAGGGGATATGGGGAGAGCTCAGGTAAATTACTGCCTTTTCTCAGCCATCTTGGCTCTACCCCCTTAAAATTATTATTATTATTATTATTGTAATGATAATAATAATAGGATATGGAGTAATGATTTGAGCTTCCTCCAACATGCTTTTGATAATGTCTAATGTTCCTTCTTTGACCATTTTGAGCCTTTTCTTCTTTATCGTGTATATGAAATGACTGTTCTGATTTGCAAGGTGGGGAAGCTATTCTGTTTTCTCTCATCTGCAATGCATCCATAACACTTTAAAAAAAACTTTTGAATTTATTCATTACTCATAGTAAGCAAGTAAGTATTCTGAGAGGGAGTGTTCTGGTAACAAATGAGATGAGAAGATCCACAAAAGCTATAATAATATAATCTGGCAATCATAATCATTAGCAACGGCACCCAAGTCTGGTGAAAGGCCAGAATTACAGTAAATCAATCTTCTATATCAAGCTAAAAAATTAATTGATCTTTAGCTTAGAAATTAGTCTTTGCAAAGAACCATCCCAGCTGATCATGGAAACAACATACCCAACAATGATTATAATAAATCATTGGTTTAAATAAATAAATAAACTTGGTAGGGACTTTGTGAAATAAAAAAATACTGGTAGGGCCAGAAATTATGAGGCACTCCGTATATCCATGTAGTGTTTACATGTATACCTCATTACCTTTGTGCTTTAAGTCTGAGCCTACTTTTCTCAAGGACCATGTATATATTCCTGGGATGGGAAACATTGCGTAACATATGTTTTTGCTGGATAGTCTCAATAAATATACTTCTTATAAAAAATGTCAACTAGTTGATCATAGTGGGGAGCAGCATACCAGGTTGGAGCTCAGGAATATCAGTTCTAGAAACCCTCAAGCTTCACTCTTACCACTAGATCCCTAAAGAGAGAAGTAGTCATCACCTTCTGTGAACCTTAACTGCTAGTCTTGGTCCTGAAAGCTAGTGTGAGTTGGGGGTATATGCTCAAAGTTGACATTAAATTTGATGATGATCTTCTGATAAAATCTAATTTCTAACCTTTCTTATATCCTCTTTTCTCATGTCTCATCTCACTACTGATCGACAATTTTTTGACTTTTGCTTCTCAGATATCATAGTATCTTCTTTCCTTAATGGTCCTCAAGTAGGTTTCATATCTATAGTTTGCTTTTTCACCTTTCTCTGGGCCTCTCCTATAGTTTTCACTTTGTGAGGCTACTTGTTCTATTTCTACCAAAGGCTACCTGCAAATATACAGCATTTTGGCTGTTTTCCTCAACAAGATCTTATTTAGACATCAAAATTCCAGCACCTCAGCTCATCTTTTCTCTTCCCAGTACTGATGAAGCTCATTCATTTTCCTTGTCTCAGTATTTTCTTTTTTTTCTTTTCTTTTTTTTTTTAAGTGAGGCAGTTGGGGTTAAGTGACTTGCCCAGGGTCACTCAGCTAGTAAATGCTAAGTGTCTGAGGCCAGATTTGAACTCAGGTACTTCTGAATCCAGGGCTGGTGCTCTATCCACTGCGCCACCTAGCTGCCCCTGTCTCAGTATTTTCTATGAGAACTTGAAAGTTTTTAAATTTGGAAAAATTACATCCAAAGGATTTATGTTGCAGGTTAGAGATTGTTAGGTTTGTAGCCAGAATAGCTAGATTTGAGGTATAGCTTCTTATTTACTACCTCTCTTCCAAAATTCTCTATCACTATCCTTCTGTTCACACAATTTCACACTTACTGTTATCTTCAACTTCTCACCCTCACTCACCCTAAATATTTAATTAGTTGGGCAAACCATGACATTTCTACCTCCACAGAATCTCTCTCATTCTTTTCCTTAGGCATTCACATAATCACTACCCTAATTCAGACCCTAAACACCTCTTACCTAGACTATTGGAAAAGCCTCCTATATAGTTTCCTTTCTTTAAATCTTTCCCCATTTCAATCTATCCTTCAAATGATTTTCCTAAAGTAAAGATCTTAACATATCACTCCCCTACTCAATTAACTCTAGTGACCCCCATTACCTCTAAGATCAAACATAAACATTATTATCATTTAAAACCATTCACAATTTGCCTCTGACCTTTCTTGTCTTATTTCCCTTTATTCTTGTTCATGCATCATATGAGCCACTCAAAGTAGTCTTACTTTTCCTGACACTCAGTCCTCCATCTATGTCTGATTTATATGGTCCTTTACAATTACTGCACCTCATGCTTATAATTAATTTTCTCATTTTCACCACTTCTTAGAATTCTTGGTTTCTTTCACGACCCAATACATGTACTAATTTCTTGATGGAACCTTTCTTGATCACTCAATTACTATTATTTTCCTTCAAAAGTTAAAATGTATGTTTTAATATAGTATTATACATACAAACACATGTATGCATATATATATATATATATATATATATATATATACATGTCTCCTTATTAAATATAACCTCTTTAAGGAAGCTAGGGAATGTTTCACATTTGTTTCCACACCCCTGCAACCTAGCATTGAATCTGATAAATATTAAATATTAAATGTATGTTTGTTACTTGATGTGTTGATAGTTGTATATAAACTTTGGCTAACTAGGCCCCCTATGCCTTAATTTCTTTATACATAAAATGGAGTTAGTAATAACATTTACCTGAAGAAACTTGGCCTAGTGCCAAGAAAGTAGGCCATCTGAGTCAAGAAGAACTTGGTTTAAGTCCTTTGTCAGGCATGTACTAGCTATGTGACCTAGGGAATCAGTTAAACTCTTAGTGTCTGCAGGCAACTTTCTAAGACTTTAAATTGCAGAACTGTTTGGTGCTGATCCTAACTGGAATGGAGTTTCTCTACTGAGAATTCCCTTACACTAATGAAATCATGAGTCGAGTCAGGGGAAAAAAAATAAAACAAAACAATATAGAGCCAATAGGCTAAATATGAGCATGTATGCTACTCAGCAAACCACAGATGAGACAACATATGCTAAGAGCTTCATAACTACAAAGTATAATTTAAATGAGAACTGCAGTTGCAGTCATTAATTTCAGACTGTCTTAGGAGAGGAAAGCAAGGAAAATGAGGAGACCATCAAAAGTAGCTTGAATTAAGTTTAGGGTAACAGCAATTCTCCAAGTACTGGATGCCCTAAAAGATATTTCATTAATGACTTTGGTTAATCAAAGTTCTCTTCACAGGCCTCTATTTACAATACAATAATATAGGTCTCAAATGCCATTGCTTAAAATGAAAAAAAAAAAAACAAAAACAAAATAAAACTAAGGCTTATTTTGATATATAAAAACCATTTTCTAGGATTCTCAAGGTCCAGTAATATTTCCAAGAACCTATCAAACAAATGCATTTTTATTAGAAAGCTCATTTTCTGAGAAAAAAAATAAAATGAGTTAAACTACTATTAACACATTACTTCTACCTTTAATCCCTAACTCAGTTTATTTCTTTTTATATTAGATAAGTCTGGACAGTATATAAAGCCCTAATGATATTAATGTCCTATGATTTATGCAATTGATGTCCTGATCATATTAAACATGCTGTTTTGTACCTTAACCTAGAATCTATTGCTCTCATTTTTTATTTCTGTCATTTTCACTGTGGTTTTATGTCAGTTTAAAATTTTCATTAAAGAAGTTTGAAAAAATACTTACTGGTACTGATTCTCCCTCAACTATATACATTTCATCTCAGTCTAGTTATATTTTTAAATTGAGTAGCTGTAAAGGAAGAATGATAACTCAGGTATTATTTCTTATGAAGTATTCTACTTACTTAAAGGTGACAGAAAATATAAAGTCAGTCTCAATATTCATTCATGAATGTGAATGTCACTTGATGAAGCCATGGAGCCCTATAAATAAAGACTTATTTTCTACATGGTAAGAAGGTAAATATAACATTTTTAATAACTTCAAAGGGACATTGTATTTTTTGGGGAGGGTATATTATTTCTTGTGTGAGAGACAGCTATCATGGTTAAGTAATATATTTTAATAACTCCAAAACAAACTCTTTTCTCTCCCCAATTTCCCATTACCATCAAGCAGGAATTCTTAAAGTGGTCTTTTAACTTTAAAAGAATAATGATTTGATAATTACATTTCAGTATACTATGTATTTTTTCTGCATTTAAAAACTTTCTTCTGGGAAGGCATCCAGAGACTTCACCAAACTTCCACACAGTGGCATTATTTATTTATTTGTGTGTGTGTGTGTGTGTGTGTGTGTATATATACACATACACACATACACATTATATAAACACTTACACATTATATGCATTATATGCATATACATATAAATATGCACACACACACACATACATACATACATAATCCAGGGCCAGTGCTTTATCCACTGTGCCACCTAGCTGCCTGGGCATGATATATTTTTTTAAAGTTAAGAATCTTTGGTGAAATAGCACCAATATTTTCTCCATTACCCAATCTTGTAACCTCCATGTCATATTTGATGCCTCAGTCTCATTCACCCTTCACATTCAATCCATTGACAAATTTTGTTTCCATCTTCACATTTCTCCTATTGGTCCTTTTCTATCCATTCACCCAATCAACACCCTGGTTCAGTCCCTCATCACCTCTCACTTGGACTATTGAAATAGTTTTCTAACGGATCTCCCTACCTCTTATCTCTCCTCTCTATTTCTCCATGTCCTAAAGCATAAGTTTGACCACTGCCCACTCTACAATATATATTATTTCTCTATTACCTCCATGGCTAAATATAAAATCCTGAATTTGTCATGCAAAGCTCCCTACAATCTGGTTTCTTAACATTTTTCCAATTATCTTATACTTTATTCCCCTCACTGTACTCTAAGTTCCGTGTATACTATCTTACTATTATTGTCCCCACAATTATGCCATTTTCTTACCTCGTACCCTTGTCTCTCTTCTAAACTTGAGAGAGAGAGAGAGAGAGAGAGAGAGAGAGAGAGAGGAAATCATCTCAACTTGGTTTATACCACCAGAGTAGGGCACATTCATATTTAAATTTAGGATTAAGGAAAAGCACTTTCATTTCTTTCTCTTCTCATCCAAAGCAAAGGGCAGAACATTGGAGTAGGTGGTAAAGGGAAAGGTTCAGCCAGAAACCCTTAGTTTTCTACCCAAAGGAATGAGAGAGACTGTCCTAAAGAAAGATAGATCACTAGATTTGGAAAAAAAATGCTATGACCAGCTAGAAAGAAAGAATTCAAATATTGAGAAACCAAAATCAGACTCTTCCAGGATTTGGAAGCTATTCCTTTAAATGAGTGGAAATGTAATAAACTAAAGGCAAAAGGTAAAGGTCTTCAACCAATAATATTGGTATTTTTGCTCAGGAAAAAAAAGTATTATTCTACAAAGGAAAAAATGGAGCTAAAAAGAAATTTTAAAATACAAACACAGGAAAAGAAAAGTAAAAACTAAATATGAACACAATAAGAAAATATTTTATAAAAAACTATTAACATTCTAATATAGGAGTGATAATAAAGTGAATTGTTTTCATAATACTAGGGTAACAAACATTCAAAAGTAGTAAATTGATAAAGAAGACCTTTAGTTTTGTTATATTTTGAAAATTCTGTAACACAAAAGGGTGGGGAAATGATATTATAGGGTAAATGGATGGAAAGATGTGTGAGATTATTAAAACATTATTGGGTTGCTCAAGTGGAATTTTATACAAACATGGTTGGAGTTAGGAGAAAGCATGCCATTTTGCTTCCATTTAAGCTGATGAAATGAGAACAGAACACACACATACAATTTGGTGTAAGAATACATTCAAATAATGCAAATAATAACAAGAAAAGGGGCAAGGAGAATATAAGAGGTAGGGTAGATTTGGGGAAAATTTGTCTTGAGAAAAATAAACATTAAGCTTGGAGAAGAGATAGTAAAGGACAAAAAGTATAACAACTTGAAATAACTAGGGAGCAAGGAGTATAGAGAAAAAAGTATAAAAGAATAAGATGGTGGGAAATTATAATTGTGAATATGAATGCCATAAACTTACCCCCGAAAAAACCATTGAATTAATCAATAAAATCATTACCTTTTTTTAAATAAAAGAAGAAAATCATTAACTAAATTGATTTAAAAGAAGGGACAATTACAAATAAAATGAAAAAGGAGTGTTTGCAACAAATGAAGAAAACTTTTCCTCAAATATATTCCAGTAAAGCCAACAACATAAATGTAATTAATGAAAATTTACAAAACCATAAAACACTCAGATTAAAATAAGACAGAGAGAATTTAAACAACCCAGTTTCAGAGAATAAATTGAACAAGCCATAAATAAACTTTCAAAGAGGGAGAGGAACTTAAGAATCAGAGGGATTCATAACATAAACATTCAAATAACAATTCCAATATTATATAACCTTTTCAAAAAAAGCAAAATAATCTTACCAAATTCCTTCTGTGACAGTTCTCTTACATAAACTAGACAAATTTTAAGTGAAAAAAATTATAAAACAATCTCTAAAGACTATCAATGCAAAACTTATATATAACATTATCAAAGAGGTTAAAACAACATACTAGGAACTCCAGGGTTGATTTAATATTAGAAAGAGTATAATCTTATGTAGACATATTAATAATAAAATTTTTAAAAATCATCTGAGTAAATCAAGAGATGCAGAAAAATGCATCAGAAAAATATTCTGTTCATCTCAAATAAAAACACTAGCAAATAGTAGTTAAATGAACCTTTCCTTAAAATGGTTAATTGCCCATTTCTAAAACCAAGAGCTACCATTCTATATAGCTTAGATAAATTAGAATCTTTTCTAATGGGGTCAAGTGTGAAACAAAGATGTCTATTGGAATTATTTATTTATTTATGTATTTATGTATCCATGCATCTATCTATTTATTTATTTTAGGGGCAGTGAAGGTTAAGTGACTTGCCCAGGGTCACACAGCTAGTAAGTATCAAGTGTCTGAGGCCAAATTTGAAGTCAGGTCCTCCTGAATCCAAGGCCAGTTCTTTATCCACTGCTCCACCTAGCTGCCCGTTACATTTTGTCTATAAGAGTAAGTGAAAGAACAGAAATTGAGTAAATAACAATAGGTAAAAAACCAAAATTATCACTTTTGCAGATGATGTGATATAGGTAAAGTATCAACTAAAATAACTGAAACAATACCTTCATTAAACTTGAAGAATTTAAAACAAATCCCCCCCCCCCAAAAAAAGCACTTCTACATAATATCAGTAAAACTAAGAGGAACAATTAGAAAAACAAATAATTGCTTTAAGAGTCCACTTACCAAGATTCACACAAGAACTAAATAAAGTAAACTACAAACAGTTATTTACAGAAATCAATGGAGATGTAATTACTTGGGGAAAATGATTTTCTCATAATAGTGAAATGTCAACATAATAAAAATGGCAACATAACCTAAATTAATTTACTTATTTAATGTCATACTAATCAAGCTACCAAAGGGTTATTTTATATGAGTGGAAAATTAATATGTAATTCATATGGAGGAAAAAATGTCAAATATTTCAAGGTAAATGATAAAAAAAGTGGGAACAAAGTGGAATTGTCAGTGTCACCTCTGAGCTTAAACAAAAAGCAGCAGATCTCAAAATGATTTGGTACTGGCTAAAAGTACTGGCTAAAAAGTAGAAAGATAGATTAGTGGAAGAGGTTTAGTACACAGAAAACAGCAAGAGATGTATCTAGGACTCTAGCATTTAAAAACAAAAAGACTCCAGCCCCTTGGGTAAGGATTAAATATTTGACAAAATACTGCTAGAAAAATTGGACAGCATAATGAAATAGTATTGGACCAACACTTCACTTCTTATACCAAAGTAAGCTCCAAATACTTCTGTGACCTAGATAAAAGGTCATATAATAAACAAGCTAGAGTAGAATGGGGAAAATTACCTATCAGACTTATAGATAGTTGAAAAGTTTTTGACCAAAAAAGATCAGAGAAGATCACAGAAGATAAGATGAATAATTTTGATTTGCTAATATTTAAAGTTTTTGTACAAATGAAGCCAAGATAAAAAGGGAATAATTAACTGAGGGGGAAAAAAAACAACTTGCAGCAGGTTTTTTTTTTTTCCTGGTTAAAGATCTCATTCCCAAGATACATAAAGAACTGATTCAAATTAAAAAATATTTTCCAATTAATATATGCTCTAAATTTATGAAGAACCAGTTTTTAAGGAAAAAACCCAGGCTATGTAGAGAAAAGCTTCTTAAGCTGTGGGTTGCCAACCCATATGGGGTCTTGTTACTGAATGTGGGAGCCACTGCAATCTTGGTTCTGAACACACAACATGTGCATGTTACACTGTGCATGCTATCACAGGGTTGTATAAAAATTTCTCAAGCAAAAAGAAGTTATGAGTGGAAAAAGTTTATGAAGCCTTGATTTAGACCAATATGAAAACAAATACTCCAAAATCACTATTAATTACAAAATGCAAAGTAAAGCTTTTACAAGATTATGCCTTATACCCCTTAAATTGACAATAATGATAAAATTAGAAAAAAATTATAAATATTGGAGGGTACTATGGGAACACAGACATACCAATACACAATTAGTATATCTGTGAATTAGTACATTACTCTGGAAAGTAATGTGAAAATATATACATAAATTTTACTAAACAGTATAGACCTTTGGTCCAATAATAGTTCTGCTAGGCCTATACCCAAAACAAATCAAAGGAAGAAGAAAAAGTTCCATATGTGTAATATATGTATGTGTGTGTATGTATATGAGTATGTGTGCATATATATATATAAATATATATATGTATATGGTGTATATGTGTACATATACATATACATACATACATTCATACACACACATACATATATACATATGTTTAAAATCTAATATGTGGTCGTCTTATTCCTGTCCCAAGTGTGGGGAAAACTAGCTAGGGTTTACTTTTAAATTAGAAGCTTTAGCACGAGTTTGGGGGCATTAAGCATTTATTAAAGCATACCAAATATTAATAAAGAGTAAACATGTGGAGTTCAGAAAGTTAAGAAACCTATCTACCCTAGAGGAGAGATAAGAGTCCAGCCTGTCCAGCTTCTTCCAATAGTCTTCTGCCACCAAGAGCCTGTTTGACAGACCAACTGACTCAGGATCCTTCTTCCATGTCCCAAAGAGAGGCAGTCCTTCCACCTTGCTTCAAGCTAATTGTCCAGCATCACCCAAATCCATTAGTTCACTGAACTTGAGGGTGGTCTCATGTTGAGGTCAGAGTCCACAGTCTCTGAGAACATATCCTCTTCAGAATCAGGCAGGTGTGGTTTCAATTGAATTAACTTTAAGTGAATTAATTTTAAGTATGTTGATCAGCAAAGTCAGTCAATCTCAGTTGTAAGGGGCTAAAATTCTAGCTATACTGTCTAAAATATCTAATGAGTGGTCGCCAGGAAATTATAAGCTTTAGCAAGAGTTTAGACTTTTAAGCATTTATTAAGGAGAATAAGAATTTGGTAAAGAGAGAAAGGCCTAGATTCATCTATCTATCAAAGGGAGAGCACATTTTAGCTCCACTCTCCATGAGAGTCCTCATGAAAGAGAGAGCCACACCTCCTTCATCCCACAGGCCTCCTGTGAAACTGGCAACATCCTATCCACATGCACATGCATCTCCAAGCTAATTGGCTGGCAGCCTTGATTGACAGTACCCACAAGCAAATGTCACTTCCTGACACCAAGGAAAGCCACATGGCTTGCCCTCAGGTGTCTTCTTCTCATGGCGGAGCTTTCCTACAGTAACTCTCCAGCAGGTGGCATCATCCAGTTGTTACAGTCAATCCAATTAATCCAATCAATCTGGGGCCTTTGGGTGTGGTAATGCCCATTATTTTCTTACTATCAATATATCTACATCTATATCTAAATATCTATATCTATATCTATACACACACATATAACAGCTCTGGGAAAAAAAGAGATACCAATCAATTGAGAAATAGCTGAATGAATTGTGGTATATGAATGTAATAGAATATCATCATTGTCCTATATGAAATGAGGAAATAGGTTACTTCAAGGAGACACTGGAAGACTTTTATAAGCTAATTTATAGTGAAAAAAGTAGAACCAGAAAAATTTATACTATAATATCAATATTGTAAAAATGAACAATTTTGAAGAATTTTTTTGCATTGTTTAGAATTTTATTTTCCAAATTACATGTAAAAGCAAATTTTGACATAAATTTTTTAAAACTTTGTGTTCCAACTTCTCTTCCTCCCTCCCTTCCCATCCCCCACCCCAAGAACTCAAGCAATTCAATGTAAGTTATACATGAGTAGTCATGGAAAACATCTCTACAATAGCTAGGTTGTGAGAGAAAACAGATTAAAAACTTCAGATTAAGGAGTTGTCCAGAAAAAAAAACGTGTTTCAATCTGTTTTCAGATACCATCAGTTCTTTCTCTGTAGCTATATTGCAATTTCCATAAGTCTTTCAGTTATATTGGATCATTGACTTGCTGAAAATAACCACATGCTTCCCACAAGATCATCTTAACAATATTGCTGTTATTTTGTATATAGTACATTTCTCTCTGGCTCAGTTCATAGTGGGTCTTTCCAGGTTTTTCTGATAGCATTCTGTTCATCATAACTTTTATATAGTACCTTAACCTTGACAAAGAATTTTCTTCACAATAGCCCAGCAGAGTGGGTACCATATGTTTTGCCATTGTAGTCAATCATCATAACTTTTTCCCTCTATCCTATTCCCTTCTAATGATATTTACTCTATTTTCTATCTTATTTTACCCTATTCCTCCTCAAAAGTGTTTTGCTACTGAATGCCCCCTCCTCTGCTCTACCCTCCCTTCATTCACCCTTCCTTCCTTATCCTCTTCCTATCCTACTTTCCTGTAGGGTCAAATAGATTACTCCTCCCATTTAGATGTGTATGTTATTCCCTCCTTCAGCCCCCTGTGATGAGGCTAAGGTCTTTGAGCTAATTCTGTTTTCTTAAATTTTTCTTCTTCCCTCCCTCCTCAACTCTCTATGAAATAAAGCATTTCAGTATAAGTCATACATGTGCTGTTATGCAGAACATCTTCACCTTCCTCAAAAGTGTTTTGCTTTTTTATAGTTCCATCCCCCAAACTTCCCTTCCCTCCTTCCCCTCTTATCCCACCCCCCATCTCCTTCCCCACCCGCTTTTCCACAGGGCAAAAAAAAAAAATTACCATACCCACTGTAGTATGTATGTTATTCCTTCTTTGAGCCAATTCTGATAGTAAAGTTCACTCACTGCCCTATTCCTTGCCCCTCTTCCCCTCTTCCTCCATAAGCTTTTTTTCTTATTTCCTTCATGTGAGCTACTTCTCCCTAGTCCACTTCTCCCCTTCCCCCTCCCCCAGTCTATTCCTCCAACCCATCAACCCTATTTTAGAGATGTCATCATGGGTTAGCTAGTTGGCACAGTGGACAAAGCACCAGCCCTGGACCCAGGAGGCCCTGAGCCCCAATCTGGGCCCAGACATAAGACACCCTACCCTGTTTGCCCCACAAAGAACAAGGATAAACAAAAAATAAATGCTTTATAGATATCATCCCTTCATATTCAGTTCAGACCTATATCCTCTGTGTATTCATTACTGAGAAAGTTCTTATGAGTTGGAAATATTATCTTTTCGTGTAAGAATGTGTGTTGTTTAAAAATCTAAATGTGGATTCTAATCTGCCCCTCCCCCATTTTGGGGGGAAACTGGCTATAATCACTGATAAATTCAGCAAGAGTTTAGGCTTTTAAGGATTTATTAAAAGATATAAGATAGTGAAGAGAGAGAAAGATTGAGAACAGATTCCTTATAACATGGAAATCCTAGCTTTTCTAGCAGCCCACATAAAGTTCTGATGCCAAGCTGAAGTCTTGAACCAAAAGAGAAAGCTCCAGTCCACTAGCCTCAGCTTCCTACTTCCTGTCCTCCTCCCCCAAATGGAAGGTTTTTCAAGTTGATTAGTTGAGAGTGGTCTCCTGTTGATGTTACAGTCCACAGTCTCTGACAACATACTCTATGCAGGGTTGGCCAGGTGGTCCCAGTTTAATCATCATTAAGTAGGTTCTCAGTCTCTCAGTATCACCTAATTCAATCAATTCCAAATCATTTCTTCAGATGGGGCTCCTGGGTGTCTGCCAACTCCCATTATTTTTTCACAAATGTAAACAGTTTTACCTTTTAATGTCCCTCATGATTTCTTTTCCCTGCTTATCTTTTTATGTTTCTCCAGGATCTTGTATTTGAAAGTCAAATTTTCTATTCAGTTCAGGTCTTTTCATCACAAATGCCTAAAATTCCTCTTTTTCATTGAAGTCCCATTTTTTTCCTCTGAAAGATTATAATCAGTTTTTCTGGCTATAAGATTCTTGGCTGTAGTTCCAGTTCCTGTGACCTCTGGAATATCATATTCCATGCCCTCTGGTCCTTTAATGTAGATACTGCTATATCTTTTTTTATCCTTATTGGAGCTCCCCAGTATTTCTCATTGACAAACTTTTCATTTTTGACTTTGTGTCACTAGCACATAAAAGAAGCAGGTATTTACCCTGAAAATTTCTGAGATTGAATGGAATTAAATGATTCTGGTGTTAAACACAATCAAAGATTTTTAGTGATAAAAGGATAAAAGTGGGTTATCCATAACAATTTAGCAGTTTGATGGGAAAAAAAAAACTACTTAAAATGATGAAATGTCTCAAACTACTTCCGTTTGAAAACATTAGCAATCCTCCAGACATGAGTTCTATTATTACCAGGACAAAAACATCCAGATTTTGTAGGGATCGCAATGGTCTACAGGAAATACATAATATCTACCACTATCATAGGAGTACCATATAGATTTACCTATTGCCACCATGTAGAGAAGCTACATATGTGCTGATGTAGGTTTACATGCTCAATACTCATGATGCTCTTTATTTTCTCATATTTTGGCTACCATCTGTTTTCCCCTCAAATATATATTGATTCTATAATTAGTCATAAAGCTGTTGTATTGAATCATCCTATGATATTTTTGTCTTCTTACAGAGTCTTTCTAGTCCAAGAGAATATATTTGGTGAGAGAATACACCCCTCTAATGACTTTCTGGTAGGTGGCACATCCAACCTGTCTTCATTTGGAATCTTAGACAGCTTGAATACCATCTGTCACACCCAGATGCTAACAAAATCTTACATTGGCATGTGTCTGCAAAGTTCACGTTTTTGGTTTCATTGCTCTTAGCTTAGTAGTTGCTTTTCTTATTATACTAATAACATAGTCCCACATTCAGCATCTTAGATTGTGAACTGAAGAATTCTATTGCAGTTTTCATAGATGTTTTGTTTCCTATTAATGACTTTTTAAAAATTAAAACTTGCATACTACCCATCTCCAGAGAAAGAACTGATATTGAATGAACACAGACTGAAGCATGATAATTTTCATTTTTTTCTTCTTCTTTTTTTGTACTGGAGTCTTTTTATATAAAATGACTAATGTGGTAATGTTTTACATAATTGCACATGTATAACCTATGTCTGATTGCTCACAGTCTCAGGGAGGGGGGAGTGTAGGGAGGGAGGGAATGAGAGAGAGGGATAGAATTTGGAACTCAAAACTTTAAAAATAAATAAATAAATATTTATTTATAAAATATAAATAAATATATAAAAATTAAAAATATAAAAATTACAAACAAATATTTGTAAAACAAGGTGTATACAGGACAATGGGAATTAATAAATGGGGAATTGAGAAAGACAGTAGAAGATAGAATTTTAGTTTCAATTTAAAGAAAGCCAATAGGCAGAAATAAGAAGGGAGATCATTCCAGGTATGAAGGACAACAGGTGAAAATACCCAGAGCTCTGTTGTTTGAAGAAACACAAGGAGACCTGTGTACATGGGTTGATGTATATGTATGAAGGGGAGGAAGGTGTATAAATTCTGGAAAGTTAGGGAAGAGGAGCAGTAGATTATGAAGGGCTTGGAGTGCCAAACAGGATTTTGTATTAGATGCTGGAGGCAATAGGAGCCACTGGAGTTTATTAAATAGGAGAGTGATATGGTTAGACCTGCACTTTAGGAAAATCACTTTAGCAGCTGAATGGAGAATGGATTGTAGATGGGAAATGAGGAAGACAAACCTACATTTAGGCTGTTGCAACCATCCATGAGTGAGGTGATGAGGGACAACACCAGGGTGGTAGCAATATCAGAGGAGAAAAGGAACATATTTGAGAGATGTTGCAAGGTGAAATCCATAGTCCTTGGCAACAGATTAGATATAGGGAGTGAAAGATAGCAAGGAACAAAGGATAACAACTAGATTGTGGACCTGAGGGTGTTGCCGCTGCCAATAATAGGAAAGATGAAGGGAAGAGAGTTAAAATGGAAAGATAATGAGTTCAGTTCTGAACATGTTTAATTTAAGATGTCTACTAGGCATCTTAATGTATGTGTCTAATTTGAAGTTTCTAATAGGAAGTTGGATATGTGAGATTAGAAGCCAGTAGAGAGGTTGGGACAGGATTGGTAGATTTGAGAATTATCATCATAGAGATATTAGTTAAATCCATGGGAGGCAAAGAAATCACCAAGTGAATATAGTAGGTGGAGAGAAGACAACCCAAATGCAGCCATGGGGGTCACCCAATGAAAGATTCTGTGACAGGTGCTAGACTATGAGGAAGAAATGGAAGTGACATGCAGTTCTATAGACAAGCTACCAGAATTTTGACTGGGTGGTAGATTTGAATAGTATGGACTTCAAAGGAGGAGCAATTACTAAATGATGGAGTTAGAGTGAATGGGGAGGAAGGAGTTGTCTACCTCCACCACCTCAATCATCAAACTAAGACAAACAAGTAAAGAACTGAAAAAGGTGTCCAAGGTGGCAGTGCCATCAGAGGGGAGCCAAGTTTTGGTGATTTATCAACAATGGAAGGAGTGGAAAAGGAAAATATTTATGATCGAAGCCAGGTGATATCAAAGCACCTGGGACTTCTGAAGCTTGGGATACTGCAACCTGGAAACAGTGGCCCACTTTAAGGAGCTAAAGTCAAGTAAAAGAAAGGCAAGGGGGGCGGGGCGGAGCCAAGATGGCAGAGAGTAGGCAGCAAATCACTTGAGCTCTCCTTCTGTTCCCTCAAAAAGAACATTAAATCAAGCCTCTAGACAGATTCTGAAACTACAGAACCTGCAAAGAGACAGAGAGATACAGTCTTCAAACCAGAGATAATTTAGAAGACTTCAGGAAAGGTTGACCTCACTGGGGCACAGCTCATGGCAGCAGCACAGCACTGAGGGGGTCAGGGCAAGTCAGCAGGAAACTATGAGCCACAGCCAAGCAACTGAGGCCCCTGGATACTGACTCAACAAGCTGGTGGTGTAGCAGGACAGTGGCGAAACCCACCTGCAGAAGCCAGGAGGACAAGTTGCCCAGCTGGACGGCCACCCATAGGACAGGTGCGACCAGGCCTACCAACCCAGTGTGCAGCCAGCAAGGCCAGGGTGGTGAGAAATCCACAAGCCATAGAGGCCTCAGTGTAGAAAGCCAGTGACACAGCCCCTATAACCCAAGCACAAGAAGCTAGAAACAGGGACCCTGGTGGCCCCAGAGCAGACCTCAACTTAAAAAAAAAAAAGCTGCAGTATGATTAAAAAACAAAAAAAGAGCTCTCACCATTGAGAGCTTCTGTATCAACAGGGAAGAAGCAAACACAAACTCTTATGAAGATGATACTCCCAAATTGCCTACATGTGAAGCCTCAAGAGGGAGGATGAATTGGTCTCAAGAACAAAAAAGCCTTCTTAGAAGAGCTCAAAAAGGATTTCAAAAATCAATTGAGAGAAATGGGGAGAAAAATGAAAGCAACACAAGAAAATTATGAAAAAAGAATCGGCAGCTTGGAAAAGGAAGCACAAAGATTGACTGGAGAAAACAATTCCTTAAAAAATTCATCTGGCCAAATGGAAAAAAGGTGCATAATCTCACTGAAGAAAACAATGCCTTAAAAAATTCATTTGGCCAAATGGAAAAAAAAAAAGGTATACAATCTCATTGAAGAAAAAATTGCCTGAAAAATTAAAGTTGGACAGTTGGAAGATAATGATTCCATGAGACACCAGGAATCAGTCAAGTAGAATGAAAAGAATGAAAAAAAATAGAAGAAAATGGGAAATACATCATTGGAAAGAATACTGCCCTGGAAAACAGATCCAGGATAGACAAGCTGAGAATTATTGGAATGCCTGAAAGCCATGATCAGAAAAAGAGTCTAGACACCATATTACAGGAAATTATTAAGGAGAACTGCCCTGATATTATAGAATCAGAGGATAAAATCATCATTGAAAGAATACAACGATCATCTCCTGAAAGAGACCCCAAAAGGAAAACTCCAAAGAATATTTTAGCCAAATTCCAGAATTATCAAGTGAAGGGGAAAATACTCCAAGCAGTCAGAAAGAAGCAATTTAAATATCATGGAGCCACAGTCAGGATTGCTCAGGACCTGGCAGCTTCAACATTAAAGGATTGTAAAGTGTGGAATATGATATTCCAGAAGCAAAAGGAGCATGGATTGCAGCCAAGAATCTACTACCCAACAAAAATGTTCATTCTCTTTCAGGGGAAAAGATGGACATTCAATGACATTGGGGATTTTCAAGGTTTCCTGATGAAAAGACCAGATCTGAATACAAAATTCAATCTTAACAGATAAGACCCAAGAGAATTTTAAAATGGTAAACATGGGGGGAAAAAAAAAGTTACTCAACAAGGTTAAACTGTTTACATCCCTACATGGGAAGATAATACTTATAACTCTTGAGAACTTTATGTGTATTTGAACAGACAGAAGGATTATACACAGAGGATATAAATATAAACTGTCTTTGAAGTGATGATATCAAGAAAATTCAGGGGTTAAAAAGGGAGTTTATGGGGAGAAAATGTAAGGGGAGGTGGAATGGGGTGAATTCCATCATATGAAGAGGTGAAAAAAAACCTATTACAATAGAGGGAAAGAAGGGAGGGATGAACATTGTTTCAACCCTACTCTCACTAGATTTGATTCAAAGAGGGAATAACATACGTTCATTTGGATTAAGAAGCTTAGCTTATCCTTTAGGGAAGAAAAAGGGTAAGGGGAAAGGGAGTGGACTGACAGAAAGGAGGGCAAAAGCAAGGGCAAAAGGGGTAAAGAAAAGCAAGGGGGTGATAAAAAGGGAGGGTAGATCAGGGGATGCAGGGGTAGGACGCAAGATGTTGGTGAGGAGGGATAGGGTGAAAGAAGTGGGGGAAAGTACAAAGGGGGTAAATAGAATGGAGGGAATTAGACAACTAGTAATAATAACTGTGAATGTGAATGGGATGAACTCTGCCATAAAACAGAAGTGAATTGCAGAGTGGATTAAAAAACAGAATCATACAATATGTTGTTTACAAGAAACACATTTGAAACAGAGAGATACACACAGAGTAAAGGTAAAAGGCTGGAGCAGAATATATTATGCTTCAGCTAAAGTAAAAAAAGCAGGGGTAGCAATCCTCATCTCAGATAAAGCAAAGGCAAAAATAGATCTAATTAAAAGATATGAGGAAGGAAACTACATCTTGCTAAATGGTACTATAGATAATGAAGAAATATAAATATTAAACATGTATGTGCCACGTGGTATAGCATCCAGATTCTTAGAGGAGAAGTTAAATGAGTTACAAGAGGAAGTAGACAATAATACAATACTAGTGGGGGATCTGAATCTTCCCCTCTCAGAATTAGATAAATCTAGCCAAAAAATAAATAAGAAAGAAGTGAAAGAGGTGAATAGATTACTAGAAAAGTTAGACATGGTAGATGTCTGGAGAAAATTGAATGGGGATAGAAAGGAATATACCTTTTTGTCAGCAGTACATGAAACATTTTCAAAAATTGACCATGTATTAAGGCAGAAAAACATCATAGTCCAATGTAGAAAGGCAGAAATAGTAAATGCATCCTTCTCAGATCATGATGCAATAAAAATTACATGTAAGAAAGAGCCATGAAAAGGTAGACTGAAAATCAATTGGAAACTAAATAATTTCATTCTAAAGAATGACTGTGTCAAACAACAAATCATAGAAACAATCAATAACTTTATCCAAGAGAATGACAATAATGAGACAACATACCAAAATCTATGGGATGTAGCCAAAGCAGTGCTTAGGGGAAATTTTATAGCTCTAACTGCTTACATGAATAAAAAAGAGAAAGAGGAGATTGATTAATTGGGCATGCAATTTAAAAAGCTAGAAAAATGACAAATTAGAAATCCCCAATTAAATACTAAATTACGAATCCTGAAAATTGAAAGCAAGAAAACTATAGAATTAATCAATTTGACTAAGAGCTGGTTTTATGAAAAAAACAAAAAAAAATAGATAAACCACTGGTTAATTTGATTTAAAAAAAAAAGAAAGAAGAAAACCAAATTACCAGTATCAAAAATGAAAAGGGTGATTCTACCAACAATGAAGTGGAAATTAAAGCAATAATTAGGAACTATTTTGCCTATTTATTTTTATGCATGCCAATAAATTTAACAATCTAAATGAAATGTATAAATATTTACAAAAATACAAACTGCCCAGGTTAACTGAAGAGGAAATAAAATCCTTAAATAAGCCCATATTAGAAAAAGAAATTTAATAAGCCATTAATGAACTCCCTAAGAAAAAATCCCCAGGGCCAGATGGGTTTACAGGTGAATTTTACCAAACATTTAAAGAACAATTAATTCCAATATTATACAAATTATTTGGAAAAATAGGTGAAGATGGAATTCTGCCAAATTAATTTTATGACACAAATATGGTGGTGATACCAAAACCAGGCAGAGCAAAAACAGAGAAAGAAAATTATAGACCAATTTCCCTAATGAATATTGATTCTAAAATCTTAAGTAAGATATTAGCAAGGAGATTACAGCAATTGATCACCAGGATAATACACTATGACCAGGTGGGATTTATACCAGGAATGCAGGGCTGGTTCAACATTAGGAAAACTATTAACATAATCAACCACATCATTAAGAAAACTAACCAAAATCATATGATTATCTCAATAGATGCAGAGAAAGCTTTTGACAAAATACAGCACCCATTCCTAATAAAAACACTAGAGAGGTTAGGAATAGGTGGAGCTTTCCTTAAAATAGTAAGCAGTATCTACCTAAAACCATCAGCAAGCATTATATGTAATGGAGATAAGTTAGAGGCCTTCCCAATAAGATCAGGGGTGAAACAAGGATGTCCACTATCACTTCTATTATTCAATATTGTACTAGAAATGTTAGCTTTAGCAATCAGAGAAGAAAAAGGAATTAAAGGAATTAGAATAGGCAAGGAGGAAACAAAACAGATGATATGATGGCAGATGATATGATGGTTTACTTAGAGAATCCTAGAGAACCAACTCAGAAATTACTTGAAACAATTAACAACTTTAGCAAAGAAGCAGGATATAAAATAAATCATCAGCATTTCTATACATGACCAACAAAGTCCAGCAGCAAGAGATAGAAAGAGAAATTCCATTTAAAGTAATGGTAGATAATATAAAATACCTGGGAGTCTACTTGCCAAGACAAACCCAGGAACTCTATGAACACAACTACCAAACACTCTTCACACAAATCAAATCAGATCTAAATAATTGGAAAGATATCAATTGCTCATGGATAGGCAGAGCTCATATAGTAAAAATGGCAATTCTACCTAAATTAATTTACTTATTCAGTTCCATACCAATCAGACCACCTGAAAATTATTTTATAGAGCTAGAAAAAATAATAACAAAATTCATCTGGAAAAACAAAAAGTCAAAAATATCAAGGGAAATAATAGAAAAAAATACACAGGAAGGTGGGTAAGCTGTACCAAATCTGAAGCTCTACTGTAAAGTGGCAGTCATCAAAACTATCTGGTACTGGCTAAAAAATAGAGTGGTATATCAATGGAATAGGCTAGGCACAGGAGACACAGTAATAAATGACATTAGTAATGTAGTGTTTGATAAACCCAAAGACTCCAGCTTCTGGGATAGGAATTCAGTATTTGACAAAAACTGCTGGGAAAACTGGAAGATAGTATGGCAGAAATTAGGCATAGACCAACATCTTACACCTTATACCAAAATAAGGTCAAAATGGGTACATGATTTAGACGTAAGAGGTGATACCATTGTTAAATTAGGAGAAGAAGAAAGTCTACCTTTCAGATCTTTGGAAAGGAGAATAGTTTATGACCAACCAAGAGATAAAGAATATTATGAAATGCAAAATGGATGATTTTGATTACATTAAATTTAAAAAGTTTTTGTACAAACAGAAGCAATACATCTAAACTTAGGATGCAGAAAGCTGGGAAACAAATTTATGGCCATTATTTCTTATAAAGGCCTCATTTCTAAAATATATCGAGAATTCTGCTGCAAGAGGCAGTTATGTGCAAGAAATAGTGGCCTAAATTTTTCTAGTTTAGAAGAATATGAAAATATAACATTAAAAATAGACAATTAAAAGGTATGGGATTTTAGGAACATGGAGGATTTCTGCTGAGTGTTCCTTGGTTGGTTAATTGCTTGATTTATTTTATTTTATTTTTGTTTTTGTTTTTGTTTTTGTTTTTGTTTTTGATTTTGGTGAGGCAGTTGGGGTTAAGTCACTTGCCCAGGGTCACACAGCTAGTAAGTGTTAAGTGTCTGAGGCTGGATTTGAACTCAGGTCCTCCTGAATCCAGGGCTGGTGCTCTATCCACTGTGCCACCTAGCTACCCCTTGATTTTTTTTAAATGAAAGAAAACCCAAACTAAATATTATTCACTCATAAGCAGAAGTTAAAATAAAATTTACTGTGAAGTAAATCTGTCATTTAATTAGCAAGATGCATAAGAACAACAATTACAACAACTTTTATCTGGTGAGTACCATGTCTCAGGCGGATAAAGAGAGGTTGTGATTTTTCCAGGGTCATACATTTAGGAAGTTCCTAGGTCTGATTTGAACTAACATCTTCCCGTTTCTAGGCTTAGATTCTTTGTAGAGGATTTATAGAGAAGCATAGATAAGAATTTATATGATAAACTGGTTTAAAGGATTGTGACCTGAATCCCTGAAGGGATTATTCACATTGCTCAATCAATTGATAAGTATGATTAATATCTTATGTTTTGGTAATTATGCAGAAATGCTAAGCAATTCACATAAATTGAAATCATTACTGTTATTTTTACATGGCTAAACCATGGAAAAACCTGGTTTGGTTGGGGGAAGAGTACTGATCTTGGTATCAGGAGTTTTGGGTTAGAATTCAGTCTCTGATTCTGTGATTATGAAGAACTCTCTCTGAGTCTCAGTTTATTCATTTGAAAAAAAAAAAAAGGAGGGCAGCAACAGTAAATGCACTACCAACCCCATTGGCATTTTTAAAAGTAAATATTTCTAAAATTAAAGTCCTCTCTATGAATGCTTTTCATATTGCCTAAATTTGCAAATCAACTTAATCAGTTCAGTCCATTCTCCCTGAATACTTAACATAAATTGATAACATTCCTATATATTTAAATGGGTCAAGAGAGGAATGAGATATTTGGAATGAAAGTGTTAAGCAAAGAAAGTCTGCCTGTTAGGAAAAATGTGCTACTTGCTTCTTTTATGAACTTTATAGCAATTTGTCAAATTTAATCCTGGACTTGGAGAAAATGTGTTTTTTTTTTTACAAGGGGTTTTTTTTTTTTGGCCTAGTCCTAAAATAGTAAGCAGTTTAGAAATACTGAGTAAAGAAAAAGCACATTCTTACTCCTCTAACATTCAAAACAAAACAAAACAAAACCCATCAACCACCCAGACAAAATGAACATTTGAGTTGTTTTCAGTATCTTTTCTTTAGAATGTATGGTAGCAACTCAAAATCCACCAATTATTAGTGAAATGAGTTAACTACTGCTGCATATAGTCTACACATAAATTTAAGGTGTTTGCTTTCTGTGAGAAAATATAATTGGACATTGTTTTGAGAGATTTTTTTTTGTACTGCTACTTTAATTGAAAATGCTTTCAAAATCAATTAGAACATCCAAAGAAGAAACTATATTTCAAAAGGCAATTAACTGAGCTTCTGAAGTGACAGTGCAACAACATTCACAAAGTGGTTTGAACTTTTTAGACTAACATCTTTATAAATTACTTGTACTGAGATAATGGTTTTATTATACTAATATTGTAATTATGATTTATGGAACAAAGACATACCTTCAGTGTTGACCTTCTTTAGTGTCACTAGAGCATGTAGCATAACCTAAATTTGAATAAGAATGGTTTAGGCTAAACATTTCAATTAATACAGAAGTTAATTATGTTAACAGCTCATTTATTTCTTTGATGCCATATGAAACAATTATGAAATAAAAATCCCATTATTCTATCAAAAAAAAACCCACAAAGCTAATTTAGTAACTTACCAAAACCCCCAAATTTTGGCTAATTTTTTTTTCAGATACTAATTTTTTATTTCTATTATGATCTTTATTTTCTCTCTTGGAAATAGGCAGAGTTCTTCCTTAATATTACCTATTTTATGGGAAGATCCTAAGATTCCATTGACTGTGACTTATTTTCCTCTTATTGGGAATTATCCATTCAGGTTCCTTTACTCACCTAATAACTTTCTGCCTCATCCACATAATGATAAATTATGTACAGTCAATCCTCAATTATATATAAATTATATCAATTTTGCAGTACTAAAGTTCCCAGATAACAAAATTAATTTTTTTTTTGGTGAGGCAATTGGGGTTAAGTGACTTGCCCAGGGTCACACAGCTAGTAAGTTTTAAATGTCTGAGGCCGGATTTGAACACAGGTACTCCTGACTCCAGGGCCTGTGCTCTATCCACTGTGCCACCTAGCTGCCCCCAAAATGAAAATTTTTTAAAAATCTTGAATTTGTTACATTTAACCTTTGGGGAATAAAGGATTAGTTACTGTGATTACCAAGAAGTATAACATTTTGCTAGAGCTTGCTGAAAATATACTTCTCTGAATTCAGCTCTTTATAACAAAACATTAATTCTGATAATATGCACTTTCCCTAACACAGTAACCAGGAAATAATCCATAAAATAAAATTGGTAACGTGCAAAACATTTTTTCTTTATAGAAATTCCCTAGAATTCTGTGACTTTTTGTACTAACATTGCAATTCAAAAAATATTTCAATGTGGAATTTATATTAAAAAAGATATTGTGTAACAAAAAAAAAAATCTTAAAACTGAGACATTTTTTAACCCGAACCTTACTTTCAGTAGTGTCAGATGGCAGTGTAAACTATACTGCTATAAACCTCTCTACCTCAATTACCCTCTGAAAACTAATGGAGAGGTCACTGAGACTTTAGTTGCTGTGCTTAGAAGACACCAAGAATGGTGAATTCTCAACATCACCCCTGATACTCTGTCCTTTATGGCTGGTGGGTGGTGTTGGAGATCATGCAAAACACACTAGCTTGAAATAATCTAGCAAGGTCTTCAAGTATGTACATATCCCAGGCAAGCTGACATTTAACCCTAAGGCTGTGATGTAGGATCAGCAGCCTTGATGTCTTTAGTCAATTGTTCAATTATGCCTAGGAAAATACTCGCCAGGCTGTGCCTCTAATTTATTTATTTTCTCTGCTACACATAGCTGTGAATATACCTGCTTGCTAGTACAAAAATGAAAATGAATATGAGGTTAATAATAAAATCATATTAATGTTTGAAATCATGAAAGTTAAACACAGAAGTGTTGAGGATTGACTATGTGTATACATCTCACACAGCACTCACATATATTTTTGAAGAGTATTAGAAGCCTCATTTTTCTTTTCTTTTTTTTTTTCAGCAACAAACATTTATTTTATTTTCCAGTTACATGTAAGGGTAGTTTTCAACATTCATTTTCATAAGGTTTAGAGTTCCAAATTTTTCTCCCTCCTTCCCTCCCTTTCCTCCTCCCTCCACAAGATTGCAGCCAAGTTATATATGTACAATCCACAAGTGTTCTTTTTATCAGTTCTTCCTATAGGGGTGCATAGTAAGCTTCCTCATTAGTTCCCTGGGATTGTCTTGGATCATTGCACTGCTGAGAGTAGTTAAGTCATTCACAATTGCTCATTGAACAATACCGCTGTCACTATGCACAATGTTCCCCCAGCTCTGCTCACTTCACTATACATCGATGTTCATTAGTCTTTCCAGGTTTTTCTGGGATCATCCTGTTTGTCATTTCCTGTAGCACAAGACCATTCCACTACAATCATATAACACAGCTTTTTCCATCATTCCTCAATTGATGGACATTCCCTTGATTCTCAATTCTTATCCTCCACCAAGAGTTGCTATAAATATTTTTGTACAATTTTGCTCCCTTTTCTCTTTTTCATGATTACTATTGTTAACTGTTTCCCTTCCATCCTATTCTCTTCCCCATGATATTTATTCTATGATCCATCTTCTTTCATCCTATCACTCTTCAAAAGGGATTTGCTTCTGTCTGTCCCTTCCCCCACTCTGCCCTTCCTTCTTTTGCCCCTCTCTCTTTATCCCCTTCCTCTCCTACTTTCTTACAGGGTTAGAGAGATTACTCCACCCAATTGAGTGAGTACATTATTCCCTCCTTTCTTACAGGGTTAGAGAGATTACTCCACCCAATTGAGTGAGTACATTATTCCCTCCTTGAGCCAATTCTAATGAGATTGAGGTCTTTGAGCCAATTTTGATGAGTGTTAGGCTCATTTACTGCCCAGATTAAATAGGTTACTCCACCCAGTTGGGTGTGTGTGTTAGTCCCTCCTTGAGGCAACTCTGATGAGTTTAAGGTCTTTGAGCCTTTATTTACTGCCCTGCTCCTCTCCCATCTCTTCCCCAAATCCATAAGCCTTTTCCTGTTTCTTTCATGTAGGATTTCACTTCTGTCCTTCCCCCTCCCCCACTGAATTCCCTTCACCCCTCAATTTAACCCTAAAGATGTCATCACCTAGCTAAGTGACACAGTGGACAAAGCATCACCCCTGGACCAAGGGAGATCCCAGCCAAAACCTGGACTCAGACACAAGACAGTCGCCCACTGTACAACCCCAGGTATGTTCCCCAGCTCCAATTTTTTATGGTTCTCTAGGGTCTTGTTTTTGAAAGTCAAATTTGCCATTCATTTCAGGTCTTTTCATCACAAATACCTGAAAGTCTTCTTTTTCATTAAAGGCCCATTTGTTCTGCTGAAAGATTATGCTGAGTTTTGCTGGGTAGGTGATTCTTGGTTGTAATCCCATTTCCTTTGCATTTTGGAATATCATATTCCATGCCCTCCAGTCCTTTAATGTAGAAGCTGCTAGATCTTGTGCTATCTTGACTGGGGCTCCACAGTACTTGAATTCTTTCTTTTTGGCAGTTTGCAATATTTTCTCCTTGACCTGAGAGCTCTGGAATTTGGCTATAATATTCCTAGGAATTTTCCTTTTGGGATCTCTTTCTGGAGGTGATCGGTGGGTTCTTTCAATTTCTATTTTAGCTGCTTCTTCTAGAATTTCAGGGCAATTTTCCCTGAGAATATCTTGGAAGATGACGTCTAAGCTCTTTCCTTGATCATGGTTTTCAGGTAGACCATCAATTTTCAAATGATCTCTCCTGGACCTATTTTCCACGTCAGCAGTTTTTCTCCGAAGATGTTTCACATTGCCCTCTATTTTTTATTCATTTGGATTTGCTTTATTGTGTCTTGGTTTAGCATGAAGTCACTGGCTTCCATTTGTTCAATCCTCATTCTTAGGCAATTATTTTCATCAGAGAGCTTTTGCACCTCCTTTTCCATTTGGCCAATTTGACTTTTCAAGCTGTTGACTTATTTCTCATGTCTTTCCTTCATCTCACTCATTTCTCTTTCCATTTTTTCCTCTATCTCTCTAACTTTATCTTCGAAGTCCTTTTTGAGCAACTCTATGGCCTGAGACCAATTCATATTTTCCTTGGAAGCTTTAGATATAGGGGCCCTGATGTTGACATCTTCCTCTGAGTGTGCACCTCGGTCTTCCTTGTTACTGAAGAAACTTAAATGGTCCTCACCTATCTCTGTCTGCTCATGTTGCCTTTCTTTTACTTGACTTTTAGCTCCATAAAGTGGGGCACTGTTTCCAGGCTGCAGTATCCCAAGCTTAAGAAGTCCCAGGTGGTATGATTTAAGGAGGATCAGGTTCTTCACTCACCTGGCCTGTTCCCTGGTCCTAGATGACCCCAGACCAACTTGCTAATGCTTTGTGTCTTGTGGTTGTTAGCCCCAATGAGCCTGTTCCCCTCCCCCACCTGGGCCACTGCTACTCAAGCCTACCTCCTGGTTCTCTGCAGGGGTGTAAAATCTAAGTTCTGCCTCAGCACCAGCATAGATCTCTGTAGTCTCCCCTCTGCCCAGGGCTCAGCCCACTCACCAGACTGTGAGCTTAGTTCCAGACAACACTTAGCGCTTCAGCTGATTCAGAGGCTCTGGGGGTCTCCTTCTCTGGTGAGGCCTTCCTGGGACTGGATCTATGTCAAGGTGACTGTGGGGTTGGTCTCTACTCCTGTATTAGCACAGCAGCTCCCTCCTTCTGACCTTCCAAGCTGTTCTTGGTTAGAAGATGATTTCAGCACATTCTTCTGTGAGTTTTTCTGCTCTGGGCATTTTCCTATGGCGTTATTTGGATGTTTTTTGGAGCGATCGTGTCATGAGTTCAGGAGCTCACTTCCTTTCCTCCACCATCTTGGCTCTGCCCCAGAAGTCCCCAGAAGCCTAATTTTTCAACTACATTTATTCCATTGGGCCAAATACATGCTTATATATGTTTCTCTTTGAAAGTGTATTACATTAATTGGAAAGGTAGCAGTCCAGTACTTTTTGGTTCTTTAAATCTATTACAGTGTTAAAAATAAATTAATCTATTATAACCCAGAGGAATTTTTTTCCCATTTGATTAAGGTACTATATAGTCTCCATATAATATATAAAATGATTGTCCTCAGATAAACATTCCAGGATTAGTTTCTTTTTTGCCAGAAACAAAAGCATTTTCAGTTAAAGACTGTACATATATTTGTACAGATGCATACATACAAGTATTCATATGCCTCCTTTGGAGAGTTCTGGTCACTTATTCTTTCTTTCTTTCTTTTTCTTTTTCTTTTTTCTTTTTTTCTTTTTTTTTTTTTTTTTGCAGGGCAGTGAGGGTTAAGTGACTTGCCCAGGGTCACATAGCTAGTAAGTGTCAAGTGTCTGAAACCAGATTTGAACTCAGGTCCTCCTGAATCCAGGGCTGGTGCTTTATCCACTGTGCCACCTAACTGCCCTTATTCTTTCTTTAATAGCCTGTACATCAAAGTATTGCATTTGGCCCTGGAATAACAGAAATCAGCTGTAAATATTTCTCTATATCTCCCTCAACTGACTTCTGAGTTGTCATTCAATGTTCCAGGCATTGTGCTAAGCACTGAGGATACAAAGAAAAACAAATAGCAAATTCTAATGCAATAAATAATACAATTGCAAAAAAATGTAAAAAAGAAAAACAATGAACAACAACAGCCAAATAAAACCCCAAAGAAAGCTATTGCAATTGTCCAAGCACGAGGGGATGACAACTTGTGCCCAGGTGGTGGCAATGGCAAAGGAAAGAATAGTATGAATTTGAAAGATTTTATGAAGATAGAAATAATAGGATTTGACAACTGAATTGGGAGGGAGATATGATAGAGTGAAGAGATTAGGATGACAACTAGATTGGGAGTCTAGAAGACTGGGAGGATGGCGGTGCCCCTGATAGTATTAAAGAATTTAGGAAGAAGGAAGGGTTACTTTTTTGGGAGGTGGGGTGGGCAGGTAATGAGAACAGTTTTGAACATGTTGGGTTTAAGATGCCTACATTATATCCATTTTGAGATATCTATAAGGCTATTGTAGATGCAAAAAGAGAGGTTGAAAGGGAGTTTAGAGCTGGATTAGTAGATTTTATCGACATCTGCTTTGGGATGAGAATTGCAACCAGGAGAGCTACTGAAATCACTAAGTCATATGCTATAAAGGGAGAAGAGAATATTGACTGGATAGAGTCTTGGGGGGACACCCATGGTTAGCAGGCATGACCTGAATGAATATCTATCACAGAAAAAGGAACATTAAGGCAGTGAAGAGAAGAACCTGGAGAACCGACCACCAAATCCTAGAGAGAAGAGATCATTAGGAAGAACAGGGTGATTTATCATTTAAGATGATAAAGACTGCAGAGATATAAAGAAGAATAAGAAGAAATAGTAGATCAATTCCCATCTGAAGTCTCCATCCACGAAGTTAGGGGAGTCTCTTTTACTTTTAAATAACTATCCTGCCCTACCAGATTGTAAACTGGGAACAGGCATCATATCTTATTTGTCTCCATATCTTCTCCTAGCATCTACATTCAGTGTTCTGTACACATAATTATAGCCTTCAGAGATAGAAGGGACCTTAGATCAACCCAGATGACCTAAACCACATATCTCATCTTAAATGATGTCTTCTTATGTTTTTCTGGATACTTGTTTTATGGGTATGTCTTCTTTATCCCATTATATTATAGGCTTTCTGAAGGCAGAGTTCATTATTGTATGCTGCTTGCATAACTTCCATATAACTTATCACTGTGGAACACATAACCAGTCCTTACTACATAATTTCAAAATGTACAATACATAGGTACTTTCCAACCCAAGGTTGGAGTGTAATACAAATGTTAATTTTAAAAACAGGTGTTTGAAAATTATAAAATTTTCCCCCCTAAACCCTCCCAAAGTAGCAATGTTATAAATTCCATCTTTGTTTCCAGGCTATCTCATAAAAATGTGTTTATTCTGCAAAGTAGCTAACCTCTAACAATAGTACCTTAACACATAACCACCATTTCAAACATTGTTTTTGTGGGAAAATGTGCTTCATACGTCATCTTAGGAGTCCAGTCTCACGTTCCATTCTGCATTCAGTGCTTTGCCTGGTTTTAGTTCCATGAACAAAAATGTCCCTGGCCTGAGTATCCCCTTGCTTCTTTTCTCCACTTCCAAACTCTTTTTTTTTGTGTTTTCTCCTCACTGTAGCCTCAGCAGATTGTAAGAAGGCAAGGACTGTCTTTCTTTTTAAATTATATCTCTACATTTATTATAGTACCTGGCACATAATGGGCACTTTATACATGTTTATTGTATTCTGTTATATTGTATGGTATGGTATAGTGTGGTGTGGTATGGTGTGATATGGTGTTTATTACCTGCCCTGGCTATAGGAGTAGGGAATATGTGGATTCCTGAAGCAGTTCCAGAGAGAATTAGCTATATTATGAGTAGAGCTGGGGAGATTTGGAATAGTATATGTGTAATGGAGATGACTAAGACTGAGAGTAACTGTGATTTCACAGGAACTTCTGAGGCACCCCTGGTGGAGACTGCTGATCTGTAAATAGCTTCTACAACTATAATGGAGTAAGGATAGAGAAATGTGATGCTTTGTAAGTTTCAGGTGGTTGCATATAAAATAGATGTCTTTTCTTTTTTTTCTTTAAAAAAATTTTTTTTTTCTGCATTAGTCATGTTATAAGAGAAGAATCAGAGCAATGAGGAAAAACCTCAAAATAGAAAAACAACAGCACCAAAAACAAAAGAAATAGTATGGTTCAATCAGCATCTATACTCCACAGTTCTTTTTTCCTGGATTTGGAGATCCCCTTCCATCATGAGTCCTCTGGAACTCTTCTGTACCATTGCATTGGTGAGAAGAATCTAGTTCATCACAGTAGATCAAAACACCATGTTGATGATACTGTGTACAATGTTCTTCTGGTTCTGCTCATCTCACTCATCATCAGTTCATGCAAGTCCTTCCAGGTTTCTCTGAACTCCTCCTGCTTATTGTTTCTTACAGCACAATAGAATTCCATTGCAATCCTATACCACAACTTGTTCAGCCATTCCCCAATTGATGGGCAACCCCTCAATTTCCACTTCCTTGCCACCACATAAAGAGCAGCTATAAATATTCTTGTACATGTGAGTCCTTTTCCCTTTTTTAGGATCTCTGGGAAAAAGACCCAAAAGTGGTATTGCTGTGTCAAAGGGTATGCACAGCTTTATAGCCCTTTGGGCATAATTCCAGATTGCTCTCCAGAATGGTTGGATCAGTTCACAGCTCCACCAACAATGCATTAGTGTTCCAATTTTCCCACAGCTTCTCCAACATTTATTATTTTCCTTTTTGTCATTTTAGCCAATCTGATAGGTGTGTCAGGTGGTACCTTAGAGTTGTTTTAATTTGCATCTCTCTAATCAATAGTGATTTAGAGCATTTTTTCATATGGCAATAGATAACTTTGATTTCTTCATCAGAAAACTGCCTGTTCATATCCTTTGACCATTTCTCAATTGGGGAATGACTTGGATTCATATAAATTTGATTTAGTTCCCTATATATTTTAGAAATGAGGCCTTTATCAGAAGTACTGGCCATAAAAATTGTTTCCCCCACTTTCTGCCTCCCTTCTAATTTTGGATGCATTGCTTCTGTTTGTACAAAAACTTTTAATTTAATGTAATCAAAATCATCCGTTGTGCATTTCTTAATATTCTCTATCTCTTGTTTGGTCATAAACTGTTTTCCTTTCCAAAGATCTGAAAGGTGGACTATTCCTTCCTCTCCTAATTTACCTATGGTATCACATCTTATGTCTAAATCATGTACCCATTTTGACCTTATTTTAGTATAAGGTGTAAGATGTTGGTCTATGCCTAATTTCTGCCATACTATCTTCCAGTTTTCCCAGAAATTTTTGTCAAATACTGAATTCCTATCCCAGAAGCTGGAGTCTTTGTGTTTATCAAACACTATATTACTAATGTCATTTACTACTGTATCTTCTGTGCTTAGCCTATTCCATTGATCCTCCACTCTATTTCTTAGCCAGTACCAGATAGTTTTGATGACTGCCACTTTATAGTAAAGCTCCAGGTTTGGTACAGCTAACCTACCTTCCCGTGTATTTTTTTCATTATTTCCCTTGATATACTTGACTTTTTGTTTTTTCCAGATGAATTTTGTTATTATTTTTTCTAGCTGTATAAAATAACTTTCAGGAAGTCTGATGGGTATGGAACTGAATAAGTAAATTAATTTAGGTAGAATTTTTACTATATTAGCTCTGCCTATCCATGAGCAATTGATATCTTTCCAATTATTTAGATCTGATTTGATTTGTGTGAAAAGTGTTTAGTAATTGTGTTCATAGAGTTCCTGGGTTTGTCTTGGCAAGTAGACTCCCAAGGATTTTATATTATCTACTGTTACTTTAAATGGAATTTCTCTTTCTATCTCTTGCTGCTGGACTTTTTTGGTCATGCATATAAATGCTGATGATTTATGTGGATTTATTTTATATCCTGCTACTTTGCTAAAGTTGTTAATTGTTTCAAGTAATTTCTGAGTTGGTTCTCTAGGATTCTCTAAGTAAACCATCATATAATCTGTAAAGAGTGATAGTTTTGTTTCCTCCTTGCCTATTCTAATTCCTTTAATTCCTTTTTCTTCTCTGATTGCTAATGCTAACATTTCTAGTACAATATTGAATAACAGAGGTGATCACCCCTGATCTTATTGGGAAGGCTCTAACTTATCTCCATTACATATAATGCTTGCTGTTTTAGGTAGATAATGCTTACTTTTCTTGAGTAATTGCTTGTACATGCTTCGGTAAACTGCCCCCTCACACACATACACACAGAAATAAATGTGTTTTTCCCCCTCATAATCCCAAACAACAAATTTTGACACCTGATAAGAAGATATCTTAGGCAGGCAATGCTAGCAAGAAAGATAAAAATCGTATTAGTGCACTGGAAGTAAAAAAAAAAAATAGTTCTGATACTTTAGGAGGTGGGTGGGATATCTGGGAAAGACAAAGGGGAGAAAAAAGAAAAAGAGGGGCTGAGAAAGAGACATGGAGAGATGGAAACACTAGTACAGAGGGAAGCAAAAAATGATTGTATGTTCAGATGAAGTCCTTTATTTTTATCATAACATTTTTGTATTAGTTTCTTTTGTTCAGATCATGATGCCAAAATGGGATAATAATCTCTTATTTGGATGTTTGGTTAGGTCAGAGTAAGCTTACATGCTTATGTGCAGAGACAAACACAGCTATGTGTGTTCCTGGCATCTTCACTTATGTTAGATTGATCTCATACATTTTTCATAAAGAAAATTAATTATTTGCTACTGGAAAGTTAAAAAAAAAGGACAAGCCAAAAAAAAAATCCATAACTGACAAAGGCACCATTTTGTGGCAACTTTGAGATCAGGAATAAAAACAGTAAGATTTACAGAAAACCTTGAATGTTATTGACTAATGCAGTGAAAGCTGAAGGTCTTTTGTTCTACTGAGAGATTAGGCTTTTTGCAAAAGCCATAAACAAGTGAGGTGGTAGAAAGGTACAGTTAATATATGTCATAAAGTGGCTACTTAGTTTTCCCCACTGAGTTAAATGAAGGTAAATATACCTGAAGTAGTGTGAAAAACAGTTAGCTCACAGAGTACAGCATCTGACTAGGCCTGTTTTCCAGATTGACAAAGATCAAAATAATACTCAACTACCCTACCTTTATTTCTGTATTATGTCCTATACGCACAAACTTTTTCTGCCAAAGTCTTTCTATCCACTCCAAATCAGTAATTGCCAATGTTTTTTACAGGTCATAGTGAGGAGAAACCTCTCTAACTCCCTAGACACCAACATCACAGGATCCTACTTCAAAATGGTAAAGTCTTAATCAAGGAGGCAGATAGGACAATGGGGGACAGGACAAGAAGGAAGAGAGGTAGATAATCCATATTAAACACCAGTAGGAATGGTTAACAGTAAACTACTGTTTACTGTTTACATCCTACTGATATTTTTCATTTCCTACATGGAAACACATTGCCCTTTTTAAAACATTTCATTTCCCCCAATTACATGTTAAAACAGTTTTTAAACATTTAAAAAAGTTTTGCCTTCCAAATTCTATTCCTTTCTCCCTCCTTCCCACCCTGAGACAGTGAGTAAATGGATATGGTTTATACATGTGCAATAATGTAAAAGATTTCTGTATTAGTCATTTTGTACAAGAAGATTCAAATAAAAAAGAATGAAAGAGAGAAAGAAACAGTGAAAAATAGCATGCTTCAGCCTGTATTAGACAGTACCAGTTCTTTTTCCGGAGATAGATAGTATGCTTCATCTTTAGTCCTTTGGGATTGTCTTAGATCATTGCATTGCTGAGATATAGCTAAAAGAGAGAAAAAAGGATCTCAAAGTGGCATCCTCTTTCTCTCCTCCCCTTTCCCTGGCAATGTCCAGAAATGGTTGGCCTTATAATTTGGCTTTCATCTCCATGATTAATTCTAGTCATTTCAATTCAATAAATGGCTACGATGTAAAAGACATTAGGGATATAAAAATAAACCCCAAAACCCAAACATGACATGCCCTCAAAGAGATTATATTGCCTCCCCCCCTCCCCCCACCGCCATGCGATTTTCTGGCATACCACAGTTCCAACTCCCCCACACACACACACACACCCCTTTTCTAGCTTTGGAACAACAGTAAAAACTCGATGCTACCATTGTTCTGGAATAAGTATATCATTCTTTTGCTTTATTGAGCCACCCACCATCCTTATGAATCAATCTTTTCCTAGTTACTACTCTCCTATGGTTTTCTCCTCCAATCAGAATATAAGATCCTTGACAGGAGGCAAGATTGTCTCTTCAATATATTTGTATGACAACACTTAGCACATTTCTGGCATTCTGGGCATTATCTGGCAACGAAAGTGCTAATGAATGCTTTTTCATGCATTAATTCATATTCAAAATTTGATTCATCATTTCCTGCCCATTCTCTCCCAATAAAGGCATCTATCACCTACCCAGTTTTTGTAAATGACAGTCACTCAGGTCCATATACTTCGCATTACTTTGTTTTTTCACTTTTCACATGTCCACAACCCACACAAGTCCACTGACTTGCCTATACTAGGTATTTGTCATCCATCCCCTCCTCTTCTCTGATATGGCCACAACACTAGTTATGGCCCTTTCTTTGTGTATTTGATTATTGTAATAGGTTCCCAAATAATGTTTCCCTCCTAATCTATGTTCTCTTCAATTCTACACATGTCATCTTTCCTCATTTAACAACAATATTGAAATAATAATGATACTAAAGACTAGCACTTATGTAGTGCTTTAGAATTAGCAAAAACATGTTAAAGTTTCCTCACAATGATTCTAGTATGTAGGGGCTATTATTATCTACATTTTACAGGTGAAAAACCTGAGGTAGACAGATTTTTAATGAATTGCCAGGGGTCTCACGGTTAGTGTCTGCATCTAGATTTGAATGCAAATGTAGTTCATGTCCTTTGCTCTAGCCACTGTGCCATACAATTCCTTCTAATAAAATAAAGTATAAAACTCTATGCTTGCATTCAAGTGCCTCTCTCCCATGACTAGAATAGACTTCTCCCATTCCCATTAACATATTTTGAAGCTCTTTTCTTACTTTATTGCCCAACTGAAGTGCCATATCCTCCATGAGACCGTCTTTCTTTCCTCTCGTTCTGTTCTTCCTAAAATGTCTCTAGTTTATGATTTCCCTTGGAATTAATCCAATTTGTGCCAACTCCTTTGGGGACTAATAGTGGCCTAGATTAGGGGTGTCAGACTCACAGGCATCTGGCCCTATTTAGCCAGCAAAACTCCTCAGTGTAGCTGAACCATCTTAAAATCTAATTGAGAAATGTTTAACAAAAGAAATAAAAGTACAACAAAACATAGATAATGTTCATCTGTACTTTTCCAAGTCAATATGGTTATCCCAGGGATCTATTTCCCATTTGAATTTAACCCCGCTGTCCAGAACAATGATTTTATCATTGTAGAGAACTGCCTAAAGCAAAATTTCTTCCAGGAAAGCAGATCAGGAGCCATTTAATCTGAGAGAGTGACCTGGGGCCACTGAAAGGTTAAATGATTCATCCATTGCAATGCAGCCTGGATGAAGGATTTAAGGCAGGATTAAGACCCAGGTTTTCCTTATTCAAAGGCCAAACCTCTATCCAATAGGCCACATTGCCCCTCTCATATTATAGTTAAATGTGTACAACTTTTCCCCTTATATCATGATATAAGTCCCTCAAAAGTAGGATCTAAGTAATATCTTTTATTAAAAATTCTTATTTTTTAATTAGAAATCTTTATAGTTGCTAATTCCATTGTGAAAAAAGTAAACAAAAGAAAAAGCAGGATGATCTCAAGAAGGAAACTGGCAAACCACTAAAGTATCTTTGCTAAGAAAACCCCCCAAATGAGGTCACAAAGAGCCATACGTGACTGAAACAACTGAACAACAACAATTGTGATTATATTTATAGATCTAGGTCTAATCATAAAATAGGACCCTACAGCAGTTTAACACCAAATGTATGCATGTTACTTCTCTCTTTACCTTTTTTGAAGAAATAAAGAGTAGAGATCATTTCAGAAATAGAGAGCAAAAGATATAGTATCTTCTACAGTTTAGTCTTTATAATAGCTTCTTTTACTTAAGAAAAGATAGTAAAATCTGTGCTCCATCATAACAGCATTTCATTCTAACACACTCTCCCTTATTACATGTTCTCAGACCAAATAACTATATAAATACTTATAACACATTATTAGTATTAATGACATATTACATCTATATAACAATATGTCATTAGTAAAGCACCTTCAGCTTCATTATGTTTGAAATAAGTCATGTACATGTACACCCTTGGTTTACAGAGAAAGAAATTTGAGGCTTAATGGGCTAAACCTAATTAGATAACCTTACAAAAAATTAATCTAAGGTGAGCTCCAGACCATTATGTTTTACTTAGCCAGGTGTGAGGAGAGGTAGACCACCTTTTTTTTTCTAAATTTCCCTATACAGGGGTATTCTGAATATGAGATGTCTCTTTAATCCAAGACTGAATGATCTTTCATATCTCCCAGCCCCTTAGTATAATAGTTCTACTTATCATTATAATATTCATTTTTCTTATTAATTATTAACAATAATAGTTCTTTCCCACTCTCAGGAACCACCCATTTTTCCAATGGCATATAGCTTTGAGTATGTTCCATGAGGGATCTTTGGCATAAAATGAGTCACTGACCCCTTTTATTAATTATTGCTAGCATGATTACTAAATGATTGATTACCTGGAAACGATTGACTCTCAAACTTTTTATATATCATAGTCAATAAGGAGAAGACTGAAAACTTGAACCCTGATCTTCTCAGTGTTTACTATTCCTTCTAAAAATGAATATAATCAATAGAATGCATGAACCTATAATATTCAGCATAGCCCCACATGCACTTACTTTGTACAAATTGCTATGAAAGTATAGATTACTAAGTAGGATATTTAGAGCTGGAATGAAACTTATAGGTACTCAGATCAGGCACTTTGTTTTTTCTAACAAAAAACAGAGGTAGATCCAAAAACATTACATGATTTACCCAATGTCTTTTGTGTAATAAAGGCCATTGATATTGTTCAAATTAAGTCCATATCCAGTATTCTTTCTCCATTGTACAAACTGTCTATTATTATTGATTCTGATATTACTTCCCAAAATGAACTCTCCTATCCTAGCCCCCCTTTTAAGTGGAAGAACAAGTCATCAAATTGAAAATTTGGGCACATCTCAATGTAAAGTCTTCCCAATTTACATGGAATTTCTCATTCACTCAGATAAACAGTGGTCCATTAAATAGCAGTTCCAAATATTTCTGTTCAGGCATTAGTCAAGAGGTTGTAGATGATATTGTTTCAGGGTTAATGAGAGTATTTTGAAGCATGAAATCAATAGTCAAGATTTACCAACTCAAAAAAATAAGTCTGGTCAGACTTATACTATACATAAAGACATGTTGGAAATATACTAATGGATAAAGATTTCAAAGTTTTTGAAAGTCAGCAATGATGAAGTAGACAGTTTCTCAGAACTATAGTCAGGAATAACTGGGTTCAATTGTACTCCTCACATCTAATCAACCTCGCTGCCATATCAACCTGTCTAAGCTTCATTTTCCTTTTCTGTAAAATGCAGGGAACAGTTCCTGTATTACCTACCTCAGAGAATTATCTTGAGTCTTGAATAAATAAATTCGTGGTTTTTTTCTTTTTAAATAGAAAGTAAAGCCAAATCTGGGTAGCACTCATTTTGCAGTTTCTTCTCTAATGTCCATTCATACTGATTTGATAGGTTTTCAGAGAAGGAGGCTACTACTCTGTGTACGTGGGGCAGTCAATAAAAATAATACCTTATACATATCATGTGTTGAACAATAGAAGGGAACACTGGGTTTGGAATCAGAAAACCTGAATTTGACCCTTCTTCTTCATTTTATTCATTGTTTGACCTTGCCAAGTTACTTGCCCTTTTAAGTCTTAATTTCCTCATATATAAGTGAAGGAAATACAACAATAACAACAACAAAAACCCAATAAATAGAAAGTAAGTTGTTTGGGCTAGCTTCTTCCTATGTCATCTTCCACTCTAAATCCTGTGATCTATCTATATCTCTTAAGTTATACCTTCACTCTTTTAAAGAATATATTTTTTTTTTATTTCCTGCCTCAGACTTTTCTACTCGAAAAAATAAATAGGAACTTTAATAGTGTATTCACATGTGTTCAGCTCCAGAGTCCTTACTTTACAAGGTCCTAAAGGAAAGCTCTATGTACTCTTAAGTCATTCGTTTAAGTTATATAACTTAAATGGGTAAAAGGAAACCCTTCTCGTGCATTTCTGTAAACTGTTCTTGTTCTTATTCATTGAACTTTCCATTTAAAAGCTAATATGCTGAGGGGCAGCTGGGTGGCACAGTGGATGGAGCCACCGGCCCTAGAATCAGGAGTACCTGAGTCCAGGTCTGGCCTCGGACACTTGACACTTACTATACTTACTAGCTGTGTGACCCTGGGCAAGTCACTTGACCCCAATTGCCTCACTAAAAAAAAAAATAAAAAGCTAATATGCTGAAACATTCGATGAGCCTCTGTTTTGGCATGTGGTAGACTCTCTTGATAACAGTTGCAGCATGGTTATATAAAGAACTGAAAATTTCTTGTAATGATTAATGTTCTTTAGCCTCTGAATGAATTAGTCATCAAAAATAGTTTGTTCTGGACTTGTAACTGTATTTTTTGCAATATATCCAGTAGCCAAATAAAGGGATACAGTTTCACATGACTGAGTTTGCTATGTCATTGATAAGTTTCTGGAAAGAAGCTTATAAACAGTGGTTGTAGAAGCATACTCTTTTTTTTTTTTTTTTTGATGAGGCAAATTGGGGTTAAGTGACTTGTCCAGGTCACACAGCTAGTAAGCGTCAAGTGTCTGAGGCCGGATTTGAACTCAGGTCCTCCTGAACCCAGGGCCCGTGTTTTATCCACTGTGCCACCTAGCTGCCCCAGAAACATACACTATATTCTATTTCAGGGTGGGAGTTATACAATAATTTCTGGTGTAGGTTTAGACTTGGTTATCCTAATAGCAGCTGCAAGTGTTATGAGAAAATGGTTTTACAGTAACAGGATAAAATAATTTATTCATTTTTATTTAGTCAACCCTCTTCAGTTGCTAAGTCAATTAGTATGAAGTGGGGTGTGAAACACTTTGTTAATAAGTTTATCTATATAAGGCCTGTTTAGCTAACTTGAGGGAAATGTAATCCCTTTAGAATTTCTGAATCCACTACATTAGCTGGAGAATGTTAGGAGAAAACCTTTAATGAAGGGTTTTCTTCTACTAAGTCAAATATTTTTTTTGTAACCAACAAACAATAAATAACAGGATTTGTATATTTTCTACACATTTTTATTGTGTGACTATAAAAAGGTTGCCTAAAAGTATCTGGAAGTAACTTACAATTTCCCTTCTCATATTTGCATCAAGGAATATACTTCATAAGTTCATAGTTCATTCACATAAAGACCAAATAAAAAGTATGAGTCAGTGCTTGTTGATTTCTCCCACATATTATTCTAATAATGCTATCTGTGATCTTTTTCATTATTTTAGAATCTTCTTTGATATCTATTGAAAGTTTAACTCTTAATGAACTTAAAATTGTGACAGCTTTAGGAGGGATTTCCTCTTGTGTATTTAGGTAGATGTTGTTTGTTTTTCCCTTCTCTTTGTATGTCATTTGCACTTCCTTATAAAGCACATCTTCTTCCACTGTCATGAAAGATGAAAATAGACCTCAGGAGAAACACTGGGAAATCTGATTCCTTCACATCTTATTATTGTATTTTTCAGTTTAATCATTGTTTTCAGGATGATGTAGTTTTATTGAATCTTTTTTTTTTTTTTTGGTGAGGCTATTGGGTTAAGGTGACTTGCCCTGGGTCACACGGCTAGTAAGTGTCAAGTGTCTGAGGCCGGATTTAAACTCAGGTCCTCCTGACTCCAGGGCTGATGTTCTATCCACTGCGCCACCTAATTGCGCCTGGGCAGTTTTATTGAATCTTGTGAAAAGCTTTCTGTAGACTTGCTGTTTTCTCCAATACATTTGCTATACAGTGATTCAATGTTTGTAATCTTCTGTCATCCATGGCAAAAGATTTTACAAGGAGCTTGTATTCAAAATCTATAATTTCTTCAGCCCTCGTATCTGATATTTTTGGGGGGGTGGGGTGGGGCAATGAGGGTTAAGTGACTTTCCCAGGGTCACACAGCTAGTAAGTTGTCAAGTATCTGAGGCTGGATCTGAACTCAAGTCCTCCTGAATACAAGGCCAGTGCTTTATCCACTATGTCACCTAGGCTGCCCCCATTTTCTATCCTAAGTGTTTACTACAAAAGTTTTTTTTTTTTTGAGTGTGTTCTTTATGCCTTGTTGTGGCTATCTTACACAGACTAAATTGTCTAAAATAATCTGGTTATAATTAGATCTAATATCTATGTATTTTTTCCCATTTCTCATGTTAAAATATCAGCTTTTTCTAAATGTTGCATCAGAATTGTTTGCAATTTGAAAATGTGTTTTCTCTTCATTTTTATTCTTCTCCCCATTTAGTATTTTTTTTCCTTGATCTAACCAGGCAATATCTGAGAGCAAACAGATGACCAATTCTAAAATTATTCCATTTCACTAACCTTTCATTTCCTTAGATATAGGTCAATTTCATTTTTTCTGATTTTTAAAAAATCACCATATTCAGTGCCTTTAGCCTCTCTTCTCAAGTATTCATTGTATAAAGACTTCAGGATTATGAGAACTCTATGAGCGTCTCTTCATTTTTTTAGTCACTAAGTAATTGCCCCATAGGTGTTTTTTTAAAACCTTCGCCCATACCTATTACTTCACAGGCGAAGTCAACAAATCTATGTTGACTTCATTTGGAAAATAGCTCCAAATTATTCATATAGCTTTTCTATATATCAATCTATTTAACATTTAATGATACCTAAATGATAATTGTATTCCTAGTGTTGATGGTTAAGAAGTATACTTTGGGTAGTGCTTGCTGTGAGTCTTCAGGAAGTTGTGTTGAATGTCAAGCTCATGTTTTCAGTGGGTAGAAAGATACAGGCAGGATATATGTTGACTGGCTATCTCGTTTCTGTGTACTTACATTTAAATCTTAGGAGCTTGCTAAAGGGGACCAATGTTAAGTGTCAAACAACTGTTCAGGAAAGTTTTCTGTGTTGAGGTAAATTATTAGGTTTTTTAATGTTAAATTAACTGCTATGCTATGTTTCACATTGAGCTGTTGTTATGCTTTAATTATTTTGTTGTTGTGATGTTATTTCCATTTGTCCACCTCTTCATACCCCCATTTTTTATGGTTTTCTTGCAAGGAATACTGGAGTGGTTTTACCTTTTTTAACTCATTTTTAGATGAGAAACTGAGCCTAATAGGTTAAGTGATTTGCCAGGGTCACAGAACTACTAAGTGGGGAGGCAGAGCCAAGATGGCAGAGAGGAATCGAGCAAGCTGCCTGAGCTCTCTTTCTGTTCCCTCAAAAAGGAACATTAAATGGGGCGGCTAGGTTGGCGCAGTGGATAAAGCACCGGCCCTGGATTCAGGAGTACCTGAGTTCAAATCCGGCCTCAGACACTTGACACTTACCAGCTGTGTGACCCTGGGCAAGTCACTTAACCCCCATTGCTCCACAAAAAAAAAAAAAAAAAGAACATTAAATCAGGCCTCTGGATGGATTCTGAAAACTACAGAACCTGCAAAGAGACAAGGAGACACAGTCTGCCAACCAGAGATAATTTAGAAGACTTCAGGAAAAGGTCGGTCTGACTCAGCAAAAGGGAGGTGCAGCACAGGGCAGTAGCCCAGCTCTGAGGGGGTCAGGCAAGTCAGGCAGGAAGCTGCGGGCCACAGCCGAACAATTGAGGCCCCTGGAAACCTGGCTCAAAAATCTGGTGACCCAGTAGGACAGTAGAAAAACCTACCTGCACCTGCCGAGAGGACAAGTTGCCAGCTATAGGGCCACGAACAGGACGGGCGTGACTAGGCCCAATGACCAGTGCGCTCAGACAGGAAGTGCAGGGGGGCAAACTACACACACTATAAAGGGCCTCAGAATAAAAGGCCGGTCACACAGCACCTATACCCCTGCACAAGAAGGCCAAAACAGGGACCTTGTGCCCCCAGAGCAGACACACAACTTAAAAAATAAATAAATAAGCGCTGCAGTAATGAGTAAGAAGCAAAAAAGAGCCCTCTCCATTGAGAGCTTCTGTATCAATAGGGAAGAAGCCAACACAAACTCAAATGAGGACAATACCCTCAAAATGGTCTACATGTGAAGCCTCACGAGGGAAGGTGAATTGGTCTCAAGAACAAAAAGCCTTCCTGAAAAGATCTCAAAAAGGATTTAAAAAATCAATTGGGAGAAGTAGAAGAAAAAATGGGGAGAGAAATTAAAGAAAAACAAGAAAAACTGTGAAAAAAAGAATCAGCAGCTTGGAAAAGGAAGCAACGAAGATTGACTGCAGAATTAACAATGCCTTAAAAAATTCATCTGGCCAAATGGAAAAAAAAAAGGTGCATAATTTCACTGAAGAAAACAATGACTTAAAAAATTCATCTGGCCATTGGAAAAAAGTGATAATCTCATTGAAGAAAACAATGCCTTAAATATTACAATTGGGCAGGCTGGAAGATAAGAATTGATGAGACACCAGGAATCAGGAAGCAAGAATCAAAGAATGAAAAAATAGAAGAAAATGTGAGATACATCATTGGAATGACCACTGATCTGGAAAACAGATTCAGGAGAGACCATTTGAGAATCATTGGACTGCCTGAAAGCCATGACCAGAAAAAATCTCGACCCCATATTCCAGGAAATTATTAAGGGGAAACTGCCCTGATATCATAGAATCAGAGGATAAGATCATCATTGAAAGAATCCACCGATCACCTCCTGAAGAGGACCCAAAAGGGAAAACCTCCAAGGAATATCGTAGCCAAATTCCAGAATTATCAGGTGAAAGAGAAATACTCCAAACAGCCAGAAAGAAGCAATTAATATCCTGGAGCCACAGTCAACATTGCACAGGCCCTAGCAGCTTCAACATTAAAGGACCACAAGGCTTGGAATATGAGTATTTCAGAATCAAAAGGAGCATGGATTACAGCCAAGAATCTACTACCCAGCACAAAAATGTTTCATTCTCTTTCAGGAGAAAAGATGGACATTCAATGACATTGGGGGACTTTCAGCGTTTCCTGATGAAAAGACCAGAACTGAATAGAAAATTCTAATCTTAACATACAAGACTCAGAAAAGTTTAAAAAGGTAAACAGAGGGGAAAAAAAAAGTTACTCAATTAGGGTTAAACTGATTTAACATCCCTACACGGGAAGATAATACTCATAACTCTTAAGAACTGTAAATGTATTTGGGCAGAGAGAAGGACTTTACACAAAGGGTATAAATATAAATTGTCTTTGATGTGATGATACAAAGAAATTAAGGGGTTAAAAAGGGAGTCTATGGGAGGAGAGGAAAGGGGAGGTGGAACGGGGTAAATTATATCATATGAAGAGAAAAAAAAAACCTAGTACAATAGAGGGAAAGAAAGGAGGGGGTGAACATTGTGTCAACCCTACTCTGATTAGATTTGAGTTGAAAGAGGGAATAACATATGCATTCCATTGTGATAAAGAAACTTAGCTCATTCTTTAAGGAAGCAAAATGGAAAGGGAAAGGAGGGACTGATAGAAGGGAGGAAAAAGCAAAGGAGAAAAGGGTAAAGAAAGAGAGGGGTGATAAAAAGGGAGGGCAGATTGGGGGGAGGCAGGGATAGAAGCAAAACGTCAGTGAGGAGGAATAGGGTGAAAGAAGGGGGAAAAAATACAAAGTGGGTAAATAGAATGGAGGGGAATAGACAGTAATAATAACTGTGAATGTGAATGGGATGAACTCTGCTATAAAACGGAAGCAAATTGCAGAGTGCATTAAAAACCAGAATCCTACAATATGCTGTTTACAAGAAACACATTTGAAGCAGAGAGATACACACAGAGTAAAGGTAAAAGGCTGGAGCAGAATATATTATGCTTCAGCTAAAGTAAAAAAAAGCAGGGGTAGCAATCCTTATGTTAAGGGCTAAAATTCTAGCTAGTCTGTCTAAAATATCCAATGAGTGGTCTCCAATAAATTATAAGCTTTAGCAAGAGTTAGACTTTTAAGCATTTATTAAGGAGAATAAGAATTTGTTAAAGAGAGAGAGAAAGGCCTAGATTCTTATCTATTAAAGGGAGAGTGCATTTCTAGCTCCACTCTCCACCAGAGTCCAAAGGAAAGAGAGTGAGACCGAGCGCCAGTCTCTTCCTTCCTCCTTCCACTAGCCCGCGTCACTTCCTGACCCTCAAAGACCTTTGCTTCATGGGCAGAACTCTTCTACAGTAAGTCTCCAGCAGGTGGCATCATTCCAATCGTTACACTTATCTCAGACAAAGCGCAGGCAAAAATAGATCTCATTAAAAGAGATAAGGAAGGAAATTATATCTTGCTAAAAGGTACTATAGATAATGAAGTAATATCAATATTAAATATGTATGCACCAAGTGGTATAGCATCCAAATTTGTAGAGGAGAAGTTAAGTGAGTTACAAAAGGAATTAGACAGTAATACTATACTAGTGGGGCATCTGAATCTCCCCCTCTCTGAATTAGATAAATCTAGCCGAAAAATAAATAAGAAAAAAGAAGTGAAAGAGGTGAATAGATTACTAGAAAAGTTAGACATGATAGATGTCTGGAGAAAATTGAATGGGGATAGAAAGGAATATACATTCTTCTCAGCAGTACATGGCACATTTTCAAAAATTGACCATGTATTAGGGCAAAACCAACCAGAATCATATGATTATCTCAATAGATGCAGAGAAAGCTTTTGACAAAATACAACACCCATTCCTAATAAAAACACTGGAGAGTTTAGAAATAGGGGGAGCTTTCCTTAAAATAATAAACAGTATCTACCCAAAAGCCATCAGCAAGTATTATATGCAATGGAGATAAATTAGAGGCCTTCCCAATAAGACCAGGGGTTAAACAGGGATGTTCATTATCACCCCTGTTATTTAATATTGTACTAGAAATGTTAGCTTTAGCAATCAGAGAAGAGAAAGGAATTAAAGGAATTAGAATAGGCAAGGAGGAAACAAAACTATCACTCTTTGCAGATGATATGATGGTATACTTAAAGAATCCTAGAGAATCAACTCAAAAATTACTTGAAACAATTAACAACTTTAGCAAAGAAGCAGGATATAAAATAAATCATCAGCATTTCTATACATGACCAACAAAGTCCAGCAGCAAGATATAGAAAGAGAAATTCCATTTGAAGTAACAGTAGATAATATAAAATACCTGGGAGTCTACTTGCCAAGACAAACCCAGGAACTCTATGTACACAACTACCAAACAGTCTTCACACAAATCAAATCAGATCTAAATAATTAGAAAGATATCAATTGCTCATGGATAGGCAGAGCTCATATAGTAAAAATGACAATACTGCCTAAATTAATTTACTTATTCAGTGCCATAACAATCAGACTACCTAAAAATTATTTTATAGAGCTAGAAAAAATAATAACAAAATTCATCTGCAAAAACAACAAATCAAGAATATCCAGGGAAATAATGAAAAAAAATTCACAGGAAGGTAGGTTAGCGGTACCAAACCTGGAGCTTTACTATAAAGCAGCAGTCATCAAAACTATCTGGTACTGGCTAAGAAATAGAGTGGTATATCAATGGAATAGGCTAGGCTCAGGAAATGCAGTAGTAAATGACACTAGTAATGTAGTGTTTGATAAACCCAAAGACTCCAGCTTCTGGGATAGGAACTCGGTATTTGACAAAAACTGCTGGGAAAACTGGAAGATAGTATGGCAGAAATTAGGCATAGACCAACATCTTACACCTTATACTAAAATAAGGTCAAAATGGATACACGATTTAGACATAAGAGGTGATACCATAGGTAAATTAGGAGAGAAAGGAATAGTCTACCTATCAGACCTTTGGAAAGGAAAACAGTTTATGACCAAAGAAGAGATAGAGTATATTATAAAATGCAAAATGGATGATTTTGATTACATTAAATTAAAAAGGTCTTGTACAAACAAAAGCAATACATCTAAAATTAGAAGGGAGGCAGAAATCTGGGAAACAATTTTTATGGCCAGTATTTCTGATAACGGCCTCATTTCTAAAATATATAGGGAACTAAATCAAATTTATAAGAATCCAAGTCATTTCCCAGTTGAGAAATGGTCAAAGGATATGAACAGGCAGTTTTCTGATGAAGAAACCAAAGCTATCTATTCCCATATGAAAAAAATGCTCTAAATCTCTAATGATTAGAGAGATGCAAATTAAAACAACTCTGAGGTACCACCTGATACCTATCAGATTGGCTAAAATGACAAAAAAGGAAAATAATAACTGTTGGAGAAGCTGTGGAAAAATTGGAACACTAATGAATGCATTGTTGATGGAGCTGTGAACTGATCCAACCATTCTGGAGAGCAATTTGGAATTATGCCCAAAGGGCGATAAAGATGTGCATATCCTTTGACCCAGCAATACCACTTTTGGGTCTTTTTCCCAAAGAAATCATGGAAAGGGGAAAGGGACCCACATGTACAAAAATATTTATAGCTGCTCTTTATGTGGTGGTAAGGAATTGGAAGTTGAGGGGATGCCCATCAATTGGGGAATGGCTGGACAAGTTGTGGTATATGAATGCAATGGAATACTATTTTGCTGTAAGAAACGATGAGCAGGAGGAGTTCAGAGAAACCTGGAGGGTCTTGGGTGGGCTGATGATGAGTGAGGTGAGCAGAAACAGAAGAACGTTGTACACAGTATCATCAACATTGTGTGTTGATCTACTGTGATGGACTATATTCTTCTCACCAATGCAATGGTACAGAAGAGTTCCAGGGAACTCACGATAGAAGAGCATCTCCAAATCCAGGAAAAAAAAAAAAAGAACTGTGGAGTATAGATGCTGATTGAATCATACTATTTCTTTTGTTTTTGGTGCTGTTGTTTTTCTATTTTGAGGTTTTTCATCATTGCTCTGATTTTTCTCTTATAACATGACTAATGCAGAAATATGTTTAATGTTATTATGTATATATTTATATATAACCTATATCAGGTTACCTGCTGTCTAGGGGAGCGGTGAGGGAGGGGAGGCAGGGAGGAAAATATGAATTTGGAAAGCTTATATAAACAAAAGTTGAGAACTATCTTTACATGTAACGGGAAAAAAAATAAAATGCTTTATTAAAAAAAAAAAAGAAAAGAACTACTAAGTGTCTGAGGATGGATTTGAACTCAGAAAGATATCTTCCTGGTTCCAAGTCCAGTGCTATATCCACTGCACCACCTAGTTGCCCATTTCATTGTTATATTTCATGTATTTAAGTGAACATGTATTCTTGATGAAGGATCCAGTCTCATTCAAGAGAATGAGAGACAGAGTACTTTAATCATATTGTGAAATTATATGCTAGTTTTGACAGCCAATCTACTGCACAAGCTTATGATGGCTGCCTCAAAGGTAAATCTTCCCTGAAGAAATTATAGATGGCTTATCTGCATAGGAAAAAAAAAGATATAAGTTAAAGCAGCTGATTAGGCTGGTAGTTGTGAGGATGGTACTGATGGGAAAATTTTGAAGGATTGTGAGGAATAGAAGATATAAAGATAATTCCAGATCTCTCTTTGGAGAAGAAGATTGTATAGTACTGTATAGCACCCTGCTTTCAGCTTTCTTGGGATTAATAAAACTTCTTTAGAAAAAATCTCAGCCTCTACAGTACCAGACAATCCTCTACAATACCCTGGTATGTGAAAGTGGGATGCTAGAACTTGGAAATTGGATAGAGCATCAATACATCAAGTCTGTTTGCTAAGAGCAATGAGCAGCTATCCCATGAAGATTTTTTTTTTGTTGGTTTTTTTTTGGTTTTCTTTTATACTTGGAAGAATGCCTTTTAGGAAATATTATCATTGGTTTTAGACCTGTGATTTCATATGGCTTTAGAACCTGCCTAAAGATCAACATCTGGCCTTAGTTGTTTGGGTCGCTGAGAAAATAAGCATCTTGCCAGTAATTATATAAGCTGTTTCATAGGCAGACCTTGAACATTGGCTTCGGCAGTCCAAGGTATTACAACATCTTTGTGAAAACAAATTTCTTGAATATAATTATATTCTTATTAATTTTCTAATCTATTAATTTGGTGGTATATGTTAGCCAAGAAAAATGAGGATATAAGGAAGGAAACAAGCATTTATTAAGCATCCACTATGTTCCAGGAACTATAAAATATTAATTTATTTAATTTATTTAATGTATTTAATGTATTTATTTATTTAATAAATTTATTTAATTTATTTAATTTATTTAATATTCACAAGAATCCTAAGAGGTAGGTGCTATTATTATCCCCATTTTACAGTTAAATATACTGAAACAAGCAGAATTTAAGTGACTTGCACAGGATCACAGAGCTAGTATTTGAGGTCATGTTTGAACTGAGGTCTTTATGACTCCAAGTATACTGCTATATCCACTAGTACAATTTAGAGTGTAGTTGGGAGAGAGAGAAGAAGAAAGAGGGTGGGGGGGAGATGGAGGGAGATGGAAAGAGATGGAGAGAGACAGAGACAGAGAGACAGAGACAGACAATCTTTACAATTGAAGGATTAAGGAACCGTGAGTTTAATATATAAATTAATGACATGATAATATAGCTTTGTTTATCAAATTCTCAGAAACTAGAAAAATGGCCCAAACTTTATAATCTAAAAGGAAGTATTGGGCCAAATAGAAGAAAATATAAGATGTTTTGATTAATAATAGCACCTCATATTTTTGTAGTATTTTGTGTTTTACAGAGGTGTGTCAAAAAAAATATCTGAGAAGTAGAATATGTAGTTTTTCTAGCATGCAGGTATCCCTGTGTTGTTTTTTTTAATCTAGGGCAGTGAACCATAAATTTTGCCAGGTCCTAAAATAAACTGTTTCAAGTATAGTTTTGGCTTCTGATTTTCTTTATTTCTGAAGGATTTGACTAGCTATGTTTGGAAAGAGTCATCAACAGTATATTGACTGTGGTGTAACAAATTTGTTAGGCTAAAGGAAAAAAAAATGAGAAATTGGAACATACATTAGTGGAAATTTTACCACAGAAAACTAGATTGATTTTTAAACCTTAAAGTGTAATGTAAATATGTACTATCATCCTCTACCTCATTAGTACTCATTATCTTTGAAGTATGACTATCTATCAAAAGAAATTAATGGAAAGGATAGAACAAAAATAGGTAATAGAGAATTGAAATCAAAGATGAATAAAGAGGTGATAAAAGTGCTGTTCCCCTGTCAGTGAGGATGCATCCTCTACTTCAGAGGAGCTACATTTTGGAACTGAAATGTCTTTCAGATGTGGTTGGCATTTTGGGAGAATAGAAAAAGCACAAGATTTGATATGAAAGAATTGAATACAAATCACAATACCTCTGCTTGCCAACTGTGAGATTTGACCCTTATTTTCTTCATTAGTAAAATCAGATGGTAGGCCTCAACTAAGATTCCTTCTAGCTCTAAATGAATGATTTTATTATTTCTAAACCACTGTCATATTTTTTAATTGAAAATTGTGGCATTTGGCTTCTATTGAATTGCTTTTTTGCTTCCTAATCTTGGATATAAGGCAAATTTGCTGGGAACAAGGTGAGAATGATATTTGGAAATATAGGTGGCATAAAAACAAAATATACTAATAAAATGAATGGTTTTTTTAAATAGTGGAATACAAGAAGGGCAAAGAACTAGAAAGAAAATAATATATGCTCCAATTTTCAAAGGAGGTAGCTTCTTAATTATAAGCTAGTGAGCTAAAAGTAAACCTGGCAAAGTTCTGAAAAAAATATTATTAATGGGCCAGTTTGTGAACACTTCAGAAGAGAAAAAATATGAGCTAATAATAATATGCCAGAGTAAACTAATTTCCTGTTATGATGGAATCACTGAACTAGCAGATTAGGTGAATATCATAGATATATATTGCCTAGACTTCTGCAAAACATTTTCCAAATTCAAATCCCAAAAGCCTTTGTGGATGAGATGGAGGGATGTGTATAACAGGAAAATTAAGTGTCTCCAGAAATTGATTGACTGCCCAAAATCAGAGAAATGGATTGCTGATTCAATGTCAAACTAGAAGGATAACCCTCCCCACTTCCTGAACCACTGCCTTGTCATAACAGAGGAACTTGTGTAGCTTAAAGAACCTATGAGCTATGCCATGCAGGATTATCCTAGACAGACAGGCCACAGTAAAGAAATCTTACACAAAGTGATTCCCAGAAGAAGGAAATGGCAAACCACTCCAACATCTTTACCAAGAAAATCCCATGGATAGTATTAAAATGATAAAAAGATACCAGAAGATGAACCCCTCAGGTTGGAAGGTGTCCAGCATGCTAGTGGGAGATAGAGGAGGACAACTATAAGTGGCTTCAGTACTAACAAAGTGGCTGGACAAAAGCCGAAAGGAAATTCATCTGTGGATGTGTCTGGTGTTGAAAGGAAATTCTAATGCCGAAACGATCAATATTGTATACAAACTTGAAATGTAAGGTTCTGTGAACCAAGGATAATCTGGATGTGGGATGGAAAAGTTTAAACATAGACATCTTGAATGACAATGAACTTAAATGGACAGGAATGGATGAATTTAATTCAGGTTACCATTGCCTATGCTACTGTGGGCAAGAATCCCTTAGAAAAAATAGAGTGCCTCTCACAGGTACTTGAATATAATCTCAAAAATGGCAAAATGATAATTCTTTGAATCCAAGGCAAATTGTTCAACATCACAGTAATTGAGTGGTTAAAGCACTGGGCTTGGAATCAGGAAGATTCATCTTTGTGAGTTCAAATCCAGTCTCTGACACTAGCTGTGTGACCCTGGGCAAGTCACATAGTCCTGTTTCCCTCAGTTCCTCATCTGTAAAATGCACTGAAGAAGGAGAAGGCAAAGCACTCAAGTATCTTGCCAAGAAAACATCAAAATGGGGTCACAAAGAGATAGAGAGGACTGAAAAAGACTGAACAGATCCTTCAACCACTAATGCCAGAAGATCAAATTTGATCAGTTGTATAAAAACCTATAAACATCCAGGAGAATGATGTCAAGTAGGCTTTAGGAAGCATTGCTAATGGAATTCTAGCCCAGGTACTTAAAATCCTAAAAGATGATGCTGTTAATGTACTCTACTCAATATGTCATCAAATTTGGAAAACTCAACAGTGACTACTGGATTGGAAAAGAGAAGTTTAGATCCTATTCCTAGAAGAAAGGCAATACTAAACATTATTTACACTACCAAACAATTACACTCATTTCACATGCCAGTACAGTTATGCTTAAGGTTCTCCAAATTATGCTTCAGTAATATGTAAACTGCTAGATTTACCAGAAAAGCAGGCTGGTTTTTGAAGAGACAGAGGAACTAGAGACCAAAATGCCAACAAGTGATATAGTATGGAAACAGAGGCATTTCAGGGGAAAAAAATCTACTCCTACTTCATTTACTATACCAGAGCCTTTAACCATGTGGATCACAATAAAATGTGGCAAGTTCTTAAAGAGATAGGACTTCCACATCATGTTACTTATCTCCCGAAGAACCTGTATGTGGGCTGAGAAGTGACAGAACTGAATATGGAATCACTGATTGCTTTAAATATAAAAAAAAAAGAATTCCTTCCCTCCAGCAGCTTACATCCTAATGAGGGGAAGATAACACTGAAAAAGAAAGCTGAAAACATGGAGGAAGAAGAAGGTCCTTAGTGCTAAGGGAGATCAGGAATCATCTGCATCGAGATGATGTCTGAGCTCAAGAAATGTGAGCAGAATTACTAAGCAAGATCTAAAATAGAAGAGAAGAGGGCCCATGATATAGCACTGGGAGATACCCACATGTAGAAGGCATGACTCAGGTGAAGAGCTAGCAAAGAAAGTTAAGATGGAGTGGTCATATAGGTTAGCAGAGAATTCTAGGCATATTGGATAGTCACTGAAAATATATAGAATTGAAAGATGGAGTGTTGTGTGTGAGAAGCAGGAAAAGGGTGAGTATTACTGGATTGCAGAGTATGTGTTGGGGTAGTAAGGTTTAAGGAGACTAAAATGTAGGAGGGGGTCAGGTTAGTAATGACTTTGAGTGACAAAGGATTTGATATTTATTCCTAAAGTTAAGAAGAGTCACTGAAGTTTATGTGGGGAAAAAAAAAAAGTTGTCCATGTGAAAAAGAAAACCTAGGGACATTAGTAAAATGCAAACTTGGTATGTCATTGCACCATTCTCAATCATTACAAATCTGGATTAAAAAAAAAAATCTCAGTTTCTTTGCTGCCTTTTTACAATTTTGACTACTAATATAAGGTAATTAAATGACCAAGATTCACTAGTAGTAAATACTGTAAAATGAAAATAAAATATTGCAATCTTAAAAAAGAAAAATAGACTTGGGGCAGCTTGGTGGCCTAATGGATAGAGGACTGACCCTGAATTCAGGAGGACCTGAGTTCAAATCCAGTCTCAGACATTTGACACTTACTAGCTGTGCGACCTTTGGCAGTCAGGATTAACCCCAATTTGCCTCACCAAAAAACAAACAAACAAAAGAACAAAAAAACACATAAAAAATGTAATCTTCTTGCAGTTATGGGATGGCTATTTGTTCCCCAATATTTACCAGTGTTCACATCTAATTGACTAAGAATACAATGTATTATCTTCTCTTATGCGGAAAATGCCTTATTTTTGCTATGAGTTTACCTCTGTATAATTCTCAAGTGGCCCCTTTCACAAGTCTTAAAATTCTATCATTCTATGTATGGGTTTATATGAAATTAATATTAATTGCATCAGGTAACTCAATATATGAATGCCATATGGTCAAGGCCAAACCTCTTAAGAGGCAATTCCCATAGCAGAGATTTTTTTTTTTTGTGAGGCAATTAGGGTTAAGTGACGTGCCCAGGGTCACACACAGCTAGTAAGTATCAAGTGTCTGAGGCTGGATTTGAACTTAGGTCCTCCTGAATCCAGGGCCGTGCTCTATCCACTGCACCACCTAGCTCTCCCCCCCTTTTTTTTTAAGAAGAAAAAAAAACAACACCTACCATTGGTTCTAGTGTTGATGCTTTTATTATTTAACGGATTTACAAATTGGTGGAATTATTTCCACAAGGGAATTTGCAAAAGACTGTTGACTGACTCTATCAGCCTTATCAACTCAATTTAGAGAACAACTTAAACATGGATTTTCTTCTTTACAGAAGCACTTTCTTTAGGAATTGTAAGTCCATAAATGTGAGGGCTTGAGAAACTGGGCCTGGTTTTGTGTACTCTCAATTTTTGTTTCTTTTGCCAATATATTTTTACTCTATCTTGCTTTATCAAAGGCCCTACTACTGTGAATGTTAACTATACTTATGTTAAGGGTTAAAATTCTAGTTAAACTGTCTAAAATATCTAATGAGTGGTCGCCAATAAATTATAAGCTTTAGCAAGAGTTAGACTTTTAAGCATTTATTAAGGAGAATAAGAATTTGGTAAGAGAGAGAGAAAAAGGGCCCAGATTCCTATCTATTAAAGGGAGAGCACATTTCTAGCTCCCTTCTCCGCCAGCGTCTCAGGAAAGAGCCCGAGACTCCGCGCCAGTCTCTTCCTTCCTCCTCCCACTAGGCCGGCGTCACTTCCTGATACCAAAAGAACAGACTCCTGGTCTTGCCCTCAAAGACCTTCGCTTCATGGGCAGAACTCTTCTACAGTTAGTATCCCAGCAGTGGCGTTATTCCAATCGTTACAGTCCCCCCTGTTGTTCCTCAAGAACAAAATGTTTCCTTGACGGAACAGTAAAAAGAATATAATAACTATTGATAACTAAGTATAAATGTGAACAACAATATAGAAAAGGAAGAGAGGAAAGTTTTGTCCAGAGGGGTGATTTTTTTTGTCCTCATGAACTGACGCTTTGACATTAGTCTTGCAAAGGGAGGGCCTCTGCAGAGAATACATATTACAGATGGTGTATATTATAACAGAAAGAGAAAAAATAACAAACAAAAACAACAAATCAAAACTGTTCATTTAAAGTCTCTGAAAGTCTTTTCTTAGATGTCCTCTAGGTGTAGTCGTGGATGAAGTCTTTTCAGGGGTTGAATGTGTGGATACTGGTAATCAGCCAGGAAATTTCCTACAAAATTGAGCTTAACACAACTTTAAAATAGCTTGTCAATAATCAAATCAAACAATGAAAGTTCTCAAAAACATGTCTAAGGGAATTCAGAATCTTAGTTGTTACACATGAAACATATAATAAACAAAAATTTGAAACATTCTTTAAAATTATAATATTACTATATCCCCCCCTTATGGAGGGTAATTGGAAAGACAATTGCGCGATATTAATTATTAAAAATAATTTTTTATCTTGTTTCATCACTTTTTGCATCAGCTGCCTAATTATCCTCATGCCATTATGAGAAATTAATAAAAATCTAATATAATTGGTAACAGGTGTCAAGGCCTAATTCAACACTGTATTTATCATGACACCTGAGATAATTATGGGGGTTACCATAAAAGAACAGAGAAATGATGGGATATGAGCATTCCCACACTTGAGCAGTATGTACTGCCCATACAGTATGCCATGCTTAAAAGAGGTGGATGGAATATATGTCCATGCCACCGAACATATTGGAAGGAAATGAGTCAGACTTAATCAGATGCATGGGATTGAGATGTCCATGGCATCAGGCATATAGGAGGAGCATAGAAGCCAGGGTGTAGAAGTGAGATGGGTGGGATCAATACTTCCAGCCATCTGTAAAATATTGTGGTGGGAAAAAAAATAAAATATTAAACCAAGAGAATCCAACCTCAACATTTGTCAAAAGCCGTTCCCTTGCCATACCTTGACTTCATGCATGTCTCCCCTCATGTGACAGTTCATGTCTGCTCTTGCGTGTATTCCTCTTGTGATTGGATGGCATCTTGGCCAACTGGCATCTGATAACTCAGAATAAAGGCAATTAATGTCTTAAATGATAAGTTCCATATTCCCAGTCTCATATGTATTTAAAAATTGAGGATAATAATGATTGCAAAAAATGTGAATACATCTTGACTCAGAACACAATATATAATTATGCAACAATTTGCAAATAATACCCCTTTTTAAAACTAGTTATACAATTACTTTTGTGAAAAATCTGAATATATTTAAATACAAGTTAAAGCTAACAAAACTCAAAGAACTTTTTTTTTTGGAAAAAAGAGAAACTTTTACAAAATGTTCCCCTCTTTTTTTTTTTTTTGGAATATGCTTATCAAAGAATAATACTTCTAGAATCAAGTTACACTCTGTCCAGGACAAACATTTTGCCAGGGAAATGCTTTAAAGAGTTTGATCAAATATCATTTGAGAAAAAATAAGCAAAAACAAAGTAACTCAGAATATGGGAGCACAATACTCCTAAGATTAACTGTGTATATAATAAATTCAAAACCATCTTGCAATGTTTTCAAAATTAGATAGACAAATGAATAGAAGAAAATACACATGGAACAATAAAATACAGTGAAATTCAAACTAAGGAAATCTAAATGAATATGAACTTAATATCAATAAGAGTATTATAAAATATAAACTTGATCACATGACTATAAAAAACTTTTACAAATATTCTCCTTGTTTTAGAAACTAAGTATAAGACACAATCTCAAATGCATGAAAATCTCTATGAAAATAAACCCATACCATTAATTTCAAAATGTATATGTAATAGCACAGAAATCCTATGTAACCTCTGAACTGATACTATTAATAATCTGAGTGAATTTAGAACACTTTTGATTCCGATATCTAAAATCCCCAATACTCATATCAATACCTTGCTGCTTACTTCTACATTTCTGTAAAATATATATCCTTCCATGGCAAAAGAAGCAGAGTCTTGAACTATGTTGATGATTGTCATTCTTATTCAACTTAAGTTTTTCTTCTTTAACCCCTCTATATTGTCTGTCGGGCTTTTCACCATACAAATGCTTTATAAGATTACTAATTAAAGACAAAAGCAGGTTAGCAAAATTATGAACAAAACAAGCATATCTGGAATTTAAAGGGTTTTCTAAGGTTGTTTCAGAAGCACAGCCAGGCTGGGGAAGGGCTGAGCCTGAAGCTGCAAATGTAGTTAGAGAAAGTTGAGCATGCGCATCAGATCTCTGGACTTCCCAGGCAGGGGAAGCAATGGGCTTGGCCATAGGAGGAGTAGAGGGTGGGGTCTGGAGAGGAGGGGAGGGACCAGCGCAATTAGAATCAGACTTGATTTTGAACTCAGGCCTGGATTCCTCTTCCCCCACTTTGCCTCCAGGTGCTAGGGGATTAAAAGCTTCTAGAGGGTGGGTCATTGCCTCCAGGCATGCAAAATTAAATCAACAATTACTGTTAGAACTGGGAAAAGCTGCAGGAATCTCTTCAGGTTTCTCTGAAAAAGCATGGTTGGGAGAGGGAGAGATATTTCCTTGTGTGAGTAAGTTGCTGGCTCTTTTAACAAAAATAAAAAGAAAAATAGAAAATCCACAAAAACAAAGCATTAACATGATCTTATCTCCCATTTGTCTGGTTAAACAGACTAAAATCAAAAATAGGGTAATTAGGGAGTTTAAAAGGTCCATTCGAAAAAATTTAAAGGGAAAACACCTGGCAATTCAGCAGTACTTAAGATTTAGGTTAGTGTAGGGGAAATTTCTTACCCAACCAGAAGATCAGAAGACTGAGGTTTAGCTTTCCTCTTCGTGGTCAGCCATCTGTTAAGGGTTAAAATTCTAGTTAAACTGTCTAAAATATCTAATGAGTGGTCGCCAATAAATTATAAGCTTTAGCAAGAGTTAGACTTTTAAGCATTTATTAAGGAGAATAAGAATTTGGTAAAGAGAGAGAGAAAGGCCCAGATTCCTATCTATTAAAGGGAGAGCACATTTCTAGCTCCCTTCTCCGCCAGCGTCCTCAGGAAAGAGCCCCAGAGTCCGTGCCAGTCTCTTCCTTCCTCCTCCCACTAGTCCGCGTCACTTCCTGATACCAAAGACAAGACTCCTGGTCTTGCCCTCAAAGACCTTCGCTTCATGGGCAGAACTCTTCTACAGTTAGTATCCAGCAGGTGGCGTTATTCCAGTCGTTACACTTATAATGCCTTGTATGAATTATTAATGAAAAAGACGTACTCGTTTATGGCAACACCATTTTGTCAAGTGTGGCCTCTCGGAACTCTTATGCAGCTAATAGCAAGTTTAGTGCAGAATAATAATATTGGAAATGAACTCCAAGGGCAGCTAACTATCTTTGATTAAGATATTATCTTAACAGCAGAAAATTAATAAGGTGCCCAAATAAAGGTCTTTGCTATCATAATGAATTAATATCATGATTCATTTTTCTGAGGGATCAAAAAGAGCAATGAAATGAAACAGTTGGTGGAAAGTCATTGTTTCGCAATTGTACAACAGACTGATGATGTCTCAGAAAATAAATCTGGACTATTATTCAGCAAGAAAAACAATAGGACTATATTCTTAAAGAATCAATTTGCTCCTACCTCTCAGGTGGCCTTACAATTATGAAGGTTTTAGATGATGAGCACTGCTGGGTGCCCATACAGGTGGTGATCAGTCTCAATGTAGCATGCCTTTTTTGGAGTTGACTACAGGAGCTTATTTTATATGAAATACTTCACAGTATCCTGAACCTTAGCATTCTATGGCATGCTGACTTGCTCTAGGTAGACCAGTTTCTATTCACTAAGTAAAAAATCTTATTGTCTTGGAAACCTTTCCATTTCCTCTCTATAGAATGATATAAATAGTTCACCAAGTAAGTCATTTCTTTGAAAAAATCTGTAATTGAGTATAATCCCTAGTGATTTTGATAAGCATAAACATCCTGTAAATGATGTCTAAAGCAATAATATCTCTAGCTATCATGAATAATGTAGGAATGAACCAAATAAATGATTTAAACTATCATTCAATCCAAAAGGTTGCTGGATTTGGGATCAGAGGGCTTTGTTTTGAATTCTTACTATGTTCCTTATCACCTGAGGCAAATAATTTAATTTCTCTAGTTCTTGATTTCATTATCTGTAAAATGTGTGGACTAGATGGTATCTAAGTTCCAAATCTAAGTCTATTGTCTTAGCATTTTAAGCATTATGGAAAGTCATGTCAATACTCTGAAACATAGACTCAAATATTTAAATAGATTTGTGATCTTATCCATTTGAGAATTCCCTAATTATTCAGATTGGAACCCATATATGCCTGCCCATCTTGTGTGACTTTCATCCCTATTCACCATAATGCTCATCTCTCTAAAGTGCTAGAAGCATTCCTCATTGTATGACTAGTAAAATTTATATTAATAAATATAATGCAATAAAATATATACACACTTTGACTTCCTTTGTATCCTCACCATCATTTCAAACAAAAGTTGTCTATAAAATGATAATAAAAAAACAGCTTTCTTTTGACCTTCTTGCTTCTATCACCACCATCATTTTTCTTGTTTATAGAGCTGAAAACACTACATTCTCTTGGATAGAGCTCTTATTTGCTACTCTTCTCAGGTGGTACTAAGTTGAGTCAGGTTTTTCGTAAAGTAGTCCTCAGATTTGGCCTTTTCTTCACTCCTAAAAGTTACCTCTCTCCTTCAGATCATCCGTGTCCCATATCTCACATTTTAGAGTAGTATCCATACCAAGTCCTTCAATACTCATATTTTTTTCTACTATGATATGTGTAGTGATTTCTAGAAATCCTTCTCAAATGCCACTTGTATCCCTCATTTCCTTTGTCAACATCCTCAGTGTTTCTCGGTTTGGCTTTTTACAAAATTCATGATAATGAAGTTGTAATTCTAGGCCCTCTGTCAATTAGCCCTTATAATTGCTGTCCTATTTTTATATGTATTATGCTGTACTATACTTTGTTTCATATTTTCACTCATGCTCTTTTCCTCCACTTGTTATTAATCACTGAGTTTGAGTCACCTCTGGTGACTTTATATACTAAGAATATACAGAAGTGGAGTTTTATTTATCCCCTCACTTTGGGGAAAATACATTTGGTAAAGGTTACCATAGACAATAGAGTAATATATTTTTTACAATAAGTTTCCCAGATAAAGCTTTTTACAAAAAATGAATGCAACCAAGATTACATAGAAAACAGAAAGTTGGAAAGAATCTTTACAGCAAGTGTCTCGGATAATGCCCTCATTTCTCAAATATGTAGAGAACTGGGTCAAATTTATAAAAATAAAACTCATTCCCCATTAATAAATTGTAAAAGATATGAAGAGGCAGCTTCAGAAAAAAATCAAGCTATGGCATAGTCATATGAAAAATATTCTAAATCACCATTAATTAGAGAAATGCAAATTGAAAGAACTCTGAGATACCATTTCATGCCTATCAGAAATGACAAAATGCTGAAGGGGACAAGGAAAAATAGGGACACTGATAAACTGTTGGTGGAATTGTGAACTAGTCCAGTTGTTCTGTAGAACAATTTGAACTATGCCCAAAGGACTACAAAAGCATGCATATCTTTTGACCCAGAAATACCACTACTATGTCTGTAACCACAACAAAATCAATAAAAAATCATAAGAACCCATATGTGCAAAACTATAGCAGGTTTTTTGTTGAGACAAAGACTGGAAATTCAGGGGATTTCATCACTTAGGGAATGGCTGAACAAGTTCTTGCATATATTGTGATGGAGTATAATTGTACTATAGTAAATGAAAAGAAGAGTGATTTCAGAAAAAAATACAAGATTTATATGAACTGATACAGAGTCATTGAAAAGAATCAGAGAGCATTGTTAGTAACAGCAATATTTAATGGAACATCAACTATGAAATTCTTGTCTACCTGTTCAATCCAATGATCTGGACAATTCCATATGACTCAGGATGAAAAGATTCTATCCACCTGTGAAGAGAATGGATGAACTCTGAGTGGAAAATATAATGTTCTTAGTTTTTTTTTGTTTTGGTTTTTGTTTTTGTTTTGTGATATGGCTAATAGAGAAAGGTGTGTTGCATGATTTCCACATACATATTTAGTTGATATTATTTTGATTGCCTTCCCAGTATGTTGGAGGGAGAGAGAGAACTCAAAATTTAAAAGAAAAATAATTTTCAAATAAGAATTTTTAAATCATCGCTCTGTTTTCAGTTTCCTCAGCTTTAAAATGACAGGGTTGGAGTGATGATTCCTAAAGTCAATTTAACTTTAGGATAACATTATCCTTTGGGTTTCAGGTTGAATAGAAATGAAAAAAATGTTTTCTATTATTGAAACACAATAATTTAATTAGCTTCACCCTCAATCCGGGTTCAACCTAGGATTAGGGGATAATTCTTGTCTCAATAATCTTTTAATGTTTACTGTCTGTAACCACTGAACCTCATTCATTTCTCTCTCACTATTCCATGTACCTGTTTTCCTCATGACACTCCTTCTGATACTTGCTGTGATGTCTTAAATGAAGTAGGACAGAGAAAATGGTTCACTTAACTAGAAAGAACTGAGGTATTTTTCTTCTAAGTGTGTCTAGCCTTACCCCAAGTAGGATTAGAGGACAATCATTCCCTATGTATTTTTCTACCTAAAAACTAAGCTAGAATTTTTCACCTAACATGATGGTGGTCTGTGCCCCTGGTTTATACTATATTCTGCCTACAAAAAAAGAAGATGAGCGTATGAAGAAAAAGTACCACTGCCACTCCTATCCCCCACCATACACAAACACCTGCTATTGTGGCGTTTGGAGCATTGGTTACCCTCAGTGTCTCCTAGTCTGGTCTACTGATTTTCTCTATGAAAAGAGTGCACTTGTTCTCCTTCCTATTTTGACAGCATGTCAATTTAATACAAAATGACAGATGGGTAGATTAAAGAGCCTTCAACCTCTGTCATTTTCAGTTGGAAACTTTTTTTAAAGACAAAACTGTGTTTTTTTTTTCAAAGCAAATAGAGTCTTATTGTGCCTAATCTAATATTTGTAAGCAATTATGAATAACAGTCGTCCACAAAGTTCTCTGCTGATGCCCTATATGAGGGCATGAAAGTGACCTTGAGCAGAAACTCTGACAGATTCTACCAAGATATAAAGGCTTTAACTATGGACTGAGTGATTCTCTGTATAATTGTCCTTGAAGGACCTGCCTATTGAAGTTCAAAGCCTCATCACCAGAATTTGGAAACTACATAAACTTTTTCAAGTATAGGAACTCATAAAGATTATTAAATAAGGTTGTTGGGGTATAAAGGAAGTAGCCATAATGAAATAATAGGTCTTTAAAGTAATAAATATGAATAACATTACTGTTTTTGCCTCCTCCTCCCTAACTCTCACCCACCCACCAGAGTTTCAAAAATAAAGTAATACAAAGTAAATTCAAATGTTTCCAATTTCTAAGAGGGATGGAAGGCATCAAGTATAATTAAAAGTTTTTCTTATAAAAGTCTGAGGTTTTTTTTGCTAAAGGTTTACAGTTTTTCCACAGAACATTTTTTAATACCTTCATAGTGTCTATTTCTGCAGGAAGGGAAAATAATTTCAACAAATTCTATACTACTAAGGAGAGACAAAAAAATCATAAAAGTTACTTAATCACTAACTTTTAGTCAGTTCCGCCCTTAGACTCATCCAAGGCCACAGCCAGCCTCTCCCTCTATAGGACTCTATCACAAGTACAAAAACTATTATGATAAAAATGGAATAGCCAAACTAAAACTAAATAATTAGGAATGATGTGTGCAACCAAGCGCTGTTACCTTATTTGCTTGGAATTTATTGTATGGGTTATGATCATATGTTAAACTTAAATTAAATCGACCAGATTTTTCTGAATTAAGTGATAATGAAGGTAAAAACAGTTAGTTTTGCTCTGACAGGTGATGAAGTGTGGTGCAGAATGAAAAACTCCTGATTCATAGCTAAAGTAGTTAATTGTCACATCAGTTTATGTGACGTTTAGCTCCCAAACTGAATGGCCTTCTATGTTAAGATGAGCAGTAGGATGCTTCCAAGAGTTTAAACTCCTTGCCATTTATCCCCTAGGTTCCCACCCAGTGTCTCCTTCTTATGTCCAGGTAGCCACCAATCCTGCAGCTGAGCTGGATCAGATTTGCAAATAGGAGAGACCGAGTTAGGAGACAGTGAAGGGGGATGGGGCTCAGCCTGCTGCTTTATTCATTCAATAGACATACAAATAAGAAAAAGAAAGACATTCTCTGTCCGCAAGGAGTTTACAATCTATGGCTGAACACTACACAAGAAAAGGAAACTGAAAAGGGAGGGAGAGGAGAGGCCTCAACAGGGGATTTAATGTTTCATGAAGTTAGAGTCAAGTAGAAAAACTGGAGATTTACCTAGAAAGTTCAGAGCCCAGCCTTTATAAAGGGAGACTTTGGGAGGAGTTTAGTGCTCCACCTTCCAGTCCTCCAATAAAAGTTGAGAGATGTCAAGTATAAAAAAATTATATAAATAAAAAATTTTCATAAAAATAAAAATATTTGAATAATTTAAGATATTGTATTCACTGATTAGTAAACATACATATTACTTTCTGTTTTCACTAAAATGTTTTTACAATCTGATTAACTATACTTTATTATCTTTATTATTTAAAAAAACAATGTTTGGTAGATAGGACAGACAAAAATAATTGCTTTAGCAATTAATTATTTAATTTGATTTATGTAGTCAGCTAATTATGTGGATTTTTTTTAGCTATACTTTTTATTTTTTGTGGGGCAATGAGGGTTTGACTTGCCCAAGGTCACACAGCTTATAAGTGTCAAGTGTCTGAGGCCTGATTTGAACTCAGGTCCTCCTGAATCCAGGGCTGGTGCTTTATTCACTCGCCACCTAACTGCCCCTTAGCTATAATATTGAAAGTTATACAAGACAACAATCACTTTGAGGTCATTAGTCAGAGATCATTCTTATATTAATCAGAGTACTCACTTTTAGACTAAAGACTGAATATGTGAGCTCATCAGTGTAGGAAGCTGCAAGGTGAGGAAACATTTTCTACCAATGCAGACCTGGAACTTCTCTGCAGTTTACAGACTTCAAGAATTACCTAGGGGCAGCTAGGTGGTCCAGTGGATAAAGCACTGGCCCTGGATTCAGGATGACTTGAGTTCAAATCCGGCCTCAGACACTTGACCCTTACTAGCTGTGTGACCCTGGCAAGTCGACTTCACCCTCATTGTCCTACAAAAAACAAACAAACAAACAAAATAATAGGCAAAATTTCATTTTGGGGGCAGCTAGATGGCGCAGTGATAGAGCGCCGGCCCTGGAGTCAGGAGTACCTGAGTTCAATCCGGCCTCAGACACTTAACACTTACTAGCTGTGTGACACTGGGCAAGTCACTTAACCCCAATTGCCTCCACTTAAAAAAAAAAAAAAGAATTACCTAGACAATCACTCAGAGGTTTTGACTTGGGAAAGTCACAGCCTGTATGTGTCCAAAGGCAGGACTTGAGATCCAAATCTTACTAGCTGCAAAGCCAGTTCTCGTATTTACCGTGCATCCTGTCTGCAGAATTCTTTACTGCTGTTTGTATCATTTCTTTGGTGAATTATTTCATTCCTACTTTGAAATTGTTTTGCTACTGTAATATTCTGTTTGTATAACTAATTTTATAAATTATATTCCAAGCAGACCAGAATAGGGATCTATTTTCCAACTCTATCTGCTATCTCTTGCCTTTGTACATTTGTGTAATCTGTCCCCCCAAACTTGGAAAGTACCCCCTCTTTATCACAAGCCTGTCAAAAGCTTCTTCTCCCTTCCTTGATATCCCTACCTATAAATTCTCTTCACCAAAATTTTTCTTTAACTCTTGGAATCTTGACTTTGCATTCATCAGAATCTACCCTGTTATATTTTCTCTCTCTGTCTCTGTCTCTCTCTCTCTCTCCCCTCTTCTCTCATAACCTATACACTACATGGGGGTAAGGATTGTATCTTTATCTTTATATTGTCAGTACCTAATTGATAAGCAGGTATAAATAGTGTAGTATATAGTGTTCACCGTATTCCAGTCACTGTGCTAAGCATGTTTGAAATTTTTTTCTCATTGAATCCTCACAACCACCCTGGGAAGTAGCTATTCTTATGCCTCTTTTACAGATGAGTTAATAGAGATAAACAGAGGTTGTAGCTTGTCCATAGTCATGCAGCTAGTATGTGTCTGAGGCCAAATTTGAACACAGATCTTTTTGACTCCAGGCCTGAGGCTCTACCCACCATACCACTTAGCTGCCCCTATTACATAAGTGAGAGAAGTCTATTTTACTAGGGAGAGGGGATTGTGTTCATAGATGAGTAAATGGTATTTATATAAAAGTAAATATACAGTGACTTGGAGTAGGACCTAACAACTAGGAAATTAGAAAAGGCTTTTTAAAGAAGCTGTCAATTAACTTGATTTTAAGTGTGATAAGTTTTAAGAGGTGAGGTAAGGTAAGAGAGGATTCCAGGAATGGGGGACAGCCTGTCCAAAGACTTAGAGAAATAAGATGGATGTCATATATTGTGAACAACGATGGATGGAACATTTAGTGCTTGAGAAAAAGTGATGTGTATCAGCCTGGATATGTAGGCTGGAACAAATTTGTGATGGATTTAAAATGCCCGACAAGGAACTTTGTATTTGATCCTAAATTTAGTGGATAGCCACTGATGCTTCTTGAGGAAATGCACGACATGGGATAGGCATGCACTCTAGCAATATCAATTTAGCAACTACATGGAAGATGAAAAGGGAAGAGCTGAAAGCACGGAGACCAATTAGGAGCTACTGCAAGAATCCTATCAAGTGCTGATGGGGACCTGAACTGGGCACAGAATTATAACATACAGAATTATGATTGTCATGTGGACTACAATAAAAACCCAAATTTAGACAATCATTTCAGCTCTGTAGAGTTCGGTATTTAAGTCACAATACTTCTTACAAAAAGTTGAATGTTTATAAACTATTCTATATTTTCATTGATAAATTAGTATATCTAACATGGGTCCATGAGATTTTTTATACTTTTTTTTTTTTTAGTGAGGCAACTGGGGTTAAGTGACTTGCCCAGAGTCACACAGCTAGTAAGTGTTAAGTGTCTGAGACCGGATTTGAACTCAGGTACTCCTGACTCCAGGCCGGTGCTCTATCCACTGCGCCATCTAGCTGCCCCTATACATTTTAAAATAATTTATTTAGACAGCCCCCACCCCAAAGAAAATTGCCTAGGGCCCATTCAAACCCTAGGGGATGCCTTCTTTTTAAGAACTGGATTTTAAAATGTGGTTTCCCACATTGCGATTGAATTTATTTTAGATTATGTTCAGTAAAAGGTTATAGAGAGATTATAATAAATTATTTACGTTAAGTTCTCTCTCCTTCTCTGTAACTTGTACTTTTAAACCAATGGCTATAGTAGATGAATGCTTGTTTTAATCGTGGCAAAAACCTAGCTTTTTTCAAAGTATTCCATTGTTATTTTAAAAGTAAATTATCAGTGTTATTCAACTCATCCATCTCAGATACAATTTAGGGTCACAACTTTGTCTATTTTTTCTTCTTTGTTATGACACTTCATTATGCCCTAATGAAAGTGACATTTAGGAAAAAAAAGTTTTGAGAGAAGACATCATCCATGACAGGATAATATTGCAAATACTTTTTTTTGACATTGTGATGTGAAAGAAAAGAAGATAGACTATATGACCTTTAGAGCATCAGTGGATTTTAAAAACCTAATTGGGAAAAATCCTCAAGATAGCTTGGAGGAGAGTTCTTATGGAGCCATTTTATGGTTGGACTTTTAGTGTTAGGTATAGGAAATTGATGTGTCTCAGTGCAAGGAGGTTGCATGAGAGGAGAAGATGGCAGATACACTCTGCTTTAGGTCTTGAAGTAAATTAATGATATTGGGTTTTATTAGCTCTTCTAAAATTCTAGAATGCTACATGAAATCGGTGCTCCTAATTGCCTGAAATGAGTAATATACAAGCACAGTAATCAGTAAATAGTTTCAGAAGTATTTTTCATTGTACTAGAAATAATTTTGATCAGTAGTTGGAGCCAAATTAAATCAGATTTAGAAGCTAGGAAAGAATTCAGGCTATGTGCAAAGAGCTCTCCTACATATCTTTGTATCTTGCTAAGATCAAGCCCAGTGAGTTACACTCAGTGGTAATGCAATAAATTAAGAGTAGGAATTATATGAAGTAAAATAACAATTTTAGGATTATTGGATAACCCACCAGTATTTTCTCTCTTGTCATGAAAAAGACTATGCTCTATAGTGACCTGCTGTTACCCCACTAAAAATGATTATATTGGGGGGGTATGGGGGGGCGCTGGGTGGCGCAGTGGATATAGCAACCGGCCCTGGATTCAGGAGTTCCTGAGTTCAAATCTGGCCTCAGACACTTGACACTTACTAGCTGTGTGACCTTGGGCAAGTCACTTAAGCCCAATTGCCTCACCAAAATAAATAAATAAATAAATAAAAAGAAGTAGAAGGAATAACTTTTTTCAAGTTCCATCATGCTTAAAATTACTTTTTTGTAAATACACCAACATATCAGGAATTGTGAAAGCTAAACAACAACCTAGTGGCCAAAGTGCTTTCTTTCTAAGTGCCAAATATTGTTGACAGCTGTAGTACTATACAGTTCAAATATTAGGACAACGAATGCAATCCTTTACCTTTATTGTATTTTGTGAAAGAAGGGTATGTCAAAAATAGCAGCTTATGGTGTTGGTGAATATATGGCCTTCACTTACTGTATATAAATATTACATAAAAGATTATTTCTTTTCTCAGACAGTAAGTACAGACTTTTAGTGGAGCCCAGATACTTTGTAGGAATGGCACCCCTACCAGTACCTGATAAAGTACTTTATTTAGAAGCATAACATCTTATTGCAGCAGTTTTACATGGGCTGTTTTTTATTAATCTTTAAAAATATTTCTACAAACCTGCCACAAATAATAGGAAAAGCAATAAAGCAACAGTATGGATACTGTGCAAGACTGACAAATTTCTGAAGTAATAGTTTTGCTGAAGTACTCAAAGGCAAGTATGAAATATAGTTAAAGAAACAAGGTGTTAAATGGAGAAGTCAGAGCAATATCTATGTACCTAATCTAATAAATTGCATATATGATGAATAAAGAAGTCCATAGAGGCCCCCAAGATTGCTCTGTAAAGTCAAGTATGTTGTTTATGGCATCATAGGAGAGGTAGGAAAAAATTCTTTAATACCATGATTTCAGAATGTTAGTCTGGGAAACTAATATGCAGGATGATTGAATCTGGTATATCTACTACTCTTCTAAGAGTACTTAGGCCTTCACTAAATTCCTTCTCTGAATTCTCCCTAACTTAACATGACAATTATTCCATTTGTCACCCACATAAGACCAGTTTGAGTTGACATTAGTTATCACAGTTTTTCCTTAAGTTCAAATAAGCTTAATTGAAATAGCATCCCATTAGATTTTTTTTCTTTGCAGGGCAGTGAGGGTTAAGTGACTTGCCCAAGGTCTCACAGCTAGTAAGTGTCAAGTGTCTGAGGCCGGATTTGAACTCAGGTCCTCCTGAATCCAGGGCCCGTGCTCTATCCACTGCACCATCTAGCCGCCCCCCCCCATTAGATATTAATAGAAATACAATGGAAACCAGAAGTAATGCATTTTATTTTAATAGTGGTTTAAGATTAAAATATCTAATAAATAGATGTATTTTCTTGTGCTTTCTTTTTTTAATTATAAAAGTATTTTATTATTTTCCAGTTACATGGAGAGATAGTTTTCAACATTTATTTTTATAAGATTTCTGGTTTCAAATTTTTCTCCCCTCTCCTCCCTGCCCACTCCCCAAGACAGCAAGTGATCTGATATAGGTTGTATATATGCAATCACATTAAACAAATTTCTGCATTAGTCTTGCTGTGAATGAAGAATCAGAGCAAAAAGGGAAAACCTCAAAAAAGAAACACAACAGCACCAAAACAAAAAAAAAATAGTGTGGTTCAATCTGCATCCACATTCTGTACTTCTTATTTTTGGATTTGGAGAGTATTTTCCATGATGAGTCCTTTGGAATGATCTTGGACCATTGCATTGCTGAGAAGAATAAAGTCTATCACAGTTGATCAACACATAATGTTGATTATACTATGTACAATGTTCTCCTGGTTCTGGTCATCTCATTCATCATCAGTTCATGCAAGTCCTTCCAGGTTTCTCTGAAATCTGCCTGCTCATTGTTTCTTATAGCACAATAGTAGTCCATTACATTCGTATACCACAGCTTGTTCAGCCATTCCCCAATTGATGGGCAACCCCTCAATTTCTAGTTCTTTGCCACCACAAAAAGAGCAGCTATAAATATTTTTGTACATGTGGCTCCTTTTCCCTTTTTTATGATCTCTTTGGGAAAAAGGTCTAATGGTAGTATTGCTGGGTTTTCTTGTGCTTTCTGACACTTGTTATTGATAGTTTTGTGGCTTGGATTGGATTAAAAGAAGGAAGTTTAGGTCAGGAAAAGACCTATGTTCAACTATTTCCTGCCACTCCCAAGCTATGTGACCATAAATAAATCTGAATCTTTCATTATGTATAACATCCCAAAAACTTATCTCCAGAGGGAGACTGAATAAGATCATATACACAAAAACACTTCATACAACATAAAATTTTGTAAATATATAGAATCATGACTAGTCGGTTCATGGGGCAGCAACAAGGCCAAAGCAAGAAGTATAAAAATGTCTTAAGATTTGCAATGTTCTTTTAAAAAATGTACTAAAACTGTATGATGTATGAATGAATCCCCTGGTGAGAAATTTCCTCTATTAATGCAAATCTGCAACTGTTCAGTAACTTAAAATCTTATAAAAGTTCCTGGGGGCACTGAATGGTTAACTGTCTTGCCCAAGGCTACTATGTGTCATAGACAATAGTTGAATCTATGTCTTCATGACTCCAGGGTCAGCTATGTGCTAAAACATTCTGTATCTATACTTTATACCCTCTCGAATTTTGGTGCTTTAGGGAAAAGCTCTGATTACCTCGCCCTAGTTATAATTCTACATAACTGTTCACTATGATTATGCATTTGCTTCATTTTAAAATGTGGTAGTTTAAAATCATTATTAGTCTTTAGAAAATATAGAAATTTGACCTTTATCCTGCTCTATGACTTTTCTAGTTTTGGTTTAATCTGGAAAGGATAGTTACAAGAAACTTTCAAAATAATCTAATCCATCATCCATGCTAGAACTACTTGCCAACCATTTCATAAATTGAACTTTTGAAAGCAAGTGAGGAGTGTTTGAATTATTTTAAAAAATTAATTAAGATGTAATATGGTATAATAAAAAGTATTCTGGTTTTAGAGGCAGATGGCTTGTGTGTATGTGTATATATACATATATATACATATATACATATATATATATGGGGGGCGGCTTGGACAAGTTATTTTAAGTCTATTCCTGAATTTTCTGTAAAATGAGGGAATTGGATTCAGTGACTTTAAAGGTCCTGTCTAGCTCTAAATCTTTTCATTTATTTTTTATTATAATTTTTAAAAAATCAATAAATAAACATTTCAATATACAAAGAACAAGAAAGGCTTGTATGATAAATTGTAAATTTCTTTTATGAAGAATTATATTTTTAATGAAAAATGTATGTGTATGAAATTTAATAAAGTAGTAAAAAATCCCACTAGCTTTTCATTTCATACTTTTTTGCATTCTTCTATATATTTATAACACATTGTATAATTGCTGTCTAAATATAAATATACCACTTACTTATATGTGGCATGCATTGATATGCTGTGGAATATGGCCTACTCATTTTTGAGAGAGACTGCAATTTTGGCCTTGTGGGGAGCAAGAGAAGGGTTGTGTCTTGACAGTCACTTCCCTCACCTACTTAAAGAGAAGTATTTGACTCGATTTCTATCAATAAAATGCATCCCAAATATCAGTATATATAGGAGTTCAATAGAATCAGAAGAAATGGTACTATCCATGATTTTTCAAGAAGAAGGTAATAACAATACAATCATATTAATTTCTTCCCATCAAACCCTGGTTACACACAGGATCATCCCAGGTATTGATTAGCAGCAAACTTATTTAAGCAAGCAAAACAGTAAGCAGAAGTTAGGGAAGTATACAAGATAGAATAGGCAAAAGAGTACATAGTAGTAAAGGTGTCTTGACTGGGAGCAATATAAAATATCTCAGCTAGAAAAAGAAATTGAACAATCTCACCAAGGACAGTATAATCTAAGTATACTCTATAGTTGCAAACACTAGAAATCAAGGACTTGACAGGGCCCACCTTCCCACGTCCATGGTTTCAAGAGTTCTTTTTGCCATCCAAAAGTCTACACCTTATTTCTCTTGACCCAACTTCTTAGTGGGCTCCTTTTATAGCATTTACTCAACTATTTTGCAAGGATAACAAAAATAGCATATTCCATCTCAGATCATTTACACTAATCACATAATAGAATCTTTAGGAAGTCTCTGACCCTGGTATTCAAACACATGCAGCTGAGTCCAGATTTTAAATATTATTCTCTTAGCCAATCTGGAGTCATGTCTTTTGCATGTGAAGCAGGCATGTAATAAAACTATCCCTTGGGAGAAAAGAAACAACCCACCCCCCCAAAAACAAACAAACAAACAAACGAATTCCCACTTCTATTTTCCTTTCCTTGAGGTGAGTCACTCCATTTTAGCTTGCATTTTAGCTTTAGCAATCATATCTAACCCCCATTTAAAAAAATTCTCACTTGTGTGCAAGGAAAACTAAAAAGATAGCATTCTCTCTGTCTCAAACTACTAAATCTAGGAACTCTCTTTCCCTTCCACTAGAAGAAAACCAATCAAGCCCAAGAAAAGTGACTAATTAGTTATAAGCAAATATAACTGTTTTTAACATATACTATGAGTACCCATAGGAAATGGCTCATATTCAGAAGCCTAATTGCTGCAGAGAGATACCTTCCTCTATAAGTGGTCTAATATTTCGTCCTGTATTGGCCTAACTGTCAACCAGAATTAAGCCTTTTACCTGCTTGGATTCTAAATTATAAACCATGGGGTTTTTTCCCATCAAAGTAGCCTCAGAACTTAATTTGGGGAAGTATCCTTTTTTATTTTTGGCCAGTCTTGCCCTAAAGCAATCAAACACCGGATTTATTAAATACTTGGTATCTACTAAGTACTATGCTGGTGTCATGTTTACACACACACACACACACACACACACACACATATATATATATATATATACACATATATATACATGTGTACACATGTATGTACTTATAAAATATATGCTAGATAATTTGGGGGGAGGATGCAATATCTATGGAGAAGGTGACAATTATACTAAGCCTAGAAGAAAATTATAGCTTTTAGGAGGCAGAGCTAAGGAAGAGGGCAACCCAGACATGAAAGACTGGCTGTAACATGACTCTGAGGTAGGAAATGGAGCAGTGTATTTGAGGAATAATAAGGCCAATTTGACTAGGGCATAGGGCACCTGGAGGGAAATAAAATGTAATAAGACCAGAAAGGTAGGTTGGGACCAGGCTATGAAGGGTTTTTAGTGTCAGTACTAAGATTTATATTTGAGCCTAGAAATAATAGGGAATTATTTGAGTTTATTGAATAGGGATGTTTATGTTCAGACTTATACTTTAGGAAATTTAATTTAGCAGCTATATGTGGGACAAATAGAAGTAGAAAGAAACCTGAGGCACCTTAGGCCAGGTAACCCAGATATTCTTGCCCTGAAACTTTGGACAACTAAATCTCTTAAAACCTTGGATGCAGATCTGACTAGGGTACATTTCTTTACTCATCGCTCATGAACAACACTTCCTTAAAGATTTGGTAAATGAAATTTTGAGTAATTAGACTAACTTTGCTCTGTTTCTTTTATTGTGATATTATTTCATGAAATATTTGTTGATCCTTCCCTTTGTAACGATTGGAATGATGCCACCTGCTGGAGACTTACTGTAGAAGAGTTCTGCCCATGAAGCGAAGGTCTTTGAGGGCAAGACCAGGAGTCAGGAAGTGACGCGGGCTAGTGGGAGGAGGAAGGAAGAGACTGGCACGGACTCTGGGGCTCTTTCCTCGGGACTCTGGTGGAGAGCGGAGCTAGAAATGTGCTCTCCCTTTAATAGATAGGAATCTAGGCCTTTCTCTCTCTTTACCAAATTCTTATTCTCCTTAATAAATGCTTAAAAGTCTAACTCTTGCTAAAGCTTATAATTTATTGGCGACCACTCATTAGATATTTTAGACAGACTAGCTAGAATTTTAGCCTTAACAGATGACTGACCACGAAGAGGAAAGCTAAACCTCAGTCTTCTGATCTTCTGGTTGGGTAAGAAATTTCCCCTCCCTCTCCCTTTAACTGCAAAGTACTGGCATACTGGCTGTGTTTTCCTTCAAATTTTTTCGAATGGACCTTTTAAACTCCCTAATTATCCTATTTTTGATTTTAGTCTGTTTAACCAGACAAATGGGAGATAAGATCATGTTAATGCTTTGTTTTTGTGGATTTTCTATTTTTCTTTTTCTTTTGTTAAAAGAGCCAGCAACCTTACTCACACAAGGAAATATCTCTCCCTCTCCCAACCATGCTTTTTCAGAGAAACCTGAAGAGATTCCTGCAGCTTTTCCCAGTTCTAACACTAATTGTTGCTCTAATTTTGCATGCCTGGAGGCAATGACCCACCCTCTAGAAGCTTTTAATCCCCTAGCACCTGGAGGCAAAGTGGGGAAAGAGGAATCCAGGCCTGAGTTCAAAATCAAGTCGGATTCAAATTGCGCTGGTCCCTCCCCTCCTCCCAGACCCCACCCTCTACTCCTCCCATGGCCAAGCCCATAGCTTCCCCTGCCTGGGAAGTCCAGAGATCTGATGCGCATGCTCAACTTTTTCTACTGCATTTGCAGCTTCAGGCTCAGCCCTTCCCCGGCCTGGCTGTGCTTTTGAGACAATCTTAGAAAACTCTTTAAATTCCAGATATGCTCGTTTTGTTCATAATTTTGCTAACCTGCTTTTGTCTTTAATTAGTAATCTTATAAAGCATTTGTATGGTGAAAAGCCCGACAGACAATATAGAGGGGGTTAAAGAAGAAAAACTTAAGCTGAATAAGAATGACAATCAACATAGTTCAAGACTCTGCTTCTTTTGCCATGGAAGGGTATATATTTTACAGAAATGTAGAAGTAAGCAGCAAGGTATTGATATGAGTATTGGGGATTTTAGATATCGGAATCAAGAGTGTTCTGAATTCACTCAGATTATTAATGTCAGTTCAGAGGTTACATAGGATTTCTATGCTATTATATATACATTTTGAAATTAATGGTATGGGTTTATTTTCATAGAGATTTTCATGCATTTGAGATTGTGTCTTATACTTAGTTTCTAAAACAAGGAGAATATTTGTAAAAGTTTTTATAGTCATGTGATCAAGTTTATATTTTATAATACTCATTAATATTAAGTTCATGCTCATTAGATTTCCTTAGTTTGAATTTCACTGTCTTTTATTGTTCCATGTGTATTTTCTTCTATACATTTATCTAATTTTAAAAAATTGCAAGATGGTTTTGATTTCATAATACAATGTTAATTCTAGGAGTATTGTGCTCCCATGTTCTGAGTTGTTTGTTTTTGTTATTTTTCTCAACTGATTATTTGATCAAACTCTTCAAAGCATTTCCCTGGCAAATTGGTTGCCATGGCAAGTGTAAATTGATTCTAGAAGTATTATTTTTGATAAGCATATTCCAAAAAAAAAAAAAGAGGGGAACATTTGTAAAAGTTTTCTTTTTTAAAAAAAGTTTTCTTTGAGATTCTGTTGTGCTTAACTTGTATTTAAATATGTTCAGATTTTTCACAAAAGTAATTGTATACTAAGTACAAAAAAGGGGTATTATTTGAAATTGTTGCATAATTATATATTGTGTTCTGAGTCAAGATGTATTCACATTTTTTGCAATCATTTACTATCCTCAATTTTTAAATCCATATGAGACTTGGATTATGGGAACTTATCATTTAAGACATTAATTGCCTTTATTCTGAGTTATCAGATGCCAGTTGACCAAGATGCCATCCAATCACAAGAGGAATACATGCAAGAGCAGACACTGAACTGTCACATGAGGGGAGACATGCATGAAGTCAAGGTATGGCCAAGGGAACGGCTTTTGACAAATGTTGAGGTTGGATTCTCTTGGTTTAATATTTTATTTTATTTTTCCCCACAATATTGTACAGATGGCTGGAAGTATTCATCCCACCCATCTCACTTCTACACTGGCTTCTATGCTCCCTCCTATATGCCTGATGCCATGGACATCTCAATCCCATGCATCTGATTAAGTCTGACTCAGTTTCCTCCAATATGTTCGGTGGCATGGACATATATTCCATCCACCTATTTAAGCCTGGCATACTGCATGGACAGTACATATTGCTCAAGTGTGGGAATGCTCATATCCCATCATTTCTCTGTTCTTTTATGGTAACCCCCATAATTATCTCAGGTGTCATGATAAATACAGTGTTAAATTTGGCCTTGACACCTGTTACCAATTATATTAGATTTTGTAATTTCTCATAATGGCATGAGGATAATTAGGCAGATGATGCAAAAAGTGATGAAACAAAGAAAAATTATTTTTAAAAATTAATATGGCAGCAATTGTCTTCTCAATTACTCTCCATAAGGGGGGACTATAGTAATATTATAATTTTAAAGAATGTTTCAATTTTTGTTTTATTATATGTTTCATGTGTAACAACCAAGATTCTGAATTCCCTTAGACATGTTTTTGAGAACTTTCATTGTTTGATTTGAGTATTGACAAAGCTTTTTTAAAGTTGTGTTAAGCTCAATTTTGTAGGAAATTTTCCTGGCTGATTACCAGCATCCACACATCAAACCCTGAAAAGACTTCCATTTCACAACTACACCTAGAGGACATCTGAGAAAAGACTTTCAGAGACTTTAAATGAACAGTTTTGTTTTTTTTTTTTCTCTTTCTGTTATAATATACACCATCTGTAACATGTATTCTCTGCAGAGGCCCTCCCTTTGCAAGACTAATGTCAAAGCGTCGGTTCATGAGGACAAAAAAAAAAAATCGCCCCTCTGGACAAAACTTTCCTCTCTTCCTTTTCTATAGTGTTTGTTCACATATTATTAGTTAGCAATAGTTATTATATTGTTTTTACTGTTCCGTCAGGAAACATTTTGTTTCTTGAGGAACAACAGGGGGGACTGTAACGATTGGAATGATGCCACCTGCTGGAGACTTACTGTAGAAGAGTTCTGCCCATGAAGCGAAGGTCTTTGAGGGCAAGACCAGGAGTCAGGAAGTGACGCGGGCTAGTGGGAGGAGGAAGGAAGAGACTGGCAACGGACTCTGGGGCTCTTTCCTCGGGACTCTGGTGGAGAGCGGAGCTAGAAATGTGCTCTCCCTTTAATAGATAGGAATCTAGGCCTTTCTCTCTCTTTACCAAATTCTTATTCTCCTTAATAAATGCTTAAAAGTCTAACTCTTGCTAAAGTTTATAATTTATTGGCGACCACTCATTAGATATTTTAGACAGACTAGCTAGAATTTTAGCCCTTAACACCTTGGAATAGGCAAACATAAAATGTTGGCAAGAAAAAAAAAACCCTAATATTTAGTAATAAAGGCCCTCTGTATGATACTCACTGGCAGTTGAAGCTGTTTTTCATCTAGAAATAATGAACAAAAGGTAAAGTTCATGTGAGTAATCTAAATCTTGCTGTTCCCTAGGAACACCATTCTTATCAGGGCCTCTTTTGTGTAATCCTTATGTGATATAAGGAGAATCACTCTTCAGAAAACATAGTTCATCTTGTAATGTAACTTTCAAAAAGGTAACTTCTTTTAAAATCTGATTATCCAAAATGGAAAAATTAAAGACAAAAATGGAGAACTTATATTAAAACTTTGAGGGGGCAGCTAGATGGCTCAGTGGTAAAGCACTGGCCCTTGATTCAGGAGTACCTGAGTTCAAATCCAGCCTCAGACACTTACTAGCTGTGTGACCTTGAGCAAGTCACTTAACCCCCATTGCCCCACCAAAAAAAACCCCCAAAAACAAAAACAAAAAAAACTTTGATATAGGGAGCCAAAATGGTGGAATAGAAGAAACACTGAGATTCCACAACAGTCCCCTCCAAATAACTTTGAAATATATTAAATCATTATTTTTCCAGCTGGAATCATGGCAGGGACAGAGGAAAAGAAGAAGTTGCCTTCTGCTCCAGAATCCCTTCTGAAAAAGAGAAAGGCTTTTGCAGTACTGAAGGCCAGATACCTGAAGAAGGTGGCTATAAAACAGCTCCATAAAATATAGAGAAAAGTTATCTATGAAAAAGCTAAAGGTTACCATAAGGAGTACAAACAGATGTACAGAAGTGAAATCTGGCTGGCTAGAATGGCACGCAAAACTGGCAACTATTATGTACCTGCTGAATCCAAGTTAGCTTTGTGATCAGAATCAGATCAATGGTGTTACCCCAAAGGTCTGAAAAGTGTTGCAGCTTCTTCATCTTTTCCAGATCTTCAATGGCACCTTTGTTAAGCTTAACAAGGCTTCAGTTAACATGCTGAGAATCACCATCCATTGAATGGGGTGATCCAAACATGAAATCTGTGAATGACTTGATTTACAAACATGGCTATGACAAGATCAAGAAACAGAGAATTACCCTGAGTGATAATACCCTTATTGCAAAATCTCTAGGTAGATATGGAATTATCTTCATGGAGGACTTGATTCATTAGATCTACACTGTTGGCAAGCGCTTCAAAGCTGCCAACAACTTCTTGTGGCCCTTCAAATTATCTTCAGAGAAAGATGACATTTTTTCTGCAAGGTGGAGATTCTGGTAACAGGGAAGACCAGATCAACAGGCTGATTAAAAGAATGAACTAAAGGTTTCTACCATAATTGTTTTTTCTAATGATCTGTTAATAAAATGCCTGTGATGAAATTGGAAATATATATATATATATATATATATATATATATATATATATATATATATATATACACATATTTATATAAGGGTACTACATTAATCCACCTAAAGACAATTCAGGGGGTTAGAATAAGCAGTTCATGACACAGGCTGGCCAGAGCCCACTTAGAAGCAACACTAACTGTGGGCCTCAGAGGTGGTGGCATCAACAGTAGTTTTGGGAGCTCTCACGCCAAAGATGGTAAGGGGATATGGCAACTGGTTAGAAGGGAATTATGGGAAAACCTTATGATAGCACTGAGTACAGGACAGGGTGCTTTGTGACAACCTTAGTGTTCATTAGTAGTGCTGACTCACAGTTCCAGAGAGGAGTAGTGCTTGCAGTTACAAGGAAGCATGGTCCCTGAGGAGCAATAATACTTGTGTCTTCAAGGGATCATGGGTCCTGAAGAGCAATATGTTTGTGATAGAGATGTTTGGGCCTTTTCTGAACCAGAGCACTGACCAGGAGAGGAGTGCCCCACAGATCATACCACCTCTAAAGCACCAAAAACATACAAACCCCCTCTGAAAACAGCAACACTAAAAAAGCTAGAAGCATGGGATAAAGCACCTACTCACCTCTGACACCCACCCTGGGAACAAAGCCTAACTTTAACATAAAATTCAAAGTCATTAAATAGGTTAGAAAAAAATGAGCCAATAAGAAACAAACAAAAAGTGTGACCATAAAAACCTACTATGGTGACAGGGAAGATCAAGACACAAACTCAGAAGACAATGTCATCAAAAAAAGTTCTAAACAAAACCTCAAAGGGGAAAAAAGTAAATTGGACAAAATCTTAACAAGAATTCTAGAGAAACTAATAAATTGTCTTAAAAATCTCAACAATAGTAAAAGAAAAATTGGACAAAAAATGAGAGTGATATAGAAAAATAATGGAAAAACATTTTTGGCCACCTGGAAAAGAATTACAAAACTTCACTGATTAAAATAACTCTTAAAACACTATACTAATAAAACAAGAAAAAGAAATGCAGTAATAAAAATAGGCAATGAGGAAAGAGAACTATCACTATTTGCAGATGATATGATGGTATACTTAGAGAGCCCTACAGAATCAAATAGAAATGTGTTTAAACAATTAACAATTTCAGCCAAGTTTTAGAATATAAAATAAATAAATTATCTACATTTCTATATACTACCAATAAACCTAACAAAAGAGATAGAGAATTGCTTTTTAAAATAACTATATACAATATAAAATACTTGGGAGTCTATTTGCTCAGAAGAACACAGTAACTATATGAACACAATTACAAAACATTCTTCACACAAATAAAGGAAAATTTAAACAATTGGAAAAATATTAGTTGTTCTTGGGCAGACCAAGTCAATATAATAAAAAGAACAATTCTACTTAAATTAATCTTATTCAGTGCCATACCAAACTACCACTTTTAATAAAGCTAGAAAAAATAATAACAAAATTCATTTGGAAGAACAAAAAGTCAAGAATATCATGGAATCAATTTTGTTAAAAAGTGAAGAAGGTAGTCTTTTGTTTCCAACAATAAACATTTTTTATTTATAGTTATGAGTTCCAAATTCTATTTCTCCTTTCCTCTTTTCTCTCCCCCCTCCCTGAGTCAGTAAGCAATCAGATGTGGGTTTGTACATGTGCAATTATGTAAAACATTACCATATTAGTTATTTTGTACAAGAAAACTTGAATAAAAGAAAAAAATGGAAAAAAGTGAAAAAATAGCATACTTCAGTCTGTGTTCAGTCAATATCAGTTCTTTCTTTGGAGGTGGATAGTATGTTTCATCAGTAGTCCTTTGGGATTGTCTTGGATCATTGTATTGCTGAGAATAGTTAAGTCATTCGCAGTTCTTCATCAAATAATATTGCTGTGTCTGTGCGCAACGTTCTATTGGGTGTGCTCACTTCTCTATACTTCAGTTCATACAAGACTGTTCAGGCCTTTCTGAAATCATCCTGCTTGTCATTTCTTATAGTACAATCACATTCCATCACAATCATATACCACAGCTTGTTTAGCCATTCCTCAATTGTTGGGCATTCCTTTGGTTTCCAATTCTTAGTCACCACAAAGAGAGCTGCTATAAATATTTTTATACAAATAGGTCTTTTATTCTTTTTGGGGGGGTGTCTTTGGAATATAATTCTAGCAGTGGAATTGCTGGGTCAAAGGGTATGCACAGTTCTATAGCCCTTGGGCATAGTTTCAAATTTTTTCATATTTAGATAGCTTTGATTTCTTTGTCTGAAAACTGCCTGTTCATATCCTTTGACCATTTATCAATTGGGGAATGACTTGTATTTTTATGAGTTTGCCTCAATTCTCTATGTAATTGAAAAATGAGGCCTTTATCAGAGATACTTGTTTCAAAAATTCTTTCCCAGTTTTCTTCTTCCCTTATAATATTGGTTACATTAGTTTTATTTGTGCAAAAACTTTTTTAATTTTATAAAATCAAAATCATCTATTTTACATTTTGTAGGAAAGTGGTCTAACTATGCTAGATCTCAAATTCTGCTATAGAGCAACAATTATCAATCATTCTGCTACTGGCTAAGAAATAGAGTGGTGGATCAATGGAATAACTTAGTTACATTCTAGTAAATTTCCATAGTCATTTAGTGTTTGATAAGGCCAAAGATCCAAACTTTTAGGACAGAAAACTCACAGACTGGAACACACTAGTTTTCTTTTCTTTTGTTCTTTTTTGTTTGTTTTTTTGTTTGTTTGTTTGTTTTTTTGCAGGGCAATTAGGGTTTAGTGACTTAAGTGACTTGCCCAGGGATACACAGCTAGTAATTGTGGTGTCAGGTGTCTGAAATTGGATTTGAACTCTGGTCTGCCTGAATCCAGGGTCGGTGCTTTATCCATTGTGACACCTAGCTGCCCTCTTGTTCAAGTTTTCTTGCACAATATAATATGGAAATGTTTTATGTGGTGGCACATGTATAATCTATATCACATTGCTTACTGTCTATGTGAAGGAGAGGGAAGGTGGGATAGAATTTGGAACTGGAAAAAAAACAAAAAATGTTAACATTATTTTTACATGTAATTAGGTAAATATATATATATATTTTTTAAGAGAGATGAAATATGTTGGCACTACTCTTCTGGTCTGCACTCTGGTGGTGTTGTTTGTCCTTCATTCTTGAACAGGACCATATCATGATTTGCACTGAATTGGATTTAAGTGAGGGAGGGCTGTACAAGGTCAGCAATTTCACTCTCTTTTTCAGAGCCATCTGGGTCCAGTGGCAAGATTTACATTAGTACCACTGGAGATGGCCCCAGATGTTTTAAGCAATTAGGGTTAAGTGACTTGCCTGGAGTCACATAGCTAGTAAGTGTCTGAGGTGAGATTTGAACTCAAGTCCTTCCAATTTTCAGGGCCATGCTCTATCCATTGTGCCACCTAGCTGTCCTACTGTACTCTGCTATTTACCTAGGAAAGTTGTGCGCTCCCCTATAGCCACAAGCCTTAGCTGTTCTCTCTGCCATGGAACTGAGATCAGGACTCCTGCTCCCTTATTGCTGACCACACGTGCTCCTTTCCACCATGGAACTATAACCCAAAGCTGTATAAGGGCAATGGGGGTGACAAACAGTGTTTGGTCCTATTCCCAGTGTCACCTCAGGTTCCCATGTAGTCTCTGACAAGTTGTTCAGTCCCCTTACTGTTTCTATTCTGAGAGCTCCTGAGCCTCTGCTGTTCCTTTCACAGATGCCCATAGCTAGTGTTGCCGCTGCATGTACTCCACGCTGGCCCCCATATTGTATCATAGATCTCTCTTGGTGATCTCCTAAGTTGTCTTCATCTAGAAAAAAATGTCTCACCTTACCATTCTATTGGCTCTACTTCTTGAGAAGGAAATTTGACAGATATTTTAAAGTTGTTTGAAAAGAATTTTGGAAGAAGTAGGTTAGGTTGCTGTCTCTACTCTGCCATCTTGGCTCTATCAACCTGCTTTTTCCAATCTTCTTATAATTTATTCCCATGCACATACTTTATCATTCAGCAACACCTGCCTTCATGTTTGCATATGATATTTTATTTCCTGACTTTGTACCTTTTATCTTTTTTTATTTTTTAAGTTAATAAACATTTATTATCCTGCCCTACCTAACAAATAGAAAAAGTGAAACCCATTAAAAATGTTTATAGTCAAGCAAAAAGCCAAATCCTATTAGCATGTTTTTTTAAAAATGTGTCTCATTCCTCATCTTTGAGATCATGTGGGAATATTGCATTGACTTGTTATTAAAAATATATAATTATGTTTTTATTTAATAGTGTTCAGTGCTCAATAGGCTCAGTCCTTTGAAGTTCTTCTCTATTAAAATGTTCATTAGATTTGTGCATGACGTCTATTAATCTACAAATTGTTTGTCTTTTTCTCTGCTTTAATCCCAGACATTGTTTTCTGACAGAATTTTTACTACAATAACCATTTTTACACATTTCCCCAAATATTAAGATATGTGTTAATTTAATTTGAATGATCTATTCTCATTCATTAAATATTTTTTTCTATTCATCTATTGAAACAGATGTTGGTATATAAAATACAATTATCTATATGATAGTTTTTTTTTTCCCTTTTTACCATCATGAACAAAAAAACAAGTTAATTCACAGTTCCATGAAATTGTGCTGCTTTTTGACTTTTGATACACAAAAAACAGTGTAATGACATAAATTATTTTCCCCATGAGAACCTGTTTTATAATTTAAGATTCTAAATGTGGATTCTAATCTGTTCCCCCAGTTCTGGGGGAAACTGACTAAAATCACTGATAAAAACGAGTTAGGTTTTTTAAGGGTTGTATTGAAAAATAGAAAGAAAAAGATTGAGAACAGAATTCCAACAGCCTGTCATTCCTGTCTTTCTCTCAAATTTCCTGTGAAGTCCTCTGCCGCCATCCGCCACCATCAAGTCGGAACCCAAAAAGAGCGAGAGCTCTCCTGCGCAGGCTCTCTTTCCCTCCTTCCTGTCTCCTCCCAGAAAATAGGAGGCTCCTCAAGTTGATTGGCTAGTAGCCTTGATAGACAGCACCCATGAGCAAACGAATGACGCCAAGGAAAAGCCACATGGCCTTGCCCTCTGAGGCATTTTCCTCATGACGGAGCTTTCCCACAGCAAGTCTCCAGTAGGTGGCATCATTCCAATCATTACACTGTGAAACTTCTGTCAATTTAGCTTCAAATTCCTTATATCTTTTATTATTTTAAGTGCTAAATAAATTCTGTTTCATTTATTTTTTCATTCATTCTGAATTCATTTATAATAAGAATGTCAGTATTGAGATGATTGAGTTCCTCTATTAATATGTTGACTTTGCATCTCAAGTACCAAGAGTTAAGTTAATATTTATAGACTATCTAAAATATCTTTTATTCTTTGCAAATTTTGTCTCTTTTCCAGAATTCAGCTATCACTGAAAAAAGCAGAATGGGCTCATAAAAGACTGAGAACCATTTTGTATTTGTCTTTTTTCTATGATGTGACATTAAAAGACATAGATAGATGATAGATCATATATAGCTATATGTATGTATATGTATATACATATATACATACATGTATGTATGTATTTTTATTTGTCTTTATTCTGACTTGCTACAAAGTTTTTTTTGATAAATCATAGAATACACAAACATCTATACATATATATACACACATACCTACAAATGAATGTATATATAAATATGTGTATGCATATATGTGCATGTACATATGTACACATACATGCATGTATACATATAAATGCCTAGCAGTGCTTAGGAAAAACAAAATGGATGAAAATATCATTATCCAGAATATGATTTGGAGCTTGATGGCTGGTACATTCATTCAATATATTCATTTCCATAACTAGGACAGGCACTCTGTGGATAATGATTTGAGGCCAGAATTATAGTAAAAAGAGTGGACTGCATTTGAGAAACTGCTGTGCATTTAATGACACCAAGCTGCTCCCTGTCATAGAAACTGATCTTTTTAACATAAATTGCCTTCTAATGGCCCTGTATGATACAAATCATGAAACAACAGATTGCAAAAAGATGGGCACAAACTAACTCTAGCACGTTTCTAAAAACATTATGATGAATTGTATAAGAGATATCTTTCAGGAAATTGGTGGTTAATAAAGAAAGTAGTCTCATCATATATATAGCAAAAGATACTAGATAGAAACTCCAAATGCCATAATGGTATCCATGAAATGATCTATAGGATGGCATCTACCACATAACTTCTCAGATAAGGTTTCTTTATGTGAGGTCATAGAATAGAATAACTCAGAATGAAAAGGTATGGATTAGTTGAATTCATCACTGAGGGAGGGGATATAAAATCTGATGAGATAACAGATCATTGATGTATGGTAGGAGAGGTTGCAAAGATCAAAGAATTATTCCTTGTGGCCATTATGCAGATGATGAGCCTTTCCATTCTTAATTGCACTGATTTACATAGCTTGTCCCAGGAATAATACTGCAAATCATTCAATTTTCTTTGTTCCTGTCAGGTCTTGAAGTCCTTTAGTATATCCCTTAAGAAACCAAGATAACTTCCACTTCATAATGAGTCAACTAACTGAGACTTTGGAGGAAGTATATGACTAATTCTCTGGAATATATAATCATACATATATACTTAGATGTGAGTATAGATGTATACTTGTATATTTCATGAGTCCTTGAATTCATATTTCTCAAATAGTGATTTGTAGCATATTTTGTATGACTCTACATAACTTGTATTTCTTCCCCATAGAACTGTCTGTTCTTATCCTTTGTCTACTTCTCAATGCCTTTTCACTGGCTACCTCCTGTGTATAATAGAATTATGGAATGATATTAAGACAAGTCATTGAATAGTTATGAAACAAACTTAAGGGTTGTGGCACATAACTCAGTGAATTATAGATGTGTCAGAAAGAATGTTTTTTTTAATCACCTTCCACAAGTATGCAAGCAAAGCAAAGTATTTTCTCCCTACTTCTTATGAAATTTGATTTTCTATTTGCTCATTTTTTAGATTCTCTTTTTATACAAATTGATGTTTACTGACTTTGTGGTTTTGGTTGTCATCATCATCACCAATAAATTGTCATCCAGTTGTCAGTAATTTGGGCAAAAGGAGAAGCAAATTATATTCAAAACTTAATGAATTTATTTTTCTAATTTCCTAGCTCGATTCCTCAGCAGAGGGTCAAAGTTGAGAACTACAAAATTTACTGAGAACTGATTCCCCACCCAGTCCCCTCTTTCCCAGACAAATGAATTGCTTGGGGCTGACTGTCTTTGTCATTTCCAGACTCTTGGACTTATGGACCTTCCCCCAGGTAACTTATCCCCTCCCAGTGTTCCCCACGTTACTCCCTGACTTATGTTTATTATGTAAAAGAGTCTATCTACATTAAGTAGTTTCTATTCAGGAGTCAGTAACTCCTATACTTAACTTAGGAGCAGTTCTATTATTTCTTTTGGTCAAAGGTTCTTTACATTAAGTAGCTAGTTGTCACTTTGGAGCAATCTTTTGTTCCCTTTTTGTTCTGTTACCCAATAAAAACCCTGTCTTCTATTCCCATCTTTGGGTATTCCTAGCTTCTGAGCTTTGTGATACCATGAGCTATAGGTTCCTCTGCCCCAATTAAAGGACCTTATTTCTCCTATATTGATTGTTTCCTTAATTTCCAGGTTAACAAAGTTTATAGTGATTTCTGATCAAAATACAGTAACATATATTTTTAACGCCTTGGCATAGTTAGAATGTAGAAACATTAATCTCCTCATGCATAATATTAATAAATACTCTCTAACTCTGGAGATGCCTCTCTACACTCTGATGATAACTGTTTCCAGACTATAAGTAATGCTTCTATTTCATGAAATTATTCTTTGTCATATATTCATTACCAGTGGTAAACCATAATACAAAATCATGTAGAGATATTTTCTAGGACATTAGATAAAAAATATGGATATCTTTTAAAATGTCATTAAATGCTAAGTTTTAAATTTAATGTACTAAAAACCATTTTACACACAGATATAATGCATATACACATACATGTATCTGTGATGTATTTATTTTTTGTTTCTTTGAGTCCAGGAAAGATTGTTTAGAGTGCCAGTATATGGGAAGAAGGGAAATTATTATGAAAGGAAGGAGTCAAGTAGCACTGCCAGGCATGCAATACTCAAGCTCCACCCTGTAAGTAAGTCAATGTGGAAAAGTCAGGCTACCCAGCTTCCTGCCTCCAGCAGTTCCTGACATTGACACTTAGCAGGCGTGGTCTCTGGTTCATCCTCTATGGGAATATTAGACAGTTTTGTCTAAGCAGCAGCTTGAGGTAACTGAGAAACGGAAGGAAATCCATTTTGTCTGTAGTTGCTTCTATCTTGTTTCACATCTATTTGTTTTACAGCCCCTTCCCTTGCTTGTGATCTTCCTTACTGCTGTGAAACAGCAAGGGAGTTCCTACCAATTTGGGCAGGATTACAAGATATAGTTAACCTGAAGAGGAGCCTTCCCTGATACTAGCTTTGAAATAGTTCTCGTCCAATCAAGGGGATACCAGTAAGCCCTGGGCCTACTCTGCGGTGCCCAAGCAACAAGCTCTATCCAATCCAGCAGTACCAACCGCATACCCAATTCACTCCTGACTAATGGGAAATCTCTATAAGCTTTGTCCTTTTGTTCCTTCAGGGAGTCTCTGCCCAGGTAGGTGGGAATCCTTTGCTGGCAAATGCAATAAATCCATGTTGCTTCCTAAATTTCTGCTTCTAGTTTGTTCCAGCATCAACCATTTTACCCGCAAAATCCAGACTTATTTTTCACCCCTCTTCAATAGACTATGCTGAATTGAGTCAATCAAATTTACCTTTAGATGAGACCATACTAATGAACAAGCATGACATAAGGGATTGCCTTTTGGGGGCCCTTTTTTTGTGCCCTTCCATACATACGTACACAAAGACCAAAAGAAAAACAAAACAAAACATATTGCCACCTGCATGCCAGCTCGTAAATCCCTTTAATAAGAATCGAGTAAATGTATCTTCTAACATTTCTAACAGTGAATGCTCATGATATCTATGAGGTACTAAGACTCAGTTGCAATCTTTACTTGAGGAATTTATCTCATTATTTATAGCCACACCTTGTCCTCTTCCTGGGTATGAATGAAAATGTGGTCACTACAAACACATAGTATTATCAGTAATTTCATTTGCTGGCCCCCTCCACAATTACTAACAAAATTCTTAGCTATGTTACTTAAATGTAAGCAGGCTATAATAATGCTCTTCAATACTTTCTTTCTCACCAGTTTATTTCACTGCAGAAGTGAAAGGGGCCATGTGGGACTAAGGTCATCAAAAAAATATTTGTGTCATTACACATATTTTAATTTCCCAACATCCTGATTATTGAACTGTTAAAAATCTCTTAGAGGGTAGGAACAGGGTGGGAATTTTAGCTCTTAGTCTTTGTCTTTATGTTCCATAGCCAAGGAACCCTGAGGATTTAGTGCCTGTTAACCTAAACCTCCCAGCCCTTTTATTAATGCTAAAAATGAAAACAGGATCAAAATTATTCTGCCCCTTTGGGCCTAAGATCATTGTCATAATTCTGTTATGTTTATTAGACTGTAAGATGTTAAAATCTAGTATGCTTATTTTAAACCTTCTCCTAATCAGTGCCATATGGTGCCTGTGAGGATGTGAAAGATGGTCCATCTTTTTTGGCCTGCCTAACACCCTCCCATTTGCACAGATCACTTTGACTTCACACTTGACACACTCTCTGGACTTCTGTTTTGTAAGCAGCATCCCATCTAGGATCAGTCTCCCTAGTCACAGGTTCCTTGTCCTAATGCATCCTCAAAATGTACCTGACTCTTCTGTCCTATAAACTTGCTCATTACAGCTTCCTCCAGGATATTCTGAACTGTTCCTACCCAATAACTAGCAAGGCCTTCTCTCCTTACAATGCAAGTAAGTTTTTTTATGGTTTGTCATCATTTACTCAGTCTCCTGGCTCTGACCACACCTACATATATATTTTTTTCTCTTAAAATATTCTTCTACTTGCTATCAAATCTGTGAATTTCTATTAAAATTTACTGTTCCCATAAATTCTACAAAGATTATCTACCAAATATTTCATAGACATTCTGCTAGTTGCTTGAATAATTCACATTTTCCAATGTAACAGTTGGGCTGTTCATCAATTCCTCCATTTCTTCACATTTTTTTAAGCATTCTACTTCCTGCTTTGCCTGAAAACTGGCTCCCTCCGTGTACCAAATTCATTGCAAAACTGGTTGTCATTTGCTCTGTCTTATATGACTGGTCCATATCCTTTGTTGTCAAATACATCTAAGATGTTGTAACTTTTTGACACTTCTTGTGTAAATGTCCAGTGTTGCAATATGTTGCTGTTTATATATACCCCACCGGTGGTCTTCCGGTTGTGGTTTGGGTAAAAAAAAAAAAAAGATGAATATTGACATTTTTACTCTCTGAATACAGCAACCCTAGTATTTCTCTACCTCTCCGATTCAATCACTCATTAAATCCTTTCTTTACCCTAATCAGGATTGTTGGTCTCTTGGCCCATCCTTCCTATATTTCCCAGTTCATCTTCCTCACTCTAGTTTTGCTTGACTCTATAATCAGCTTTAAAGCCTACATGAATTCACTCCATTTAATTTTGCTTTAATTCAATTCAATTCATCCTGCATTTATTAAGTGACTGTAACTAGAACAAAAATAACATAACTACACTTCTTAAGAAATGTACATGTGACAACCCCATCGACTACTGATGTGTGTGTGTATAGTGGGAATATAGCATATACACCAATAAGTAAACATAAGTATGAAACAATATAATATGAATCATGTTCTAACTGATGTTGACTTTTGTTTGTCACAATCAGTGCCTTCAAATTATCTTCTTGAAGAAAATTTTTATGTCATTCGAGTGCAAGCAGCCCTATGAACTTGACCTCATGCATTTCTTAATGCCAAACCACATTTTCCAAGAAAATTTTTGTGTGTCCATTAAAGTCACCAAGTATAAAGCCATAGGCTTGACTAATTTTAATGAATCCCATTAGATTCCTTCATAGAATTTCTCTGCTTATTTATGCTCAGCAGCAGATTTGGGGACATGAACTACTCAAAACCTGGATTTAAATTCTGGCTCTGTCGCTTTCTGTCTGGCTGACCTAAGGAAGTCAGATAGTCTCTCTGGACCTAATCCACTTCATCCATAATGGTGAGGGTTAAATAACCTCTAAAGCCTTTTCTAACGCTAAATCTGTGGTACTACAATCTTCAAGCAATAAGCTACTATGAACACAACTGCAATTCAAGTTCAAGGTACTTTTCACTATCTGACCCCCTGTGAACATGACTTTTCCTATGCAATGTTTCTTTTTTACTATTGACAACTTCTTTGCTTCTTTTCCAAAGAGAAATTATAAGCCACTTTCCAGTTAAGCTTTAACATCTTTTAAGCTTCATTATTGCAAGAACTGAAAGATGGGATGTGAATCTGTTTATTCAGTCGCATATCAATTGCATGGTAATTAGACAATAATCTCTTATATAGAAATACACGGGTAGATTAATGTTTTTAGGTTATCTACATGTGGTGTATTTTTTTGTACTCTTCACCCTCCCTTTCACTGAATCCACCATCATTAATTAGGAAATAGATAAGGGTCACAATGGATTTAGAGACATATTGTATTTGTCTGATGCGTTGCCATGACCAAAATGTTCAGTATTTAGTAGCCAATTATCTGCTCAGTTTCATTAAAGCTGTTCCTAACCAAGTGGTCCTGTTTCCATTGTGGGCCTACTCTAGCCAAGTTCTTTCTTTCTCTCTCTCTCTCTCCTCTCTCATCTGGCAGTATTGTGAACACTATAGACCATTTACTTCGAATCATTTTTTTTTTTGGTGATGCAGTTGGGGTTAAGTGACTTGCCCAGGGTCACCCAGCCAGTAAAGCGTTAAGTGCTCTGAGGCCGGGATTTGAGATCAGGTCCTCCTGAAGTCCGGGCCCGTGCTCTAGTCCACTGTGCCACCTAGCTGCCCCCTTCGAATCATTTTTGAATAATTTTAGGTACATAACCTAAAATGTGTAGGATTACAGATTTTGTTACAAGAAAATCAATTATGTTGAAAAAAATTAAATGTTTTTAAATTTAAGAATCCAGGTTAGGGGCAGCTAGGTGGCACAGTGGATAGTAAGATCGACCCTTGGATTCAGAGGACCTAGTGTCAAATATGGCCTCAGACACTTGACACTTACTAGCTGTATGACTCTGGGCAAGTCACTTAATGCTAATTGTAAACCCCCCCCCCCACACACACACACACAAAGAACCCAGGTTAAGAACCCTATGTATTTAATTTTTCTAGTATCATTGAATATGGGTTCTTTTACCATAGTCTTTGTGCTCACAGACTATTGAAGTATTTAAAAAGCATTTTTATAAGGCATTCTTTTGGTAGAGGTAGTATTGCAAAGTAGAAACAAAAATGGCTTTAGATGTAGGAAGATTTAAGTTCAATTACAGCTTTGAGCACATGTTGGCTCTGTTACTTGGCACTAGTCATTGAAATTCTCAAACCTCTACTCTTCTAAGACTATAAGTTTCATAGAACATGTTCAATTGCATTAATAGAAGTAGTTTTCTGATCTGAAAGTTCTCTATATGATATTATAGGTCCAACCTCTAAGCTATATTTTTGGTGAAGTATTTTATATAAAAATGTGTATTCATGCTAAGGAAGCATTTATTTCCATTATGCGCTTCTCCATAGAACATGATAGTACTCTACATAGAGTAGGAGCTGAATTCATATTATAGATTGACCGAAAAATTGCCATGCTAAAATATTACCAGATTTTATGTCCATGGACCAGTCAGAAGTTGAGGGAGGGGAAAATTTCTATATATTCAGCTCAAATCAACAGACAGTTATTAAGTGTCTAACAAATGCTAGGCACTGTATTAAGCTCTAGGAACACAAAGCGGGGCAAAAAAATAAAAATCCCTGTCCTCAAATAGCACATAGTCTAGTAAAGAAGATTGTGTCGAAACCTATAGTAATTAGAGATTATCACAGAAGCAAAGCACTAACATCAAGAGGAAGAAAATAAGCCTTCACTTAGATCAGATTTTTGCTGGGATTTAAAAAAAGTCAGGGAAACAGTTATGATGATTGATTATAATGGCAAAACATATGGTACCTACTTTGCTGGGCTATTATGAAGAAAATTCTCTGTCAAGCTTAAGGTACTATATACAGGTTATGATGAACAAGATACTATCAGAAAAACCTGGAAAAACCTACATGAACTGAAGTAGAGTGAAATGTACTGTATACAAAATAACAGCAATAGTGGGGGATGATCTGCTAGGAAGCATGTGGTTATTTTCAGCAAGGCAATGATCCAATATAGCCCTGATAGACATATGAATATTGCAGCCTATCTGCAGAGAAAGAACTGATAGTATCTGAAAACAGATGGAAACATTTTTTTAATCTTTTTTTTTTCTTTTCCTCTTTGACAATTCCTTAATCTGAAGTTTTGGGGTTTTTTTGACTGTTTTCTCTCACAACTAGGTAATATGGGAATGTTTTTGATGACTTCTCATATATAACTTATTTTGAATTGCTTGAGTTCTTGTGGGTAGGGGTGGGAATAGAGGGAGGAAGAGAAATTAGAACACAAAGTTTTAAAAAAATTATGTTGAAATTTGTTTTTACATATATTTTGGAAAATAAAATTCTATTCAAAAGTCAAAAAAAGTCAGGGAAGTAAGGAAGAAGAGGAAAAGAGGGACAAAATTCCAGTCACAAGAGACCTTCAATGAAATTTCTTGGGTTCTGGTGATGTAGTGTTTTGTTCAAAGAATAGTACAGAGCTCAATATCACTAGATTGTAAAGTGTACATGAGAGTAAGGTATAAGAAGACTGGAAAGGTAGGAAAGACCAGGTTGTGAAGAGGTTTAAAGAATGGATTTTATATAAATGTATATTTAATACTTATTTCATAATTATAAGTTACATTTGGAAACAAAACTTTAAATATAACTATATCAAATTAGAAAGTAGATGAAAGTTGTCTCTGTTCTTATTTATTTATTTATTTTTGTGAGGCAATTGGGGTTAAGTGACTTGCCCAGGGTCACACAGCTAGTAAGTGTTAAGTGTCTGAGGTCGGATTTGAACTCAGGTCCTCCTGAATCCAGGGCTGATGCTCTATCCACTGTGCCACCTAGCTGCCCCTCTGTTCTTATTTTTAAAAGGATCCCTAGTCTGGATTTTGGCTACAATAAGTATGACCAGCAAGTTATTTTGATCATAATCTTCCCTCTTCAATTCTTTTAAAATATTTCAGGGGGATGTTCAAAGAATAAAACTTTTCTTGCTAGGTCTTAGCACAATTGTGTTATTTTATGTTTGGAAACTGACAATCCAAATAGGACTATCCATTGCTTAGAAATCAAACTTTAGAAAGGATAAATTTATCTGTTACTTTTTTATATTATAATGGGTGGTATTAACATGTTATCTTTTTGTGGTCAAACAGATAAAAGAAATAGTAAGTATCTAATTGAGAGAATTATTTTCTTCAGAGATGGAGCGAAATAAAAATAATTTTTAAAAGTCTTACTGGTGTGCCAATAAGACAGTAGGTTAAAGTACTCTGGACTTTTGACAGTAAGAAATTGCTATTGTCAAATTTTCCCCTGATGAAGTCTATTTCCAGTGCTTCATCATAGCTTAGAAGTGACCTGTGTTTTCATTTTCTATACCCTGTCAATTAATAGTCAATCAAAAACTTTATTAAGTGCCTACCATGTGCTAACACTGAGCTAAGTACTGTCAATATAAAGACAGAAGTTAGGTAGTCTTTGCCTTTAAGAAACTTGTTTGTCTTCAGTTTTGAAGAGGACTGATGACATCATGGGGTGTTATCTTGATTTGTGCATGAATTGGATTTAAGCAAGGCAGAGCTGCATAAAGTTGTCAGCCTCCCTCTCTTTTCTAGAGGCATAAAAGTCCAGAGACAAGACAAAAGTCAGAACTACCAGTGATGGTCCAGAATGCAGTGGATGACTGCTACTTTTGATGTCTAACACAGCTGTAAGTCATCCACAGTGTGTGCTTCATCTGTCTTCATGGCCAATGGAGCAAATTGTTCTCATCTGATCATTCCACTGGAGAAAGTCTTCAATGCTTGGGATAGACATTCACCTAATTCACCGACCAGTTTTAGGTCTGTCAATTACACTCAGCCTCATTTAGCCTGTCTTCCAAGAAGGTTTTACACAGGTGTGGCTGCTGTACATGCTACAGTTTCTTGGAAGCACCAGTAAAAGTTGGGTGACAGGTGGACACCAAAAGTAGATGAACAGCCCTGCTCATTCAAGAAACAAATTCTGTCAGATAAATATGTATGTTTGTGTGTGTGTGTGTGTGTGTGTGTGTGTGTATATATATACACACACACATATATATATGTATATATATATATATGTATGTATATATACATACACATACATATGGATATATGTATATATACACAGTATTATAGTCACATAATTATACATGTAAGTTTGTATGTCTGTTTTTCAAAGTTTTTTTTTTCCTTTGAATACTTGTGAAAAAATATAAAAGAGGGCTCTCATTCTTTCTTTCTTTCTTCTTTTTTTTTTTTGTTGTTGAGGGGCAATGAGGGTTAAGTGACTTGCCCAGGGTCACACAGCTAGTAAGTGTCAAGTGTCTGAGGTTGGATTTGAACTCAAGTCCTCCTGAATCCAGGGTCAGTGCTTTATCCACTGTGCCACCTAGCTGCCCCCCCGGGGTCCTAGTCTTTCTGAAATAGTTATTTATTAACAAGTTTTTCTTAACTAATCAATTATATATATATATATGTATATATATATGTATGTATATATGTATATACACACATACATGTATGTATATATTGATATCTATCCACAAAATAGATAGATGTTAATTTTATTGGGGAGAGTACTAACAGCTTGTGGTGGTGGGATTAAGTAGTTTTGCATAGAAGGTGATGTTTGAGTTGAGCTTTGAAGGAAACAAAATTTTCTAATGGTGAAAGGATAAGAGAAAGAACTTTCTAAGTATGGGAAAAGCCAGTGGAAAAAACACTCAAAAAGGAGATGGAATGGAAAGGCTTAGAGAATGAGCCTAGAAACTTTCTATCATCCAAGTTGCAGTATATCTAAGTTTAGAGAGGTTTCTCCCCAGAAGACTGACTTTTAGATGATAAATTTCTTCATCCATAGTAACTCCACAGCCTTGGCATCATGATGATCTGTAGCAATGAAATCACTGATCCTTGAAGTAGAAAAATATTCAAGTATAACATTATATTTTAAAAGGACATTTGATTCTTTTTTTGTTTGTTTGCATGTTGTTGTTTTTTTTGACCTAGGCTTTCCTTTGTATATGAGTGTCTTTTGATTGGTTTATAGACAAGCAGAATATTTAAGAAACTTGATTGTACTCTTATTCTCAGTAATAATTTACTATTTGATTCAGACAAATTAAACTCATTATGCTTCTGTTTTTCAATCTCTAAGAATGAGTTTAATGAGTTTGGATTCAAAATGCTGATTTATTGATGTATCCCATCAACTGGTTCACAGTCTATTTGTCCACTTATCTAATTTGCAGATGTAGTTATCGAATAGTTCCCAAACGGACATTTCTTTATATTTATCTACAATCAACATAGTAATAGGAACAGCGAAACACATAATATTTAGCTTAATATTCAGTGTGAAACTAACTAAATTGTTTACTATGAAAGTTTCAACATATTTTTCCTTAACCAGCACTAGTAAATTGATAGATGACTAAAGGTTTTTTTTTCCATTTATCATTAAATACTCAATTATACATGTTTAAAATTTTGTAAATATAACAATATATAACATGTAAGGTCACAGGCATAATTCAGTTAATCTACTTAGTAGCATATATTTTTGTTTTTCGTTCTATAGGTAGTATATTTCTATAATAGATAGATTACTGGATTTGTACTCAGGCAGGCTAGAGTTCAAATCTCTTTCAGACAGACAACTATTAGCTGTGTGACCCTGGGCAAGTGACTTCACCTGTGTCAGCCTCAAATTTTATTTAGAAAATGGAGATAGTAATATTTATATTACATGGTTGTTATAATGGTCCAAGGAGATAATATATATACAATGCTTTGTAGACCTAAAAGCACTATACATGTGCAAGTTATTATTACTTTTATTACTGATTTATGTCATATATAATCCAAAGTGATGATAGCATTACTATATATCAATTTGATAATAAATCAGTTCTCATTTCTATGAGAGATGTATATAAACACAAAGTTATTCTATTTTATATATTTGCAAAGTTACTTCCAGGTATGAATAGGTGAATACATTTTAATGATAGATTTTTAATTATAATGAATAGATTTTTCTAGCAAAGTTAGTGGTTAAAAAAAAAAAAAACTTTTATTAAATGGCTCCTATCTCTAAAGTAAGAGAACTTGCACCTGATAAAATAAAACAAAACTTCAGTTATCAGGAAATTTTGGTAATATTGTATAACACAATCAATCTTAAATATACTTGTGGAAGTATAATTTGGAATTTTAACAAGTTTTTGGTTTCTAATCAGCTTCAAATAACTTTAGAACTTCTTTTTTTTTTTTTTGCAGGGCAATGGGGGTTAAGTGACTTGCCCAGGGTCACACAGCCAGTAAGTATCAAGTGTCTGAGGCCGGATTTGAACTCAGGAACTCCTGAATCCAGGACCGGTGCTTTATCCACTGCGCCACCTAGCCACCCCCAGAACTTCTGAATTTACATACAAAGCAAATAATTCATATGGTGGGGGAATTTTTTTTCCATTAAAATTTATAAGGCTTTTTCCTGTAAATCTTTTCCGTGTAATATCTGAAAAATCTCAGAAATCCAGAATTGTAATGGATCTAATAGTCATCTACTCCAAAGTCATTTTTATGAATGCAGACCCTGAAGCCTAAGGAAGTTAAATGTCTTGTGTAGGGTCACAAAGTCTTTAAGAATCAGAGATAGGATTTGAATCCACTGCCTTTTGACTCTAAATTTAATGCTCTTTTAATTATGGCACACTGCTTCTCAATTATAATTTGAAGATAAGAGGAGATGAGAGGACATAACGTTAAAGACCATGACTTGACTTCTAAGGTACTCTTTCATCCGTAAGCCTATGATCCAGTGATCTAGCTCTGGCTTGGTAAAGGAAGCTTAACCTAATGTTCCCTGAAAAATGTAGATGTCAAGCTACCATGTAGTATCCAAATACATTTTGAGAAATTTAATAGGTCATACTTGTGTCCCATTCTACTAAAATACCAATAAAATAAAATTGAAAGGAATTCATAAGTGGTATTTTTATTAGGGATTTTTACCTTAAAGTGGAATTTTTTTGTTTTAGTTGATTTCTGAGTATTGTTAGAAATTAATCATATTGCAGGTTTTAGCTATGATATGTCTACTTTCATGACTCCATGTGAATCTGGGATACCTTACTTCCCTGGATTTGAGGTTCTGTTTAGGTCAGCAAAGTATTCAGATTTTTAGCTCAAGCCCCATTCATTGTATCTTTTCTCCAAACAAAAATAAGTTTACATATGCTATCCTTAGTAAAAATAATATAATTAAAATGAAGTACCAAAGTAAATTAAATATATTGAATTTAACAGCTACCCTTTGTCCATATTTTCTTTCAGAGTATGCTAGTCTCAGGTATGAATTAATCATTCTTTCTACATGACATCTCAGGAATATCATACATCAAGCTACTCAAAACAGAGTTTTAGCTTGGGATCCAGGGACAGTACAGAGAGCCATCTGGCTTTGCTTTGGCAGGGAACCACTGTATTATAGAGGTCATTACTGACTTCTTTTGAAAAAAGAATTTGGTATTCGTGTAGAGAGTACCAATGTGGCTTGGGGAGGGAATCAATTGATGACCAGAGCTCAGAACATAAATGCCATTTTTCTCATATCTCCAAACTAAATTCTGTCCTCACCAACTCCATGTCTCATCCTTTACAAGACTTTCCTCAGAGTTTATGAAGATATGTAGACTTCTAGATAAAGTAGTTCCCATAGACATCATGACATCCATTACAGATGCAGAGAAAGGGAAAATTCTGTAATGCTGTTGGAACTTACTTAACCCACCTCTTAAATTTATCATTCTCTTAAAATGATTACTAAGTGATTGCTGAGTACTTTGAATATGACACTTAATATAATAGCTCTCACCCTCGCTACAAGGTAGGATGAAAAGGGGCTTTGATATGGAAGTTAAAGAGAACCTACATAGAAGTAGCTTTGTCCCTAATTATTTGGATAATAAAACTGCCCATATCTATTACAAAGAATAGTTGTAAGGCTAAAATGATACAATATATGAGAAATAATTTAAAAGGCTCAATAAATATCAGATGACAAGAATGAGAAACATTTTTTGTCCAGACCCATTAGGCTACCTGCTGATCTCTGTTCACCTCCCTGCCACACTATTACATAATCCCCTCTCTTTTGTCACTTGTAGTTCTAGGAAGAGTATTTACTCAAAACTCTCCTTCTGAAAAAGGATATGGGGACAAATCAATTATCCTGTTAACGTGTCACCATCTTTTTGATTTATCAGACCAAAATACCCATTCCTGGTCCAGCCAGTGTCCTATTTGTTATTTTCCTTTATAAAATACAAACTCTTCAAAAGTGGGAATTATCTTGATTTTTTAAAAAATTATATCTCAAATACTTGTGAGGCAACTAGGTGGCATAATGGATAGAGTGAGAAAGACTCATTTTTGTGAGTTGAACTCTGGCCTCAAGCACTTACTAGCTGTGTGACCCTAGGCAAGTAAGTCACTGTTTGCCTCAGTTTTTCTTCATCTGTAAAATGAGTTGGAGAATTAATATTGAATCACTCAAGTATATTTGCCAAGAAAATTTCAAATTGGGTTATGAAAAGTTGAACATGATAGAAAATGACTGAACAATAATAATCTCTAATGCTTAGCACACGATCTGCATGTAGTAAATGCTTAATAAGTCTTTTCTTTCATTTATTCACTCATTTTTCCATAGGTAAAATGCAAGTTTATTGCTTCCCTCTTCTCCCTAAATAGATGTCAATCTGTGATAAGAAAGAACATGGTGTAAGAATGATAAACAGATGGATTTCAGAAAAACCTGGAAAGACTTACATGAATTGATCCTAAGTGAAATGAGCAGAACCAGGAGAACATCATACGCAGTATCAACAACATTTTGTGATGATCGACTGTCATGGACTTGGTTTTTCTCAGCAATGCAATGATCCAAGACGATGCCAAAAGACTTATGGTGGAAAATGCTCTCCACATTCAGTAAAAGATCTATGGAGTTTGAATGCAGACTGAGGCATACTATTTTAACTCTTGTTGCTCTTTGATTAGCATTCTTAATTATTTTTTCTTGTGTTTTTTTCCTTTAGTTCTGATAAATGTGGAAATATGTTTAATATGATTGTAATGTATAACCTATATCAAATTGTTTACTGGCTTTGGGAGGAGGAAAGAAGGAAGGGGGGGATAAAAATTTGGAATTCAAAAAATATATTTATGTGTAATTGAGAAAAATCAAAATAAATAAATTTTTAAAAAGAGAGAAAAAGGACATAGTGAAATATTTAATTGGAGATATCTATCATTCCTTTTGGTACCATTGGGGTAGGGCATAGTATGTTCTCCTTTGCTAAACATTTCCTTAGATGAACCTATCTTTGGTAAGTGAATTATTATTCCATCCCACAGATTACAGTAAAGTCAGATACTATGGTCTACTGTTGCTTGGTGTTGAATAAAGGACAACTGAACATGGAAATCCATAATAAATGTTCTCTTTTTATAGCTGTTAAAAATGTCTTAGTAGTTACTTAGACTGCTAATTATTTTGAATAAGAGACTTGATTCTCAAGACATTTTTATGGCCACACTTTAAAGAAGGGCACATTGTAAACACCATGGAAAAGAGGCAGCTTATACTTGATGTTATATCTAGGCCCGGGATAGTGTGAGGTAAATACCATGATGAGCTGAAGAAAGTGCTCAAGGTAAATGGTCTATCCTAATGATGGCATAATTAGAGTTTTGTTTAGAGCACTGCATGCTCTCTGACTTTTAACAATCTGTCAGATAGATAGAAAATCCATTTGTAATCACCCAAATTTGCTAAAGCAGAAAGAGCCTATCTACCTAGAAGTATTTGGAGACAGCTAATCAAAGTGAGGCCCCATCATTAGAGGTAATACCTAGAATGAATTAAGCTATGGAAACAACTCTAAATTTGATTTTTAAAGAGCATATGGGATACCTGACTGGGAATTATTAACAGCATGTGCTGATCTACAATAGAATTGCTGACATCCAGTGTAACATATGGAGTTGATGCACTGAGAAAACAGAAATGGGTGTTTTGCTATTGGTGAAATCCCTACAGCAATACATCCTAAGGAGATGGGCTACTGAATCCATTTTAGAGAATTATAAAATATAAAATATTCTGAAAGTCAATCACATTAGCCCAAAATTCTTAGTGTAATTTTAAGCTAATAGGTCAATAACTCAGCTAATAGCTGAAATGTTATTTTAAAATAAAAATGCTTTTTTAATTTTAATGTTATTTTAAAATTACTTTCATGCTAATAGTCTTGAGTTTGAGGGTGTTGGTTAAAACTGAGCAAAGAGTTTTGGGAAACCCAGTCTATAAAGTCCCCTACAACCTGTGGAATTGGACCCATTACTAGTGAATATCTTCCTCTTCCTCATGTGAAAGATAAAATGACCATTTTCAAATGGGATAAAATAGATTTCCAAGTTCAAACTTTCCCCACAAATGAATTGAGTTACATACTTGGTTGATGCCAACAACAATATATATGGTTTTACATTCAAATTGGTTTTAGAAAATTAATGATTTGAAAATCATAGTCCAGTTGTTGTTCTTATTGTTGTTGTTCAGTAATATCTGACTCTTCATTACCCCTTGGACCATGATGTGCCAGTCCTTTCTGTCCTCCACTACATCTCAAAATCTGTCCAATTTCATGTTTGTTGTGTCTGTGACACTCTCCATCCATATCATCCCCTTTTCTTTTTTGTCTTCAATCTTTACCAACATCAGGGTCGGTTTTTTCCAGTGAGTCCAAGGATTTAAGCTTCAACTTCAGTACTTGACCTTCCATTGAATAAGTATTGACTGATTTGATTTCCTTGCCATCAAAGGGACTCTCAAAAGTCTTCTCCAGCACCACAATTTGAAAGCATCGATGCTGCTGTGCTCAGCTTTCCTTATAGTCCAAATCTCACAGCCACACTTTGCTACTGGAAAGACCATAGTTTTGACTATGTGGACCTTTGTCATCTAGTTGATGTCTCCATTTTTTTATTATTCTGTACAGATCTGCCATAGGTTTCCTTTTTAAAGAACAAGCAGAAAAATTCATATCTAGGATTATATCTATATGTTTGCTTTGAAGGACATTAATTTCTTAGCATGTTAGTCACCATGCAATTCAATCCAGTAAACATCTATTAAAGACTTTCAGTGTGCACCATTCTAGAGATAGAATATCAAAGAGGAAAACAGATTATTCTCAAGGAAGAATACAACATATAAATCAGTGTTCTATGAATATAGTATAAGGATAACTGAAAAAGGAAATGCTTTTCCCTCTATTTCTCTGTGTAGTTGACTCTGAATACAACATTCTTTCCTTAATAAAAGCATTTGGGCTCACCTGATTACAGACACTGAAGGCAAAGGGACAAGGAGGGAGTGGTAAATACTTGGGTACCTTTGGTAAGATTAAATGTATGAGCTCAGACAATTTACAAGGCCCCTCATAGCAAAAGCTAAGCCCAAATATTTGTCATTAGCCACATAGGAAATCTTAATGCCCTTTATGACTCCGCTCAAGCTCCACTTTCTGATTTCAGGCTTTCCAGATTCCCCCAGCTTCTAGTCTTCCCCCACCCCCAACAGCCTATCACATTTTATCTATTTAATATAAATCTTATACACAGCTATTATGGTGTTTGCCCCATAGAATGCAAGCTTCTTCAGGGTAGGGACTTTCACTCTTGTCTTTTTGTCTCCAGTATCCAGAAAAGTGCCTGAAATATAATAGATACTTAATGAGTGCTTGTCGAATGATGGATGGGTTATCTTTCCACTTTATGCAGTAACTCTAATAAAATTTTTATGTGAGTGAATTTACCTTTCAGGTTTTGTGAATCTGGTTCAAAGTTAAGAATGTTAATTGGAAATGAGTCATGAGCTATATTTAAAGGTTTCCCCAGAGTGAGTGGCAGGGTAGAGGTGAAGCATGAGCTGAACTTGAGATGGATTTATAAAATATAATATATGAACAATTAGAGGAACCTGGGACATGGTCAGAGAATGCAGGTGTTTGCTCCTGGATAGCTACTTAACCAGCCTACTAGAAAATTGGAACAAATCTTCTTTCTCTACATAATTTTAATGATCAGAATTCTATCTCACATTTCAGGGACTGTGCATCTTTGTATCTAACTTAATGTCACCTCTTTATTCATTGTTTTAGAAGGTTTATATTGGGGATGTCCCTTGTCTTTTAGCATCTGCCCCCAACACATGTTCTTTCTCCTTACTAATCTTTTTTCATGAAATCTGAAAAGTTATATGATTTGGAAACAGGCCCTGAGGTTGGGAATGCAGAGATGATCTAGAGAAACCCCTAATCTCCAAGATATTTTCCCTCTATCATGTTAATGATATAATTAACCTCATTTTTGATGATGTCATAATTTTGAATATTAACTATTCAAATATATGTAATATTTTAAGATTTACAAATTTATTTTTCTTCTAAAAAGGCTATGAAATAGATACTATAAATTATATTTATATAATTTCTCAGATGAGGAACTGAAGCTCAGAGAAATTAGGTGACTTTCTTGGGGTCACACAACTAATAACTTTGGCAACTAGGATTTCAATCTAAGTCTTCTGATTTCATACCCAATGTTCTCCCTTTTCCCTTCCTTTCTTCCTTTCTCTACTGCCTTGCCCTCTTTCTGTTGTCTTTACCTCACCCTTTCTGTCCAAAGCATTGGTTTCATGGAAGAAAAAGCAGGACATTCCAGTCTTTTAAAAACTCCAGTGGAACATGTGGAGCTCCATTCATGTTTTTATCTTGAGTTTTTTTTTTAATTGTTTTTTTTTTCTTAGTGAGGCAATTGGGGTTAAGTGACTTGCCCAGGGTCACAAAGCTAGTAAGTATTAAGTGTCTGAGGCTGGATTTGAACTCAGGTACTCCTGAATCCAGGGCTGGTGCTTTACCACTGCGCAATCTAGCTGCCCCTATCTTGAGTTTTAATGAGAATTTCTCTTGCTTTGTTTAAAGGAAAAAAAAATTTAATAATCCTATCTTGTCATAGAGGCAACAAATTCCTCTCATCAGGGTCTTATGTGTCTAATGAAAATCCTAGGGGGCAGTATATAAAGCACTGGCTCTGGATTCAGGGGGCCCTGAGTTCAAATCCTGCCTCAGACACTTGACACTTACTAGCTCTGTGACCCTGGGCAAGTCACTTAACCCTCATTGCTCTACCCCCCCCCCAAAAAAAAAAAAGAAAAGAAAAAGAAAATCCTAATAGTGTAGTGCAAAGAATAATACATCTGGATTCACATGTTTTCCTCTTCACCACAATGATTCTTTCATATGTGCTCAGGAAATGTTGGCCAGGAGAACAATTTGATTAAGAAATTTATAAGAAAACTCATGACCCTTTGTGAGATATACTAAATTATCAAAGAAAATTTAGACATACATGTATATATACATAGAGAAGTATATACATATGTATTTACACAAATATTGCTTCTGACTACCACTGCATAGTCATAATATACTACTAGCTTCATAACCCTAGGCAAGTCATTTAACCTGTCTTTATTTCAGTTTACTCATCTGTAAAATGGGAATAATAATAACACCTACCTCCCAGGGTTATTGTGAGGATCAAATGATTTAATGATTGTAAAGTAAGTACAGTGTCTGGCACATAGTAAACATTATAGGTTATTTATCATTTATTTAAAACTATGTTATTTATTATTAAGTGAATATGAACTTGGGATTTTTTTAGACATGATCTATAGCTCAGACCCACAAAAGTTTGAAAGACGGTCTCTAGCTAGGCATAGGATGCAGACATCTTGTCTTAGATGTATTGTTTTTAATCTCAGCATTATCTATATTATTTGGCATTTCACACAGAATAAGTACCTATTGAGCTATGGTTAAGACCCACAGGAGTAAAGAGAGAAACAAAGATCACAATGAAGTGAAGTCTAGAGTATTTTAATCTCAAAGATAAAGGGGAAAAATAAATCCCACAAGACAAAATAACCCAGAGCATCAAGAGATAAAAAGAGCTAACATAATGGGGAAGGAATGATAAAAGCTAAAATAGTGCTTTAGACTAAGTAAAAGAAAATTTGAAAAATCAGAATTTAAATAGATTTGTTAGTTAAGAATGGAACACTTCTCTTTCTGCTGAGAAAATCAGTATCTATTCCAATGAGTGCTGGAACTATTAGGGATCCAAGGAAGAACAAAATTTGGTTTTGTAGTGTTTTTCTGTAGGAATATACTCATCATTGTCTACAAAGAGCAAGTGTTCTTTCCTGAAAGATTCTATTTCCTATCCACAGATAATCCATATTAAGTGTAATCTATAGTTGCATTTAGTATGCAAACAGTATCTTGAATATAGAACTGATTTATGTTAATGATTTCACTAGTGCATAGAGCAGACAACATTTTTAGGCACCATAGTCTTGAGATGTGTGTTTGTAAAGAATCTTTGCACTTCTTAACTGGATACTTTCTCACCGTCATATAGCCCTGGGTTATTTAAATATGTATTATAGGACTTGGAATGCATAAAATGTATTTTTTCAAGAGAATAAATAACACATTCTTGGAACTATTATATTCAGGAAATGATGGAGGGGATCCCTAAAGGTATGAAAGATCATTTTAAAGTTGGGTTTTGTCTTTGTTTTTCATTAAATTTCATTTCTATGGGGAACTCCCAGTGTAGAAACTGTACACCAAGACAGATTTATATCTGGTTTATTTTAATCTAATTCAACAAACATTTATTAACCATTTATTTCCAAGGCACTAGGGACACAAAGAATAAAATTTCCTGACATCAAGGAGGTGATATTCTTATCTGTAACATATGGTTGTAGAAAATTGCCGGAGTTATTAAAGGGTTAAGTGACTTGCCTGTGATCACAGTGCCACTAGGTGTTAGTTCTGGGTCTTAAACCCAGATTTTCCTGAGTCCAAGACCAATATAATAAATCCAATATAACTCGATGTTTTATGAAAAACTGTAAAACAATTCTTGAGTCAATTATCCTCACAGCAAGATTCTTTGTCATCACTATATCTGTTCTATGCCATTCCTTTCATGTTTATCACAGTACCTGGCACATAATAGGTACTAAATAAATACTTACTGACTTTTATGGTTTAAAGTACTTTATCTGTGCCTGGGAAGCTCTATTGTTTAGAGGATCATTCTTATGGGGCTAAAGGTTTGAGTCTCATTCAGTTCCATAGACAGAGAATGATTGACATCAAGTACTAAACACCCGATAGCCTGTGGCTGACTGTAATAGGGGGGTCAATTTGGGATATTATATTTTTTAACATGTATTATTTATTTTGAATATTATTTTGTTTTTAAATTTTGAGTTCCAAGTTTTCTACCTTACTCCCATACCATTCTATAACCACTCAGAAGGCAAACAAATCAAGTAGACAGGTGAAATCATATAAAACATATTTATGTATTAGCTATATTTGTAAAAAAGCAATAAACAAATAAGTAAATGAATGAATTGATTGATTGATTGATTAATACACAGTTTATCAGTATTCCTATTTTTTCCTCATCCCTGCCAACATTTGTCAATTCTAAGGTGTGAAGTGGTATCTCAGAGTTGTTTTAATTTGATTTAGAGCATTTTTATACAACTATAGATATCGTGATTTCTATTTTGAAAATGGCCTGTCCTTATCCTTTGAACATTTAACAATTGGGGAATGATTCTTATTTTTATAAATTTGACTAAGTTTTCTATATATTTGAAAAATGAGACCTTTATTAGAAAAATTTGCTGTAAAATTTTTAATATTGCTTCATTGTCCATGTCACCTTTTAGCAAGTAGTAGTTACCTGAATATCTTTTTTATTATTTATTTATTATCTGTTTTTCCTTTTCCTTTGTCTGAGATCATGATTGCTACCCTTGTAGCATAATTGGTTCTGCTCCAGCTCTTTATTTTAACTCTGTATGTCTTTTTGTTTCAAGCATGTCTCTTGTAAACAACATGTTGTAGGATTCTGGTTCCTAATTCTGCTATCTGCTTCTGTTTTATGGGTGAGCTCATTGTATTCACATTCATAATTATGGTAATTTTATTTTTTCCTTCACTCCATGATCTTCTAGTTGTTCTTGTCTCTCTCTTTGTCTTGTACTACCTCAAAAGTCTATTTTGCTTTTAACCAGTGCCTCCCTTAATTTGCCCCCTTTCTATTATCACCTTCCTTTCTTATATCCCTACAGGATAAGATAGATTTCTATACACAACTGAGTGTGTATAAGCATATTCATCCCTCTTTGAATCAATTCCAATGAGAGTGAGGTTCAAGCATTGGACACCACAACCACCCTTTTTTTCCCTCCAGTGTAAAAGATCTCTCTTGCATGCCTCTCTTTATGATATTTTTTTTCCTCTTCTACCTTTCCCCACCCCCTTTTTGCCAGTGCATCCCTCTTTCTCATATCTTTATTTTTTTTGGAAGGGGAAACAACATTCCAACATAATTGACGTATACTCATATTCTCTTTCTATGTAAACATTTTACTACCCTAATAATGATAAATTTCTTAGGAGCCTCATATATTGTCTTCCCATATAGGAATGTAAACAATTTAACATTATTGTGACCTCTATGATTTCCCTATCATGTTTACCTTTTTATGCTTCTTTTATGTCTTGTATTTGAATATCAATTTTTCTATTTAGCTTTGGTCTTTTCATCAGGATTGATTGGAAGTTCTCTATTTCATTAAATGTGCATAATTTCCCTTGAAGGATTATATTCAGTTTTTCGGCATAGGTTGTTCTTGGTTATAATACTAGCTTCTTTGCCTTCTGGAATATAATATTCAAATCTCTCTGCTCATTCAACATGGAAATTACTAGATCCTTTGAAATACTCACTATGACTTTATGAGAATTTGTTTTTTCTGGATGCTTGTAATATTTTGTCCTTGACCTAGGAGCTCTGGAATTTGGGTATAATATTCCTGGGAGTTTTCACTTTGGGATCTTCTTTCAGGAGGTGATTGATAGATTCTTTCCATTTCTATTTTATCCTCTGGATCTAAAATATTAGGGAAGGGGGTTTTTTTTATAATTTTAAAAAATATGATGTCTAGGCTCCTTTAAAAAAAAACATGGCTTGGTGGTAGTCTGATATTCCATAAATTATGTCTCCCCTACCTATTTTGCAGGTTATGCATTTTTCTGATGAGATCCTTCACATTTTTTTTTTCATTCTTTTGATGTTGTTTGTTTGTCTCACCTGTAGGATCTCCCAAGCTTCAGGGATTTTTGTGCTACTTTTTTCAGAGCTAGTTCTGGGAGTGTGCAGGTTTTCAGAGCTTCCAAGGTGGTGTGATCTGGGGAGAGATGTGATCAGTGCTCTCCTTATCTGAACTTTGTTCTTTAACCAGGAAGGGGCCCTGGTCTCCTGAAGTCATAAGCAATAGCACTCTTATTGGTCCTGGAACTGTGACCAGGACGTCCTACTCCCTTGGAGCAGACCAAAAACCTTCCTCTCTATCCTGGAACTGAAATCCAGAACTGTATATGGGCAATTAGGTTGCCAATTAGTACCAGGTTTCATCCAGTGCCAGCAAAAGATTTCCTTTAATCTCTTTCTGACCAGTTGTCCACCCCTTTATTGTCTGTTGCCTGAGATCTAAAGAAGCTGCTGACATTCCTTTTGCCACAGGTATATGTGCTCATGACAGTTCTCTACCAAAAAGTCACAGCCCTTTTCTGCCAACCATCTAATTTCTATTAATCAGGAAAACACCTGGCCTTTTGTTGGCTCTACCACTCCAAAATTTGATTTGAGGCATCATTTTAAAGTTGTTTGGAGGAGTCTGTTGAAAGTATTCAGATGGCTTGCCACCACTAATTTCACATCTCTCCCTCCCCCATGCAGCATTATGTTTAAAAAAAAAATTATAAATTGTTGAGAATCTAGAGGGAGGCAAGTAGAGTGAGGAAGTACCTAAAATTCATTTAATATGAAGATTAGTAAAAGTAACTTTGAATGTTTATCCTTCAAAAGAGAAGACATGGGGGTTATGATAGCTCTTAGTAAGTTGTTTAACAGCTGTCATAAAGAAGAAAGGTTAGGATTATCCTGCTTGACCCCAAAGGCCAGAATTAGGAGCAAAAGGATATCTATTATAGTTCTGGGATAGCCCTCACAGGAGGTTTTCAAGCAATTACTTGAAGAATATATTATTTGTTAGATATGGTATAGAAGATATTAGTATTATTCATCTATGGAGTACTTTAGAAAAGCAGTGTCAAATCCAAATAGAAATGGGGATGACCAAACTGTGCAAAAGAGCCTTAGTGGAACCATAGTGACTTGGAAAACCACATATTAACATTATCTGTTTTACTGTAATTTCTATTTATTTAAAAATACTTCCCAATCACATTTTAATCTGTTTTGAATTGCATTTGTGTGTATTATGGACCATATGAGGTAAAAAAAGATAGTGTTTTCGGTACCTTTTCTTTTAAGAGCCTTTGAGTTCCATTTCAAATATGAGATTCTATGAGTCTACACTACTAATCCTGGCTAAGCATTTTTTTACAAATAAGTGAATATTTAAGCATGGGATAATACTAAGTATGTTTCCAGTTTCCATAATACTCACTTCTATATCATCTCATTTGATCCTTACTACCCTTTGAGGGGGGTAGAAGAGGTTTTATTATCCTCATTTTACACATTCAGATTTTAGTCTCTTTAGTCAAACAAGAGTAGCAGTTGGAGGAGCAGAAGCAGTAAAAGACAGCAAGGTAATACAGTGGATCTGGAGTCAGAGGCATTTGAATTCAAATCCTGCCACACTAGTTGTGTGACATTGGAAAAGTTACTTAAATTCATTCAGCCTCAGTCTGTCATCTGTAAAATGGAGATGATAATAGCACCTACTTAACAGGACTGTTGTGAGGATCAAATATGATATATGTAAATATGTATATTTATATAGACAATACATACATACAATATATGTAAAGTACTTTGCAAACCTTAATGCATTATATGCATCTATAGAGACATATGTGTGTGTTTCTGTTATATTAAAAGAGTTGGAAGAGGTTACTATCAGGTGGCTTTGTGAATGTAGATGAACCAATTCCAATTATGTGAATCCCAAAGCTTTGTTGTGACCCAGTGGCTCTTGCGTATCATTCATGAGGCTTAAAACCATGGGGTTATGAATTAACCCCAACTTTTAATAACATAAGCTATATTATATTTAAGTAACAAAACAATGCCTACAGGATATAAGCATGCCTGTATGAATCCTAGATTTTAGTGTTATACTAAAATATTTTATAAAAACTGTAAATACATTTTTCTTCATCAAAGGAGTCTTAATAGGTTAGACAATTAATATGAAAAACCTTAATCACTAATGATCACACAACTTCATGTATATTAGTATTCTGATCTCTAGGAAGAAACTTATTTTCTTATTCTAAGTCACAATCAATGAAAGAAGGAGGTTTGGAAGGAGTCAACTAAATTGATAGCTGCTTTCTTAATCTTCTTAATCGACGGAATTGTTTCCTGAATTCCATCTGTATATTATAATTAATACAAATATGATATACTATAGGTTTTGGGGTTTGAGTAATCATTATGTTGTAATAAGGATGATATTTTCTTTGTGAGTAGTGGACTGATTTTCTGAGGACATTAAAATTATTTTTCTTCACTTTGGCATTTCCTCTCATTTGATTTTTTAAAACTTCAGAAAGCTATAAGTACCCTTCATATTTAGTAAACTATGTAATCTGTTAGGCAATTCAACTTCAACATTTAATGGAATCTAAATATTAGGAGCCACAAATCATACTATTTACTCTTCCTTGTTCCCATTGAGATCTGTAGTACTTTGATAAAGTTTTATGATTTTTTTCCCTAAGCATTACAAATCTATTCTCTTATGTTTTGTTATACCTAACCTGTGTCCTGCCTTGGTGCCTTTCAAATTCTGCAATATGTTTTAAGGCCAGGAAGCTAAATTTAGACCTAGTATCTCTGATAAGAGTCTGCAATGTTTTGATAAAGTCTATATTTGCACTTAGAGGAGAAACATTCTTTCCTTCACATTCTGTGTTTGGAGCAGGACAGTCATTTGACAATTATTAAAACTTGAAAGTTTGCTACACACTGAAAACATTTGGGAGTTACATTGTCTTTTTTTTTTTTTTTTTGGTAAATGAAATTTCACTGTGTTCATCTTTGGCATAATTACTTTTCATTGTAACTTTTGTTTATCTTTTCTTATTCCATTTGAACCTTGCATACATTCATTAAAATACTCCCAAAGCAGCTGTTCCAAGACCATGACTAGGGAAGCCCATTGAAGAGCACAGACTTTGAAACTAAGATATAAATTAAGAGAAGGTGAATGATTCCAATAAATTCATAAATTTACCATTGCTGCCTTCCACAAAGCCAGTCCTTATCATACTGTCACAGGCAACTGAACACAAATGTTGAATACTGGACTTTGGCATTCTTTACACAGACCAGATTTGCTGCAAAATGTTGAAAAGTGAAGGGAAAGTAGTGGTACCAAAATAATAAGGGTTGTCACAAATGATAGTTTGGCCTGTGCAAGAGTATCCTATGTGAGTGTAATACATTGTGTGTCCACATACTCAGTTCTGATTCCAGGTATTGTTCTTGGATCCCAAAGTCTTCGTTATGCCTTATCAGGAACAATTTCTGTCTTTTTTGTAGAAAGAAGCTAGGGATAAGCAAGGACAACTGGAGATATTCACTGTGTTCATGATCAGATTTCAGCACATTATCAATGAAGAATTCTTAAAGAGGAGTGGTATGAAGTACATAATGAGAAAAATGTATGATTGGTAGGAAAATGGAATAGGCAAATAGCAAGTTCAAGGCTTAATCTACGGGCACCTCATATGTTCTATTGATACCCTGATTCAAGAGAGCCCTAAGAATGACCTTAGAACATTGAAGAGACACCCTGTGGTGAACTTATGAGAGGGGAAGCATGGGTTGTGATTTGCATTGTTGAAAGGGATATCCCCCTTAAGGACTCCACAGCTTGGTGAGATTATTGGTGTCTTTAGGAAAGAAAAGAAGCATACAGGGGTGGTGGAGATGCTAAATCAAATGTAATAATTTATCATATCAAAAGTAATTGAAGGGGTAGCTAGGTGGCGCAGTGGATAGAGCACTGGCCCTGGAGTCAGAAGTACCTGACTTCAAATCCACATCCGACACTTAACACTTACTGGCTGTGTGACCCTGGGCAAATCACTTAACCACAATTGCTTCACTAAAAAAACAAAAACAAAAACAACAAAAAAAGTAATTGAAATCCTTCTTGATTTGAATTTTTCATAAGAAGATGATAAAACAAATATGCATTTTCAATGTTTAGAATTTATTACTGTCCTAGTAGAAAGAACTAGGGTTAAATGTCTGCTATAGCTGACTGTGTGAACTTGGGCAGGTCATTGAATCTGTGAACATTTGTAAAATGAAAGGGCTAGAACTAGATGACTTTTAATATCACTCCAGTTCTAAATGTTTTAATCATAAACATATAGAAGCCAGAAAGCAGGATCTCTAGGAAGGTGGCCATCTGCTAAATAGATACCATCTCATCTATCTTCATCCTAGTTCAAGGAGTCAGAACTCAAAAAATGGTGTTGGACTCATAAATAAGGACAGAAGGTAATAGAATTGAAATATCATTTTATTAGCTTGAAATATGATTGGAAAAATGCTAACAATCTGAAACTATTTTATTTTTAACCTAAATCATGTTTTCCCTCTTCTAGAACACAATATTTAATGTAACTCCACCATATAAGCCAGTCATGCTAGCCCAAAAGAAGGGAGCATTTGAGAATGTGCATTAATTTCTAGCTCAATTTTGTGCATTATTTCCCAGATCTGGAAACATTTACTAGACTTTGAGGAGATATTTCAAATCCTTTGAGCTCTTATTCCTGTGTTATCTGATATCTTTTTATAAGGGCCATAGCTTTCATTCCCTCTAGAAATATTTAATAAAGATAAATCTTTTTATCATATAAAATAAGTGGATTTTATTTATCTTCTTTCAAATCATAGAAAAAACAATGTCTTTTTTTCTGCAAAGAAAGATAACTTTCTGGCTCAAAAGATTCATATAACAGATATATATATATATGTATGTTTTATATATATATATGTGTGTGTGTGTGAATATATATATGTACATATATGTATATGTATGTGTAGATAAAAAGCCTCTAAGGTACATTTAAGAATGATAAAATTAGAATCACAGATCCAAGGATTACAGATGAGATGTAGAACAATTAGCCACTGTAAGAATAAATGGCTTCCATTAAATACCCCTTAAATGGTTATCCAGTATCTTCCTGAAAACCTCCAAGGGCAGAACATCTTGAGAAAGTAAATACAGATTATAGAGCAAAACAAAACCAAACAAGCTACTGGAAGCAGGAAAGGGGATACAAATGGCTATATTATATGGCAACATCAAATTGTAATGATTAAAAATAAACATGGGGGGCAGCTCGGTAGCACAGTGGATAGAGTACTGACCCTGGAGTCAGGAGTACCTGAGTTCAAATCTGGCCTCAGACACTTGACAGTTATTAGCTGTGTGACTCTGGGTAAGTCACTTAACTCCAATTGCCTCACCAAATTAAAAAAAATGAGTAAATGAATGAATAAATAAATACATAAACAAACAAACAAACATGGGATAATTTCTCAAAAGGTAACAGTTGTTCATTGAAATTCTTATTTATCTGAAATGACAAAGAAAAATAAAGAGAGAACATGTATTTCTCAATAATATACAGAGGAGAATCAGGTTGAATAGAAAAGGGGCTGTGCCTAGAAGTACAGTGTAGGTGGTAGCATCTATATGTGTTTATATTATTTATTCATTTCTAATATCTAACCTATTATGAACCATTAACAGGTAAGTCTATTCTTTAGCATTGAAATTAGAGACAAAAGGCATAAAGATAATATTAGAACTGAAAGGGGCCATAAAAATCATATTGTTCAATTGTTTGTTATATTGGTTCATTTCATTGTTTTATCACAAATAAGGCCAAAGAAAAGATAAATGATTCACTCATTTAGGTAAAAAAGTAGCTTTCATTCCTAATATTCCTATCAACTTCTTCTCAGGACTTTTTGTTGTATATGTGCTTTAGCATGGATTCAGAGATGCTGAATTGAATGATTATTATCTTCATGTATTGGAAAAGCTATCATGGAAAAGTAGGACTAGAATTATTTTGATTGACCCCACCAATAGCAGGGAATGAAAAAGCCTAGGTTTTATTCATGGTTCTGTTAAGTGTGTCCTTGGACAAATCATGTAGTTTGTGTGAGCCTAAGTTTCCTCATTTATAAAAGGATAGAGTGAGACTAGATAAACACTAAGGTCCTTTTAGTTTGAAAGCTTTCATATATAAATTTATAAGTTTGGGTCAGTGGTTAGAAATTACAGAAGGTTTGATATAAAAAAGAACTTCCTAACAATTAAAGCGACTCTAGAGTAAAGTGGGTTGAGATAGCCATTTCTTCTTCACTGGAGTTCTTTAGGAAGGATTTGTATGACTACTCGTCAAAGATATTATAGAGGCGATTCCTCTGACTTTCATTTTAAATCACAGATTCTTTATTCTGATTTTATTGAAGAATAGAGGCTCAAAATGACTCTTATTTCGGGCCAAGGCATGTCATGGTGATTCATTTCAAATCAATAAACATTTTAACCACTTGTTCAGTGCAAGGCCCTACACCCACACTTGGAATAGAAATATATATATATATATATATATATATATATAAATTAATCCTTTGTCCTGTCCCCAAGGAGAATATCGATTAATAACAAGGACATGATATGTCACAAATGAGTATAAAACAATTTAAATTATAATGACACACAATAGAGTTTCAGCCCAAGTATTGTAATAAAATTTTAATAGGAAAAGATAACATTTAAGTTGAAGGAAAAGGAAAATATTTCACAGAAGAAATAGCTTGAATCCATGTCTTCTGACTCAAGTCCAGTGATAATTCCATACCATTTTGCCCAAATAATTTCAAATAAGTAATACAAAAAATAAATATATGGTTCTACAAATACAACATGTATTATGGTTTCTGTTATTTTAAATTTCTAACTGCATAAAATGGGGTAAAATGACCCACTATTCTGGGGTTTTTTTGTAGGTTTTCTTTGTTTATTGAAAAAAAAATGTTTCTCCATTGACAAAATAATTTCTGGGGAAGTAAAAAGTACTTTATAAGACCACAAAAGGGAGAAAGTATATAATACAAAGAAACAAGTGCTTAATCAGAGAACTTTTATTAGTATGAATTATAAAAAATAAAAACAAAAGTTTATTTTATGAAAAAATTAATAATAATTTATTTGAAAATTTCTTCCTACTATTTGTTCTTATTGAATGAATGACAGTAATGTAGTGTCTTTTAATTTTTTTAAAAGCCATCTAAAATCCCTATAAATTTAGGAACTTGCTGGTCCGGAAATTTGTGATAAGCTTGTATATTTGCCATGGTCTGAGGTATTGTTCAGTGTTTTTGACACCATTCATCCTTCTATTTGTACTGAGTATAAGTATTATTGTTAAAATGATTTCCATACTATGAATAATGCATTTATACTTATTCTTCCAGATCAATGTTCTCCTAGTATGTCAAACAACTAGCATTTATTTTATATTATTTTATTTTTAATTTCTTTATTTATTAAACACCTAATTAGTATCAGGCACTATGTTAAGGAATGGGGACTCAAAAAGAGGCAAAAATCAGTCCCTATTCAAGGCAGTTCACAACCTAATGAAGGAATTCTACATTCAATATTCCATGGTATCTTAGTGTTCCACAACTACTCTCTTAATCATAAATCATTCATTCTGGATATGCCCAAGCAAACATCATAGAGGAAACTCTTCAAACTTCTACTTTCTTTACCTTAAAAAATAAATTCCCTTCATGGAAATCACATTGAGGATAAAAGGCATGGCTCATTCAAATACTTGAGCTATGTCCTTGGGCCTGGCCTTTAAGAGGCATTACCTGGAAGTGGAGATTAGAAGAGAAAAGGGCTGAGATAAAGAAAGTAATAGGCTCATATTTAGAGCTAGAAGTGATGATAAATTTCAATGTCCATTCCTTTATTTTATGTTGATGAAACAAGCCCAGAGAGGGTAAAGGAACTACACAAAGTCACAAAGTTTGTAAATGACAGATTCAGTTTTTCTTACTTCAAACCAGCATGGTCCATTGTACCAAATTATCTCTTTCCCATAGATACAGGCCAAGTTCCCAAATAGGAAGCTTGCAAACTGCATATTGAAGATGACTTCAAATGTTTCAGATTATTTTAACTAATCCCTTTCAATTCATCCAAATTGGCAGATTTCATTATGAATTGCTTTTACATGTCATAATTATTATTTTCAGGACCTATGACCATGTTGTTATCTGCAAATACATGATTTTTCTTCATGTTATTATAAGGGTCTTCTCTATCACCAAGAAAAAAATGAGAACACTATCTTAATTAACATATTTGTTAGTGACTTCAAAATATTTTCATATGATTTTAACATCTGCATAAATTCAACTAAAGCTCATAACAATAGTGGCAACATATATTGGTCATTAATTACATTTGATCTGTTTGGTTAGGTTGAAAGAATTTGAGCATCTTGCAACTTTTGCTTTCTTTCATTTTATCTTCTTGAGATGTCAAAAGATATTATTCACAAGAAGTGTTTATGAGCAATCATTTGTCATATAACTAATTCTTTCCTTTGGGGGGGAACAATTGTATGAGTCTATGGTTTACTCTTTTCTTTTTATTATGATAATTGTGTATAGGCCTTGCTTCATATCACTTCCTTTGAATTATTAAAAACTCTTCATTTTTTTCAAGGAACATTAATGACAGTCCGTACAGAATAAGGAAATGTAAATCAGTCTTTTTACTTAAACACAAGCACACTTATTTCTAGTTTTGTATCCAAATTCTTTGAGAAAACCAATTTGTAATGGTGACAATTATTGGCTTTATAATATTATCATAGTATATCACAATCAACTTTAAATGAGACAACTGAGTCTATAGCATTTTTAAACATTGAATGTAATTGGTTTTTTCACACATTGAAATTTCTTTTAAGCCTTGATAACCAGTTCTGTTTGAAGTGTTAGATGCCTTAGTAATTATAATTTCTGTGTTTTTAGGAATATAAGAATATGTATTAATATCTTTGGTTTTTTCTTTTAAAATTTTTTGAAATTACAAAATCTAGTTTCTTAAAACTGGTTTCTTCAGAGTTTTTCAGTGTCACATTGGAAGAGTATCATTTGATAACACAAAAGCTACAGAGAGGTAGCATTTGCTATGAGACAATAGCGTCTTTATAGGATAAAGAAATATTGTTGATCCAATATGAATGGAAGAAGGGAAATGTTTTCACACTGCATAATATTCTTACTCCTTTTTCTCTGAGGGATTAGCTTCTATCTAAGGAAATGTATGTAGTTATAGTAGCTAAGAGACTAAAATTTTGAAAATTATTTTCTTTGTTAAAAACTAGCATAGTTGAGCCAAGATGGTGGAGTAAAGGCCATAATATCACCAAACTCCCTACACAATCCTTCTAAACATCGCCAAATAATGCCATAGATGATTCTTGGAGCAGCAGAATGCACAAAAGGACAGGGTGAAATCATTTTCAACCCAAAGATGGATTAGAAGGTTGGTAGGAAAGGTTTGTTGTACTGGGGTGAGAGAGGAGGCCAGCCTCAGACCATGCCACTGAGATCCAGTGCCGTGACACTGTCACACAGATCAAGGCCCAGGCCATGCCAGCAGATCCAGCCCCAGGCAGGCCATGCTAGAGGAAGCATCAGCTACTTCTGGAACTCAGTTCATGGATCTGTGAAGGGGTTGAGAGGTTGGCCAGGGGGAGATAGCAGGGGTCTCTGCTGTCACTGAGGCAGAACTCTATTGTGTTCCCTATGCTCAGAACCAGGAAGCAGTCGAGTAGCGGTCCAGGTGGGGGAGGGGCACTAGCACATCCAAGGTTGCAACCACAGTGAACCAGATTTCTATTCCTGAGTTAAAAATCAAGGAGGCCTGAGCTAACTTACAGATCAGAGCACAGGCGAGGGAAGTGAAGAATATGCTTCTCCTCAAATATTACCTCCTTGGATGCCCTAAAGCTAGGAACAGTGCATCCTGGAAGCATTGCCCTACTTTGAGAAGGATTTCAAAGTCAACAAATAGGCTAGGAATATGAACAGACAGAAAAAAAAAACACCACCAACAACATATGGACCAGAGAAAGTTTCTTTCATTAAAAGGAAGATCAAAATACACCTGCAGAAGAAGATAACAAAGTTAAAGATCCTATATCCAGAGCTTCCAAGAAAAATAGGAATTCATTTCAGGCCATAGAAGTGCTCAAAAAGTACTTTGAAGATAAAGTAAGAGAGGTAGAGGAAAAAATGGAAAGAGAATTGAAAGTGATGCAGAAAAATCATGGAAAAAAAAAGTCAACAACTTGAAAGGTCAAATGGAAAAGGAAATACAAAAGCTCTCTGAAGAAAATAATTGCTTCAGAATTAGGATTGAGCAAGTGGAAGCTAATGACTTTATAAGAAATCAAGAAATATTAAAGCAACTACAAATGAATGAAAAAATAGAGGGCAACGTGAGATATCTCCTTGGAAAAACAACTAACCTGGAAAATAGATACAGGAGAGAAAATTTGAAAATTATTGGACTACCTGAAAACCATAATAAAAAAAAGAGTTTAGGCATCATCTTCCAAGAAATTGATAGGGAAAATTGCCCTGATATTCTAGAAGCAGAAGGTAATATAGAAATTGAAAGAATCCACTAATCCCCTCCTGAAATAGATTGCAAAATGAAAACTTTCAGGAATATGATAGCCAAATTCCAGAGCTCCCAGGTCAATGAGAAAATATTGCAAGGAGCCAGAAAGAAACAATTTAAGTACTGTGGAACCACAGTCAGGATAACACAAGATCTGGCAGCTTCTATTTTAAAGGATCAGAGGGCATGGAATGTGATATTTCCTGGAGAGCAAAGGAACTGGGATTACAACAAAGAATCATCTACCCAGAAAAAATGAGTATACTCTTTCAGGGGAGGGGGAATTGGAATTCAATGAAAAAGAGCATCTTCAGGCACTTATGATGAAAAGAACTGAACTGAATAGAAAATTTGACTTTTAAATACATGATCCTAGAGAACCATAAAAAGGTAAAGAGGAAAAAGAAATTATGAGGGGTGTTAAAAGTGAAACTGTTTACATTCTTACATAGGAAGATGATACTTCTAACTCATAAGAACTTTCTCATTATTAGGTTAGCTTAATTGAATTAGTTTGGACAAAGGGGACATGTATGAATTGAATATGAAGGTATGGTATCTGTAAAGCATTTATTTATCAGGGTTTTTTATTTGTTGGTTTTTTGTTTTTGTGGGGCAGTTGAGGGTAGGTGATTTGCCCAGGGTCACACAGCTGGTTGGTGTCTTATGTCTGAGGCTGGATTTGGGCTCGGGTCTTCCTGGTTCCAGGGCTAGTGCTTTGTCCACTGTGTCACCTAGCTGAACCATGATGACATCTTTAAAATAAAATTAAGGGGTGAGAGGAATGCACTGGGAGAAAGGGAAAGGGAGAGATGGGATGAGGTAAATTATCTCACATAAACGAAACAAGAAAAAGTTTATGGAGTGAAGGGGAAGATGGGGGAGGAGAGGTGGAAGAGTGAGCCTTGCCCTCATCAGACCTGGCTCAAAGAGGGAATAACATAAACACTCCAGTGTGTATAGCAATGTATATTGTCCTTTGGGAAAAGTGGGAGAGGAAGGAAGAGAGGGCAAATTGGGGGAGGGGGCAGTAAGAAGCAAAACACTTTTGAGGAGGGATAATGTGAAAGAGGATAGAAAATAGAGTAAATATCAATGGGAGAGAATAGGATGGAGGGGGTAATACAGTTAGCAATATTCATGACCTTTTTATTTACAAAATTCAAACTTAAATTTAAAAAAATGTACAGAAAACATCTAACTTTATAGTATTACCTAAATATCCCCCTTTATGAATATGAAGGGGAGATACTGAATAGGTTTAAGGTATTGGATCTGGTAGATAGACTGAATGAAGAACTATGGAGAGAGGTTCACAATATGAAGCAGTAAAAAAAAAAATTCCAAACTAAAAGAAGAGCAAAAAAGCAAAATTTCTGCCTGATGAGGCTTTACAAATATCTGAAGAAAGAAGGAAGGTGAAATGGAAAGAAGAAAGGGAAAGACATACCTAATTGAAGGCAGAATTCCAGAGATTAGCAAGGAGAGAGAAGGTTTTCTTAAATGAGCAATGAAAAGAAAAATAAGAAAACAATAGAATGGGAAAGATAAGAGATCTGTTAGAGAAAATTAAGAAAAATCAAGGCAATTATATAATGGGCATTATAAAATACAAAAATGGTAGGGATTTAACGGAAGCAGAAGAGATTAAGAGAAGGTAGCAAGAATATACAAGAATATTATACAAGGAAGATTTTATCATCAATAACCACAATGGTGTGGTTATTGATCTAGAGTCAGACATCCTGAAGAATGAAGTGTGTTTTAGGAAACATTGATAATGATAAGGCTACTGGAGGTAATGAAATTCTAACTGAGATATTTAAAATCCTAAAAAAAATGACAATGTTAAAGTGATGCACTTTGGGGCGGCTAGGTGGCACAGTGGATAAAGTGCTAGCCCTGGATTCAGGAGTACCTGAGTTCAAATCCGGCCTCAGACACTTGACACTTACTAGCTCTGTGACCCTGGGCAAGTCACTTAACTCCCATTGCCCCGCAAAACACAAACAAAAACAAAACAAATAAAGTGATGCATTTAATATGCCAACAAATTTGGAAAATGCAACACTGGCCACTGAATTAGAAAAGATAAGTTTATGTCCCAATCATAAAGAAGGGCAATGCCAAGGAATGATCACATTATTGAACAATTGAGCTCATTTCCCACACCACCAAGGTTTTTCTAAAAATTTTACAAGCTATGTTTCAGCAACATATGGACGAAGAATTATCAAGGAAGCAATCTGGTTTTCAAAGAAGCAGAGGAACTAGAGACCAAATTGCTAACATTAGCTGGATTGTGGAGAAAACAAGGGAGTTTCAGGGTAAAAAAAAGTCTACTCTTGCTTCATTGACTACACCAAAGCCTTTGACCATGTAGATCACAAAAAAATGTGGCAAGTTCTCAAACTGATAGAAGTACCAGATTATTTTTCTTTGCTCCTCAGATACCTGTATGTGGGCAAAGAAGCAACAGTTAGAACTCAACATGAAAAAGTGATTGGTTTAAGATTGGAAAAGGAGTACAACAAGGCTCTATATCGTCACAATATTTATTTAACTCATATGCAGAATACATCATGTGAAATGCCAGGCTGGATGAATCAAAAGTTGGAATTAAGTTTCTTTTCTTTTTTTTTTTTTTGGTGAGGCAATTGGGGTTAAGTGACTTGCCCAGGGTCACACAGCTAGTGTTAAGTGTCTAAGGCCAGACCCTAACTCAGGTCTTCCTGAATCCAGGGCTGGTGCTCTATCCACTGCGCCACCTAGCTGCCCTGGAATTAAGTTTCTAAGAGAAATATAAACGATCTTAGGTATGTAGATGATACCACTCTGTAGAAGAAAGTGAAGAGGAATTAAGAAACCCCTTGATAAAGTGTGAAAGAATATAAAAGATGATTTGAAGCTTATAAAAAAAAAGTAATTCTTGGCAATTGGTCCTATCACTTCCTGGCAAATAGAGGAAGTCAAGCTGGAAGCAGTATCAGATTTTATTTGTTTGGCTCAAAGATCGCTATAGATGGCAATTGCAGTCATAAAATTAAAAGACATTTGCTCTTTGGAAGGAGAGCTATAGCAATTCTGGACAGCATTCTAAAAAGCATAGATATTACCTTGCCAAGAAAGGTCAAAGCTATGGTTTTTCCAGTAGCAGTATCTAACTATGAGAGTTGGACTATAAAGAAAGCTGAGCATCACAAATTCAACTCTTTTGAATTGTGGTGCTAGAGAAGACTTGAGAGTGCCTTGGAAAACAAAGAGGCCAATCAGTACTTAAAGAAATTAATTCAGACTATTACCCGAAAGGTCAAATTATGGAGCTGAATCTTAATTAAATATTTTGTCCACATAATGAGAAGATGGGACTAATTGGAAAACTCCCTGAGGATGGGAAATATTGAAGACAAAAGAAGATGGGAATGCTACAGCATGAGATGGTAGACAGTATCATAGAAACAATGAACATAACCTTGGATTGGAAAACTTTAAGAGATACTTGAAGATAGAAGTGCCTAGTGTCCTGTGATCCATGGAGTAGAGTGTAAGTAATGGGAACCTTGGTAAAAGGTAACAATATCTTCATAAAGAATTGTAGCTAAGGAATGAAAAATGAGGATTGGAATACTAGACAAACAGAATTTAACATATAATGCTCATCCTAAATGATGATCCTCTGAGTAAGCTAAATTTAGGTATAATTTCCCATCATTCAGCTTGATAATGTAGATCTAAAAACATCCATACAAACTATGCCCAAAGTTCTATAGAACTATGCATACCCTTTGATGCCACTGTTAGGTTTATAGAGCAAAGATATCCCCCAAAAGAGAAAAATACCTATTTGTACAAAAATATTTATAGCAGTTCTTTTTGTGGTGGCTAAGAATTAGAAATCAAAGGATTTTCCATTAATTGTGGAATGGTTAAACAAGCTGTGCTATTTAATGGTGATGGAACATTACTGTGTTATAAGAGATGACAAGCAGGATGATTTCAGAAAGGCCTGGGAATATAAACTGATATATATAAACTGATGTATACTGGAGTGAGCAGAACCAAGAGAACATTTTGCACAGTGAGGGACAGCAAGATAGATAGATAGATAGATAGATAGATAGACAGACAGACAGATATAGATATAGATTTTTTTTTGGCTGAGAAAATTGGGGTTAAGTGACTTGCCCAGGGTCACACAGCTAGTAACTGTCAAGTGTCTGCAGCCAGATTTGAACTCAGATACTCCTGAATCCAGGGCCATTGCTCTATCCACCTAGCTGCCCCTACAGCAAAGTATTTTTTGCTGAAGAACTGTGAATGACTTAACTATTCTCAGTAACACAATGATGCAAGATAATCCCAAAGGACTAATGATTAAACATAATATCCAACTACAAATAAAGAACTGATATTGATTGAACACAGACTGAAGCATGCTATTTTTGTTTCTTTCACTTTTTTTCTTTTAATCAAGTTTTCTTGTACAAAATAACTAATATGGCAATGTTATACATAATTGCACATGTACAACCCACACATGATTGCTTACTGCTTCAGGGAGGGGAGAGGAGAGGAAGGAAAAGAGGGATAAAATTTGGAACTCAAAACTATGAATAAAAATGTTTATTATTAATTTAAAAAATAATAAAACAAAAACATCCATATGTCTTTTTCAGTCATAATAGTATTTAAATTTTTCCAGTTACATGTAAAAATAATTTTCAACATTTGTTTTTATAAAATTTTGAATTAAAAATTTTCTCCATCCCTCCCTCTCCTCTCCCCTCCCCAAAATAGAAGAAAAAAATCTGATATAGGTTATATATGTACAATTACATTTAACATATTTCCACATTAGTCATGTTGTGAAAGAAGAATCAGAACAAAAGGGAAAAAAACTCAAAAAAGAAAAAAAGTAGAAATAGTATGGCTCAATCAGTATTTAGATTCCATAGGGTTTTTTTTTTCCTTCCTTCTATACTAGAGATCATTTTCCATGTTGAGACCTTTGGAATTGTCTTGGATCATTGTATTGCTGAAAAGAGCTAAGTCTTTCACAGTTGATCATCACACAATGTGGCTATTACTGTGTACAATGTTCTCCTGAGTCTGCCCATTTCACCTTCAGTATCAGCACACTCTAGTCTTTCCAGGTTTTTTTCTGAAATCTGCCGGCTCATCATTTCTTATAGCATAATAGTATTCTGTTGTATTCATATACCACAATTTGTTCATCCATTCCCCAACTGATGAGCATCCCCTTGATTTCCAATTCTTTGCCACCACAAAAAGAACTATTGTAAATATTTTCATATATATGGTTCCTTTTTCCTTGTTTATATGATCTCCTTGGGATACAGACATAATAATGGTATTAGTGGGCCAAAGGGTATGCACAGGTCCATAGCCTTTTTTTCTTTTTCTTTTTTTTTTTTTTTTTGGTGAGGCAATTGCGGTTAAGTGACTTGCCTAGGGTCACACAGCTAGTAATTGTTAAGTGTCTGAGGCCAGATTTGAACTCAGGTCCTCCTGAATCCTGGGCCAGTCCTCTATCCACTGCGCCACCTAGCTTCCCCTGCCCATAGCCTTTTGGGCATAGTTCAAAATTGCTCTCCAAAATGGTTTGATTAGTTTGCAACTCTGCCAACAATTAATTAATCTTCCAATTTTTCCACATTTTCTCCAATATTTATTATTTTCCTTTTTAGTCATATTAGCCAATCTGATAGGCATGAGGTGGCATGTCAGAGTTGTTTAAATTTGAATTTCTCTAATCAATAGTGATTTCTTCATCTGAAAATTGCCTCATCATATCCTTTGACCATTTCTGAATTGGGGAATGACTTGTATTCTTAAATATTTGATTCAGCTCCCTGTATATTTCAGCAAGGAAGCCTTTATCAGAAACACTTGCTGTAAAAAATTATTTCATAGGGGGCAGCTAGGTGGTGCAGTGGATAGAGTACTGGTTCTGGATTCAGGAGGATCTGAGTTCAAATCCAGCCTCAGACACTTGACACTTACTAGTTATGTGACCTTGGGCAAGTCACTTAACCCTCTTTGCCCTGTGGGCCCCCCCCCAAATTATTTCATAGCTTTTTGGTTCCCTACTAATCTTGCGTGCATTTTCTATTTGTACAAAACTTTTTAAATTTAATGTAATCAAAATCATACATTTTGCATTTCATAATAGTATCTTCTTTGGTCATAAATTGTTCTTCTCTCCATAGATCTGAGGGGTAAACTATTCCTTCCTCTCCTAATTTGCCTATGGTATCAGCCTTTATGTCTTAATCATGTACCCATTTTGACCTTATTTTGTTATATGGTGAAAAATGTGGTCTAAGCCTAGTTTCTACAATGCTTTCTTCTAGTTTCTCCAGCAGTTTTTGTCAAATAGTGAGCTCTTATCCCAGAAGCTGGAGTCTTTGGGTTTATCAAACTGTACATGACTAAAGTAATTTACTACTTGTGTACATGCCATGTACCACTGAGAAAAAATTATATTTATTTCTATCCTCATTCAATTTTTTCCAGAGGTCTATCATATCTAACTGTTCTAAAATTCTATTCACCTCTTTAACTTCTTTCTTATTTATTTTGTAGTTAGATTTATCTAGTTCTGAGAGGTAGAGGTTAGGATTCCCCACTAATATAGTTTTTTTTGGGGGGGGGGCAGAGTTTGGTGAGGCAGTTGGGGTTAAATGACTTGCCCGGGGTCACACAGCTAGTAAGTGTCAAGTGTCTGAATCTGAATTTGAACTCAACTCCTCCTGAATCCAGGGCTGGTGCTCTATCCACTCCACCACCTAGCTGCCCCTACCACTAATATAGTTTTGCTGTCTGTTTTTTCTTGTAACTCACTTAACTTCTCTAAGAATTTGGATACTATACTATTTGGTCTATATGTGTTTAGTATTGATTTTACTTTATTGTATATGCTACCTTTTAGCAAGATGTAGTTTTCTTCCTTATCTCTTTTAATTAGATTTAATTTTGCTTTTGCTTTGTCTGAGATTAGGATTGCTATCCCTGTGTTTTTCTTTTGTTTTTGCTTCAGTTGAAGTATAATATATTCTGCTCCAACCTTTACTCTGTGCGTATCTCTCTGCTTCTAATGTGTTTCTTGTAAACAACATATTGTAAGGTTTTCCTTTTTATTTTATGAGAGTTCATCCTATTCACATCCACAGTTATGATTACTAACTTTATTTCCCTCCATCCTATTTTCCCCTTTGTTTATACTTTTCTTTCTTCTTTCTCCCTGTTCCTCCTCACTAGCGTTTTGCTTCTGACCACTACCTTCCTCAATCTGCCTTCCATTCTATGAGGCCCCCCTCTCTTTTCTTTCCCCTTTCCTCTCATGCTTTTGCCCTCCCTGCTATCAGTGCCCCCCTTTCCTCTTTTCCCTTTTACTTCCCTATAGGAAAACCTAAATTTCTTTATCCATATGAGTGTATATTTTATTCCCTCTTTGAGCCAAATCTAATGAGAATAAGATTGAAGCAAAGCTCACCCTTTCTTACCCTATATTGTAATAGGTGTTTTGTACCACTTCAAGTGATGTAATCTACCCCATTCCATCTCCCCTGTCCTCTTCTTCCTGAATACTCCTTTTCACTTCTTTATTTTTTTTATATTGTCATTCAAGTCACTTTATACCTATACCGTATATGTATACTCCTTCTATCTGCCCAAATAGACATACAGTTCTCAAGAGTTACAAGTATTATCTTCCCATGTAGGGATGTAAATAAACAGTTTATCCTTATTGAATAATGTGTTTTTTTCTGTTTACCTTGTTATATTTCTCTTGAGTCTAGTATTTGAAGATCAATTTTTCTGTTCAGTTCTGGTCTTTTCATCAGGAAACCTTGAAACTCCCCTCTTTCATTGAATATCCATCTTTTCCCCTGAAAGATTAAGATCAATTCTGTTGGGTAGTTTATTCTTGGTTGCAATCCAAGTTCCTTTGCCTTCAGAATATCATAGTCCAAGCCCCCTGATCCTTTAGTGTTAAAGTCGCCAAGTCCTGTGTAATCTTAACTGTGGCTCCATGATATTTTTTTTTTTCTAGATGCTTGTGGTATTTTTTTTCCTTGACCTAGTAATTCTTGAATTTGACTATAATATTCCTTTTGGTGACTCTTTAAGTAGATGATCAGTGGCTTCTTTCAATGATTATTTTATACTCTGGTTCTAAGATAAAAGGGCAGTTCTCCTTGATAATTTCCTGGAATATGGTGTCTAGACTATTTTTTTTTGATCATGGCTTTCAGGTAATCCAGTAATTTTTAAGTTATTTATTTTCTAGGTCAGTTCTAGGTCTTTCTGATGAGACATTTCACATTTTCCTCTATTGTTTCATTCTTTTGATTCTGTTTGACCAATTTCTGGTGTCTCAAGGACTCATTAGCTTCCATCTGTTAAATTTTTAGGGCATTATTTTCTTCAGTAAGCTTTTGTACCTCCTTTTCCATTTGGACAATTTTACTTTTGAAGGAGTTGATTTTTTGAGTGGATTTTTCCCCATTTGGCCAATTGTATTTTTTAAGGAATTGGTTTCTTCAGCCAAGTTTTGTGCTTCCTTTTCCAAGTTGTCAACTATTTTTTTTTCATAATTTTCTTACACAACTAATTTATTTTATTTCCTTTCCAATTTCTTCTTCTTTTTCTCTTCTTTGATTGTTTTGTTTTGTTTTGTTTTATTTTGGCAGGGCAGCAAGGGTTAAGTGACTTGCCCAAGGTCATACAGCTAGTAAGTGTCAAGTGTTTGAGGCCGGATTTGAACTCAGGTCCTCCTGCATCCAGGGCCAGTGCTTTATCCACTACACCACCTAGATGCCCCTTATTTGATTTTTTTTTTTTTGGCTGGGCAATGGGGGTTAAGTGATTTGCCCAGGGTCACATAGCTAGTAAGTGTCAAGTGTCTGAGGTCTGATTTGAACTCAGGTACTCCTGAATCTAGGGTCAGTGCTTTATCCACTGTGCCACCTAGCTCCCCCCTCCTTGTTTGATTTTTAATATGTTTTTTGAGCTCTTCCAAGAAGGCTTTTGGTCTTGAGACCAATTTATCTTCTGCCTTCAGGCTTCACATGTAGGCATTTTGACAGTGTCATCCTCATCTGAGTGTGTGCTTTGGTCTTCTCTGTTGCCATTGAAGGGTCTTTTTCTGTTTCTTACTCATATTTTAGCCTATTTTGTGACTTTTAAAGTTGAGTTCTGCTTCCAAGGCCCATTGCCCACTGTCGTACCATTCTTGTGGTGCTGGGGGATGAGGACCTGACCACTGGTTTTTTACTCTGAGGTCTCTGAGGTTTGTGGATTCTCCACAGTTCTGGTTTGATCCCTGTGCTGAATCACTCCTAAGAGGCCTCAGCTGCTGATTTGTTCTGTGGCCAAGAACCTCCTGCTGACTTGCCCAGACCCCCTTCACCGTGTGCTGAGCTGTGCTGCACTCCCCTTTTTTCCTTGTTAGACAGACCTTTCCTGAAGTCTTCTCAATTATCTCCAGTCGGAAGATTGTGTTTGTCTTTTTTAGGTCCTGTACCTCCAGAATCCAAATAGAGGCTTGATTTAATGTTATTTCTGAGGGAAACTTGCTAGAGTTCACGCAACTTCCTATCTTCTCATGGCCATCTTTCCATATTAGTCTTATGGAGCAACTAGATAATGGAATTATCTAGTATGATTAGTGTGCTCATCCTACCACCAGCCCATGTGGTGGTAACTGAGGAACTTGCTTATACAAAGTCATGATGATATGCAATGGAAAGGCCCTGCTCCCGATTCAGAGAACGTAAAGATGATTTTACTCTATCCAGTTCACTTTCCTGCTAGTGAAGAGGGGATTTATGCCTGTTGAACCTCCAGAATCCAAATAGAGGCTTGATTTAATTTAATATTTACAATTCTAATATAGAAACAATGTTCTTTGCCAGGATGAGCAATGCCTGTCTCTACAAGGAATTCTCATAAAAGCAAGTCAGGGACTTTGACCACTCTAGTTACACTACACTGCATGCTTAGTATCATATTGGTCCCATTCCCAAAATGTGGTCTTTTGTATATGACCCGAGAAATCTGTAGTTCTAGATGGAGATGAATTTCTTTATGCATCCTAATTTTATATTAACTTGAAATGTAATCTTACTGTAGTTGACTTATATTGCCCCTTAAATCTATTAAAACACCTCTGCATTTTATAGACAAATTATTTTCCAATCACATTTCCACAACTTTTAATTTTGAAACTAAATATAATACTTTAGACTTATCCTTATTAAATTTTGTTTTATTAGAGTGACCAAAATTTTCTAGCCTGTTAGGCTCTTTTTGCATACGGACTGTCATTTAGTCTGTTAGCTATTATTTCAGGCATTAAGTCAATTGCAAATTTGATGAGCATGAATTTATACAAATCATTTTTGAATATGCTAAGGAGCATAGGACCAAGTATAGATTCTTCATGCATTGCTCTGGCTACTTGATCCCTATATAACCTTGAAATTTTGATGATGGCTCTTGGGGTCTGGTCATTAATATAGTTTTAAATTTACCTAATTTATTAAAATCTATGTTATATCTTTCCTTTTTTTCAAAAAAATTTGGGAGAGATTCTCATTGAGAATATACCCTCTACCCATGAAGAAGAGGAACTTCTCTACAATGTAGAGTCTTGGCAACTTGCCTGGAAGGATGAAGAGAGGGAGAGAATTTGGAATTCCATTTTTTTTGTATAAATATTTTATTATTTTCCAGTTACATTTAGAGATGATTTTCAACATTTGTTTTTATGAGATTTCTAGTTTCAAATTTTTCTCCCTCCCTCTACTCCCTCCCCCCATCCCAATTAATTTGATATAGGTGATATATGTACAATCACATTAAACAATGCTTCTAAACAAGCATTAGTCATGTAATGAGAGAAGAATCAGAGCAAAAAGGAAAAACCTCAAAAAAGAAAAAGAACAACAACAAAAAACAATAGAAATAGTATGGTGCAATCTGCATCCACATTTCATAGTTCTTTTTTTCTGGATTTGGAGAGCATTTTCCATCATGAGTCCTTTGGAACAATCTTGGACCATTGCATTGCTAAGAATAAAGTCTATCACAGTTGATCAACACATAATGTTGATGATACTGTGTACAGTGTTCTCCTTGTTCTGCTCATCTCACTCATCATCAGTTCATGCAAGTCCTTCCAGGTTTCTCTGAACTCCTTCTGCTCATTGTTTCTTACAGCACAATAGAATTCAATTACTTTCACATACCACAACTTGTCCAGCCATTCTCCAGTTGATGGGAAACCCCTCAATTTCCAATTCCTTATCACCACAAAAAAGAGCAGCTATAAATATTTTTGTATATGTGGGTCCTTTTCCCTTTTTTATGATATTTTTGGGAAAAAGACCTAATAGAGGTATTGCTGAGTCAAAGGGTATGCTCAGCTTTATAGCCCTTTGGGCATAGTTCCAAACGGCTCTCCCGGAATAATTGGATCAGTTCACAGCTCCATCAACAATGCATTAGTGTTCCAATTTTTCCACAACTTCTCCAACATTTATTATTTTCCTTTTTTGTCCATTAGCCAATCTGATAGGTGTTAGGTGGTACCTCAGAGTTGTTTTAATTTGCATTTCTCTAATCAATAGTGATTTAGAGAATTTTTTAATATGGCAATAGATAGCTTTGATTTCTTTATCAGAAAACTGCCTGTTCATCTCCTTTGACCATTTCTCAATTGGTGAATGACTTGGATTCTTATAAATTTGATTTACTTCCTGATATATTTTAAAAATGAGGCCTTTATCAGAAGTACTGGCTATAAAAATTGTTTCCCAGCTTTCTGTCTCCCTTCTAATTTTGGATGCATTGCTTCTGTTTGTACAAAAACCTTATAATATAATGTAATCAAAATCATCTCTTTTGCATTTCATAATATTCTCTATCTCTTGTTTGGTCATAAGCTGTTCTCCTTTCCATAAATCTGAGATTTAAATTATTCCTTCTGTAAGGAATTAATTGTGATTTGGGGTTTTCATAATCCTCTCTTTGCTTTACTATGGTCAGACTGAAAAAAAAAAAAGTAAGCTTGGGTGTGTCCTTTGAGAGATAATTGAACAAACAAGAGTAACTCTGACCACAGGGAATATTTATTGAAACTATGTAACTAAGCCTAGCTTCCCCACACCCACATGGGTCTGGCCAGATTATAATGGGGACAGCCCATGTGGGTGTGCTGAGCCAATTGAAGACTCAGCATGGCTAAGAAAATTCCTTCCCCTTCTGGTGAGAAAGGCAGTTAGAGATACAGTTGAGATTCAGTTAAAAGGGTGAGGGATTCAGTGAAGGCAGTTAGTTAGAGAGGGTTCTGAGGAAAATGGTGAAGGAAGGAAGACATTTTAGTGGAGCTGCTGGTGTTTATCCTTCAGACAAACAGAAGAGACTGCATAGCTGATTTTCCTTAAAGCTACAGATTTCCAGTGTGGTGAGTTTTTGTTTTTAGGCAAAGCTATCTCTTTGGAGGTAGCTGGGCTGGAGGCAGGTTTGGGTGCCTGGGCCCTTTTTGCCCCAGAGAGTTATACATTGTTTATACATTTTTTCTAGTTCTATTAATCTCACTTGTGTGATTCAGATAGTGTTTTAAACTTGTTCCCATTAATAAACCTGTTTTGTTTTTGAAAGAGGCTATTTCCTTTCTTACACCAGTGTTAAGGCGAGCCACCCAATTAACTTTTCCCACTATTAAACTTGGCCCTTACACTTCCTTTCCTAATTTACCTATGGTATCACCTTTTATGTCTAAATCATGTACCCATTTTGACCTTATTTTAATATAAAGTGTAAGATGCTGGTCTATGCCTAGTTTCTGCCATACTATGTTCCAGTTTTCCCAGCAGTTTTTGTGAGATACTGAGTTCCTATCCCAGAAGCTGGAGTCTTTGCATTTATCAAACAGTACATTACTAAAGTCATTTACTACTGTGTCTCCTGTCCCTAAACTATTCCATTGATCTACCACTCTATTTCTTAGCCAGTACCAAATAGTTTTGATGACTGCTGCTTTATAGTAAAGCTTCAGATTTGGTACAGCTAGCCCACCTTCCTGTGAATTTTTTTCCATTAGTTCCCTTGATATTCTTGACCTTTTGTTTTTCCAGATGAATTTTGTTATTATTTTTTCTAGCTCTATAAAATAATTTTAGGTTGTCTGATTAGTGTTGATAGTGATATGTAAATTAATTAAGGTAGAATTGTAATTTTTATTATATTAACTTGGCCTATCCATGAGCAATTGATATTTTTCCAATTATTTAGATCTGATTTGATTTGTGTGAAAAGTGTTTTGTAATTGTGTTCATAGAGATCTTGGGTTTGTCTTGGCAAGTAGATTCCCAAGTACTTTATGTTGTCTACCATTACTTTAAATGGAATTTCCCTATTGCTGCCATACTTTGTTGGTCATGAATAGAAATGCTGATGATTTATGTGGATTTATTTTTTATCCTGCTACTTTGCTAAAGTTGTTAATTGTTTCAAGTAATGTTTTAGTGGATTCTCTAGGATTCTCTAAGTATACCATCATATCATCTGCAAAGATGCCTATTCTAATTCCTTTAATTCCTTTTTCTTCTCTGATTGCTGAAGCTAACCTTTCTACTACCATATTAAATAATAGAGTTGATAATGGATGTCCCTGTTTCAGCCCTGGAATTCCATTTAAAAAAATGAATGTTAAATTATTTTACATGCAATTAGGAAAAATTAAACTTTTAATTTTTAAAAGAGATATTTGGATTGCAAAAATGGGAAAGTAAAAGGAAAACTAACTGAATAAAATCTAAAGACACACAAAGATTAAAAGAGTATCCAAGAGCTGTACAAAAATTAAGGATGATCATGATGAATGGGTGTGAAAAGGTAATCTAAGTATAGTGAGGCACTTTATATATCTTTTTTGACTGAGTGATTATTGTCTTTCCAGAAAATAATGATGAAAAAGAGAAACCTGAATGTTAGGAAATCATAAAGAAAAAGCACTCAGAAATGTTGGAAGCAACAGTGATAGAATACAAAGAACAAAAAACATCAAACTCCAAGTTAAAATGAAACATTGTCACCAAAACTTCAGAAAATATCTAACAATGAAGAAATTTCCGAATGGTTATGAAAAATCAACTTTCACATTCTAAAGCAAATTAATCATAACAGCATAGTACTAACCCTTATTTAAAAATAAATAAATATAAAAATAACTCATATTGCAGTAATCAATGAGTTGGCTTTTAATGAAAAGTATTATTTTGCAAATTTGGCCTATTTATCAAAGGAAATAATTGGATGTTTATCTAAAGGAAATAATGTAATTAAATTTCTTCACAAAAACCAAGAAGTCCTCAGGGATTTGAAAATTTAAACTTTCTATAAAGAAGAAAGTTCAATATATACAGAAATAAATAACATATTAAGATGTGAAATGAATACTTTTATGTTTTTGAGTACAGTGTCAAGGAGGGATTTACATTGTTTATTTAATATGTGTGTATGTATGTGTAGACACACTATATATATGTATAGTACGTGCATGTGTGTATGTGTATAAACATATGCATATGTGTGTATATACACACATACATACTCTCACATTGAATAACGCTGAGGATTCAAAGATACAATTATAGGGCAAGAAGCCCTATCATCAAAGCATAATCTATGACACAAAGGGAAAATAAGAGCAGTGTAGTAGAAAAAAAAAATGAATCAATTTTTTAGGAACAAAATACTTTATTCTCTTCCAAATCAGTATTATTGATTATATGCCATGTAAAGGAATTCCAATAAAATGACAGAAGAAGAGGTACATGTAAGAGACACCTGGAAAATGCTTAAGAGTAGAGAAGTGTTCATAGCTTTTATCTCTTTCTCTACCTTTGAGTGGTAGATGAAGAAATACCTTAAGGAAGAGTGAGTGTTGGGTCAGTCCAGCAAAAAGGAATTCTCTGGAGGCACAAGAAGTATCTGCACAGAATGGAAATGAAGGAAAAAGAGGTCTAAGCATCTAATTCTTTTAGCGAAGGCTATCACAGTCCTTTATGAGAATATCTTATTATAGTCTAGATGTGGCTTCTGAGTATGAACTCTCACTATTAGAGAAAAAGTTTTTAGGACATAGAGTTAAAAGACTGAGAGAGGGTTGAACATAGGTCCAAACAAAAGTAATATGACACCAAGGGGACAAATAATGAAAGTAAAAGACCAGAACTGTACCTCTCAGACACAGCTAATGGAGCACTTCTACAGGAAACTAGCATTTTAAGGTTCAGATTGTGGACTATCATAGAAGGGGAAAGCAGAAATAAATGGCAAGGAATGAGAACAGCAGTTTGTTAAAAGAAGTTACTATAAATTAACGTCACTAAAATTTAAGTGAAGATAGGAGTAGAACCTTAACTTATTCTTATTTTAGCTGAGAAAAGAATGTATGAAACAAAGGAGAGATTATAGCAAAAGTGGAACTCAAGAAATGTGTATTGGCTAAACTAATTGTGAGGTGGTGCTGGGGGTGTGGTTGGCAGGGGAACTGGCACCAGATTAATGAAAGCAAAAACCAAAAATAAAACAGAGAGTGAATGTTGACAGACAAAAATTATATAGACACATGATTATTTCAATACATACAGACAACATCATTGACAAAATGCAACACTTTTTTTCTAAATACCCCAAATAACAGGAAGAAAAGCATCTTTTTAACATGATAGATATCATATATTTAAAAGCAAATGGTAGTATTAGACTCTAAGTACAATATAGTCCTAGATTTGCCAATTTGCCTGCTCTACAAATAAGAAAAGGGAACAAAATCAAAATAATGGCAAAAAGTTGCAAAATTATCCATATTTGCAGATGACACAATGCTGTACTTAGAAAGCCACAGAAAACCAGAGAAGAAATTAATTGAGATGATCATGGGCCTTAGTAAAGTAGCATATATAGGGATTGGAAAAAGTATCCATAACTTAACTAGCATCAGGAATCCCTGGTTGAGGAGACTCCCTCTGCAAACGGAGGTTGGCACCTTCTCTCCAACTTGTAGTATTAGAGAATTACCTAGAGCAAATATGTCAAACTCTCTGCTCAAGCATATATGTTATGCCCTCTCCCAAGTTGGGACTGAACCAGTTTAAAATGGATTAGGAAAAAAGTACAAAATAAATTAAAATACAATAAAACATGAACATTAGATTTTAAAACTAGGGAATATGGTTCTGACAAGATTCTTATGTATCAATTACTGGCCCCATTTCTATTTGAGTTTGACACCTGTGGCGAAAAGTGGTATGGGGTTAATGAATTTAGGGCAGGGTAACATGTCTGACATATGTCAGAGGCAGGACTTGAGCCTAGATCTTCTGGCTTATGAATTATATTTGGAAGTCAGGATATAATATATATAATATGATATAATAATAATCAGGATATAAAAATAAATCAGAAAATAAATATTTGATATTCCATATAGTACTAATAAAATTAGAAATCCTTTTTGTCACTCAGAGAACATTGATCAAGCACTTCCTATGTTCCAAGTAATGTACTGTATACTAAGGAAAGAAAGACAGAACTAAAATAGTCTATGCCTGCAATTAGCTTACATGCAATCTTAGGAAATAACAAGTGTGTGTATTCATATATAGATGTGTGGTGTGTGTGTGTTGTGTGTATGTGAAATGTATTTAAAATTAATACCACACAGTATTTTGGAGAAATGCCATTTGAAGTTTAATGGATCAGGAAAATGGCTCATAAAAGAAGTTGGCTGATTGAGCTATTTTTAAAAATAATTTCAAATTTCTAAGAGATCTGAGGAGAGAGAGTACTTCAGGCATGGGAGTTTGTGCAAAGGTAAATAAATAGAAAGAATGCCTTGGCTGAGGAATAGCAAGAAACCCAGTTTGACAAGACCATGAAGTGTGTGCTGGGGATATTGTATAATAAGACTGGAAAGACCTTTAGATCCTGGTGAGAAGAGCTTTAAATGTCAAAAAGAGAAGATTGGGTTTGATCTTAAAAATTAATAGAGAACCACTTTATTTTATTGAGCAGCAAGTAGCATGGTCAGATCTGTACTTTAGGAAAATCACTTGTCAGCACTGGTGAATGGATTAGAGATAGGAGAGATTTGTAGCAAGGGGAAAAAAATTGGAAGCTATTGTATAATTCAGGTTAGAGGTGATGAGAATCTGAACAAGTGAGGTAGCCATATGAATAGAGAGGAAAAAAACAGGAAAGTGAAAGATATTGGAAGGAAGATTAGACAAGATTTGACAATATATTAGGGAAGCTAGATGGCACAGTGAGTAGAATGCCAGGCCTGTAGTCAGGAAGACCTGAGTTAAAATCCAGCCTCAGACACTAGCTGTGTGATCCTGGTCAAGTTACTTAACCCTGTTTGCCTGTTTTTGCATCTGTGAGTGAGCTGGTGAAGGAAAATGACAAATAACTTCAGTATCCTTGTCTAGAAAAATCCCAAATGATGCACAGAGTACAGATGTGACTGAAATGAATAATTACACCAATATTATTTATTAGGGTGATGGGGAATGAGAAGTAAAAATTGACTCTGAGGCTATTCACCTGATTGAGAGAATTGTGGTGCTCTCACCAGAATGGAGTTCAGAAGAGGGGTGGGTTTTAAGGGGACACATAATGATTTCTATTTTAGACATGTTTATTTGTGTTGTTTATTTAACAACCAGTTAAAAGTACAAACAGAAGCATGTATCCAAAATTAGAAGGGATGCAGAAAGCTGGGAAATAATTTTTATGGCCAGTACTTCTGATAAAAGGCCTCATTTCTAAAATATATCCGGGACGTAAATCAAATTTATAAGAATCCACGTCTTCACCAATTGAGAAATGGTCAAAGGAGATGAACAGCAACTGATGATATGAGATTGGTTGCTTAGGGAGGAGGCTTAGGCTGAATATATGTGTGAAATTCATTTACATGGATATGGTCATTGAAACCATGGACCTAATGAGGTAATAAAAAGAGAAAATACAAAGAGAAGAAAAAATTATTCTAGTACAGAGTTTGAGATGCACTGACTACTTAGTCAGTGGCAACATGATGATGTTCAGTAAAGAAAATTGAAAAGTAATATAAAGGGAGGAAGAGAGATATATTATAAAAACAGAGAAAATGAAAAGAAAGTATCCAATAGAACAGAGTGGCCGCAGTAATCAAATTCTACAGAGAAAGAGAGAAAAAATTGGATATTGAGAAAAGTCTATTAGGTTTGGATGTTAGAAAATCTTTCATAAACTTTGGACGGGACAGTTTCAGTTTTCAATATTCAGTACCAACATCATGAATGATGATGTTAGAAGGCAGATTGCTAAGAGCTGAGAAGTGAAAAAGAACGTGAGTTTATGTCTGTAGTCTTTTTTTCTTCTTCTATAATTTGTATTTTGAAAAGGGTGAAATATATACCACAATAGCTTGAGGTGATATGGTAGGCTTAATGACAGATCACATCAATTTTGAAGAGATTGTGGGAAGACTGGCATATGAATATATTATTTATGGAACTGTGAATTGTGTAACTGCTTTTGAAATAAATTGGAAATATGGAATGAAAGTACTAAATTTTCCATATCCTTTGACTCAGTAATTTGTAATAGCTGAAAGAGGTTGAAGACAGAGGATGAGGGGCAGCTAGGTGGCACAGTGGATAAAGCACTGGCTCTGGATTCAGGGAGGACCTAAGTTCAAATCTGGCCTCAGACACTTGACACTTACTTAGCTGTGTGACCTTGGGCAACTCACTTAACCCTCATTGCCCCATCCAAAAAAAATGGATTTTGACTAGATACCAGTTGTTTAAAAATAATACAGAGGATGAAGGGTATAATCCATTCAAACAAAATAATTAATCAGCACTGTTCATAGTAGTAAAGATTGGAGGGAAGATGTGAGTGTCTATTGATTTGGGAAAGCTGAAAAATGTTTGATATAATAATGTAATGGATATTATTATGAAATTAAAATGCTAAAAATAAAGAATTAAGAGAAACAAGCAATGATATATATGAATTGAGGTAGAGTGAAGTAAACAAAATTAATACAAAATTGTTATATCTTTTAAAAAACATGAGAGACTTGAAAAGAAGACAATGAAATAATACTCCCTATTCATAGCTGTAAGAACAAATACTAAGAAAGAATTTGGGGTGCCACCATATCAGGTATTTTTGTTGTTGTTGGTATGCTTTTATTGTTACAAGGATGGGTTCAATATAGAGGGAAAGGAAAGGGATATGTGTTTTTCAGAATAACTTTGGTAGAAAAATAAAAAAATATCAGTTCCATATCAATCAAACTACCAAAAATATTTTATAGAGCTATAAAAATAATAATAAAATTCAACTGGAAGAACAAATGGTCAAGAATATCATAAAATTAATGAAAAAAATGCAAATGAAGGTGGCATAGCATACCAGATATAAAACTATATTATAAGTGGGCAATCAACAAAACTATTTGGTACTAGCTGAGAAAGAGAATGCTGGATCAATGGAATAGGTTAGGTACAGAAGACACAGTAGTAACTGACTATAGCATCTACTGTTTGATAAAACCCAAAGACTCCAGATTCTGGGTAAGAACTCACTATTTGACAAAAACTTCTGAGAAAAAACAAACCAATGCAAACAAGATTAGAGGGAAAGCAGAAAGCTGGGAAACAATTTTTACAGATTAGTTTTTCTGATAAAGGACTTATATCTAAAATACATAGACAATTGAATCAAATATATAAGAATACAAGGTCATTCCCCAATTGAGAAATGGTTAAAGAACATGAACAGCAGTTTTCAGGATGACAAAATTAAAGCTATCTACAGCCACATGAAACAATGTTCTCAGTCACTACTGATTAGAGAAATGCAAATTTAAAAGTGCACTGAAATACCACCTCCCATGTATTCATTGACAATTATGACAAAAAAAATCATAAATGTTGAAGAAGATGTGGGGAAAAATGGAACACTAATGAACTGTTGGTGGAGCTGTTGAACTGATCCAACCATTCTAGAGAGCAATTTGGAAGCATGCCCAAAAAAGGTTATAAAACTGTGCATACCCTTTGATCCATCAATACCACTACTAGGTCTACATCCCAAAGAGATCATAAAAAGGGGAAAAGGACGCAAATGTACAAAAATATTTATAGCTGCTTCTTTTTGTAGTAATAAAGAATTGAAAATTTAGGATGCCCATAAATTGGGGGATGGCTAAACAAGTTGTGGTATATGAATGTAATGGAATACTATTATTCTGTAGGAAATAATGAGCAGGTAGATTTCAGAAAAAAATCTGTAATCACGTGAATTGATCCTGAGTGAAATGAGCAAACCAAGAAAAAATTGTACACAGGATAAACAACATTTTGTGACAATCAACTCTGATGGACTTAACTTTTCTCAGCAATACAAATGATCCAAGATAATGCTGAAAGACTTATGGTTGAAAATGCTCTCCACATTCAGAAAAAGAATTATGGAATCTGAATGAAGATTGAAGCATAGTATTTCATTTTTTTGTTGCATCTTTGTTCTTGTTCTTGATAATTCTGTCTTGTGTTTTCTTTTCCTTTTGTTCTGATTCTTCTTTTACAACATGACTAATGTGAAAAATATGTGTAACATGATTGTAATGTATAACCTATACAAATTTCTTTCTGGCCTTTGGGGGGGGGGAAGGGAAAGGAAGGTGGGAGAAATTTATAAGAATACAAGTCATTCCCTATTTGAGAAATGGTCAAAGAATATGGATAGGGCAGTTTTCAGATGAAGAAATTAAAGTTACTATAATCATAAGAAAAAATGTTCTCAATCACTGATTGATTAGAGCAATGCCACTAAAAACTACTTTAGGGTACTACCTCATACCTATCAGAATAAGTAATAGGAGGACAAAAAAAAAAAAGGAAAAATGACAAAAGTTGGAAAAGATGTGGGAAAATAGGACCCTATTGCATTGTTGGCAGAGTTGTGAACTGGTCCAACTAACCTTTGATCCAGTAATACCACTATGTCTGTATCCCAAAGAGATCATAGAAGAGAGAAAAAGACCACATGTACAAAATATTATAGCAGCTCTCTTTGGTGGTGCAAAGTATTGGAAATCAAGGGAATGCCGCCATCTATTTGAGGATGGCTAATGATATGTAGTATATGAATGTGATGCAATACTATTGTGCTAGTAAGAAAATGATGAACAAACAAGATTTCAGAAAAACCTAGAAAGACTTATATGATGTGATGGTGAGTGAAGTGGGGCAGAACCAGAGAACATTGTACATAGTAATACAACATTGTGTGATAATAAAATGTGATAAACATAGCTCTTCTCCGCAATAAATGATCCAAGCAATTCAAACACTTATGATGGAAAATGCTCTCCATAATTCAGAAAAAGACTATAGAGTCTGAATGCAAATCAAAACTCACTATTTTTCATTGTATTTCTTGTTGTTGTTTTCTTTCTTGTTTTTCTCTTTTGTGCTGAGTCTTCTTTCACAAGACTAACATGGAAATATATTTAACATCATTGTACATATATAAACTATATCAGATTGCTTGCCAACAATTGGAGTGGGGAGATAAGGGAGAAAAATTTGGAATTAAAAATCTTACAAAAATGAATGTTGAAAACTGTCTTTACATGTAATTGGAAAAATAATATTAAAAAAAAAGAAAAGAAAAAACACTTGGAAAAAAAAAACCAAAGACCATAAAACTTATTGTTGAAAACATATCTAAAATATAATCCCAGAAGTTTTTTTACAAAAATGCTTTGAAAGTTTCTAAAATATATATTCTTTTGTTTCTCAGTCCAGAATGATCTGAACAAATATAAACTTTTAAAAATATATTCAAGATTTGATTTGCCAATTATTATAAACACTTGATTTCAATTTTTTGACTTCTATATATGTCTACACAAATACTCTAGATATAAACACCATATTCCATAGTTATCTGAATTTCATGCTTATAGCAACATCAATTATTTGGATCATAGTGGTCAATGAGCAACAGGTACTGAGGTACCACTTATCAGGTTTCCAATTAGCTAATTATATAAAAAATAATGCAGCAATCAGAAGCATCACTTATATTAGTGAAAGTGTAACAACTAAAAGTAAATGAACTTATAATAATTGTCCAGGGTCATATAGTTTAGAGACGAACATGCTTATATATTGCAATAGCTGCAGGGCTATAGTTTTATTATATATTTATCTGCATCTATATTTATACCATTTATATTGATGTTGAAATTGATATAGATCTAAATACATAGAATGCAATTGCATCACACTATGTATATATATACATATATATATGTGTGTGTGTGTGCCTATATATACTTTCACATGTCTCTAAGTGCATACAGGTGTATATGTATATAATAATTCATAGTTTTCAAGAGAGATTTAAATGTTATGAATTATATTTTTGCTGAAAGATTTAGACATTTAGGATATGAAGATTTCTATCCAAAGTACGAAAATGTATCAACTTTGACACCTGGCGATTAACTTTCAATTATTGAATAATTCATAATATGGAAAACCCTATTCATTAATAATGATGTTGGAGCATAGGTAAACAAAAAATAGTAAGAGACTCAAGAATTAACTTTTTCGAAAATAAGTATGTTGATTTATTATAAGCTTTATCATCTTAAAATAAAATAACTCAAATCTATAGCCATTTAAGGGACTATAATTCTACCAAAAAATTCTGTGATAAGATGCTGGTATATTGCTTTAACAAAATCACTGAAACGGCCAGCATTAACATCGCAAAATCTCACTATTAACTGGGCATTTCGCCTACTGTAATACTTGGTGTATACAACGTCCATGAACAGTTTTGTGTGTGTTTTATCCACTTATTTTAGCTCTCTTCATATATGGCAGAGAGAATTGACCTTGCCTGTGTCCCTCTGTTGAAGAAATCTTTCAATTGAACAGGTTGAAGTTACATGGCATCACATCTTGGATAAACACAAAGAAGACTTGCCTGCCAGATAAGATTCTCAGGGAAAAAAAAATATGAGTTTCCTTGTGACTTGTGTCATTCCAGCCCATGAAAATAATTCAAGTCTAATGCCCATTTTCATTAGTATGTAAAGGGGGATCTATGTACTGTTTATGGTATACACCAGATGATGGTGTAAGGATCTATTTATGTTTCCTCATCCTACATGTGAAAAATTATTTTACAATATATGTAGACCAACTCACAGTTGTCATAATTAACAAATCTCAATTTGATTTGGATTTCTGTGAATTGAGTTAGGCTTTTCTTTTAAAGGAATATTTTATAACAAAAGAGTTTTAAAAATTATCACTCAAAACATTATACTATTACATGTTACATCTCTAAATAATAATATACAGTGAGTACAAGATAAATTCCCATGAGCTAGCTAAAAATGATCTTATTAAATCAATCCTTTAAAAGAATAATCACAACATCTCCATTATCCTCTCTGAGCTAGGTGTGTGTATATTTACTCTGCTAAATATATCAATAATAGGACATTATTTCCCTTATTTAGATTCTTCACATAATTAATTGATCTGTAAGGAGAAGCATGTTAGATGGGTATAGTAGTATAAAATGTCCCAATGTACGGCAGCTTTTTAGAAGTTTGCTTATTATAACTGTTGCATCAAGTGGATAAAAAATAATTCAGTAGGATAATCTTTTCAATATTGAATTAGAGGGGGCAGCTAGGTGGCACAGTGGTAGAGCACCAGCCCTGGAGGTCAGGAGGACCTGAGTTTAATCCAGCCTCAGACACTTAACACTTAATAGCTGCGTGACCCTGGGCAAGTCACTTAACCTCAACTGCCTCACCAAAAAAGAAAAAAAAATTGAATTAGAGCTCTAACTGGAACACTGAAAATTTCACTTTGAGCAAAGTTCAAGCAGATTAACTTAACTTTTCTTTCCTGGTGAAATCAATTATTCTTGTGGCTTCCTTTATTTTTACATTTCCATAGCTGGTATTATCCTGTACTCTTGTTAAAGGCATGTGTGTCACATCATCTGTGAAAAAAGATCATTTTCTCTTCATCTGCTACATCTAATCATATGCAAAATCTTTCTCTCTTCCTCCAAATTTCTTCCTCCAATATCAATCCTTGCTTCTCTGCACTTCTTCACTTATATGGCCACCACTCAAATTCAGTCTTCCCTCACTTCTTTCTGGGAAAATGATACTGGAATGTTTGCTTATTTTCAAATAGGAAGGGTGTTTAATACTCCCACCATACTACCTCATACTCTGGAATTCAGCAGGAAGGAACATACAGGAAGGAGTTTTGAGCCAGAAAAATACAAATTCAGAAGGGCAATAGAAAAGCATGTCCATCTCGGGCTTAACTCACCAATATGTTCTAGTAACATATCCTTTCAAAGGAGGATAAACACATATGGTCGGGGAGGAAGAGTACCTCCATTTTAGAGGAGCAGGATATCTTCAGCTAAATCCCTTAGAGGCAGCACCTCCCTGTTAGATGATCTGAGCATGCTCCAAAAACCTAATTACGCAATTTCACATTTGGAGATTTGCCATCTGTGGCAAATAGGGTGAGATATATTTTCCCATAAAGACAAGTTTTCATCCCAAATTCAGATGCTTATTCTAAATTTCGAATAGCTGTCTGTGATGTCTGGAGGCATAAGCAATGTCTTTTCACTTTCCCCCCCCCCCCATCATACAAGTACAGTCTCAAAACAACCAATGTGCATTATCATATATAATACCACATTATTAGAGAAAATCAAAACTATCCACAGATACAAAGTTTTTGCATATTTATAATAACAATAACTAAACTTTTCAGTATTTAAAAGTTTAGGCAATCAACAAATAAACGGTCTTTGAAGTTAGACAATGGAACTGACTTGTTAGGGAATGCTGTCCAAGAAAGAAAATATCAATTCTATATTAACAGAATAAAAAATAAAATTAAAAGAGCCAACTTTTTCTAGAATCACTCATTTAGCATATTTCAAAGCCAAAATTCTTGGGCAGAAAATCTTTCCAGAAATTGTCATTAAATGAAGACCTTGATTTTTATCCCAGATACACAAATCCACATTAACACTATGTCTTTATTATTTGTATCAGTTCTTTCTAACAATTGAATCATATTTGTGTTCTTTGTAAAAATCTAACTTTGGTATAGTGAATTATTTTCTGGATTCACTTTGTTGCAGTTTCTTAATGAGTATTTTTACACCACTATTCATCAGTTCAATTAGACTATAGTTCCCTTTTTAAGCTTCATTTCTAGCTCATTTGGGTACTAACATATTACTTGCCTCAAACAGAGTTTAAAACAGTATCTTCAGGCCTAATTTTCAAAGAATAATCTGACAGCATAACACATTAATTGCTCTTTTAAAAAAATGAAATTGCTCTTTAAATACATGATCCCATTTTATTAGAAGTCCTTTGTTCTGCCCAGCCCTCCCTTTGGCAATCCATTATGACTGGCTTTCTTTCTTTCTTTTTCTTTTCTTTCTTTCTTCTTTCTTTTCTTTCTTTCTTTCTTTCTTTCTTTCTTTCTTTCTTTCTTTCGTTTCTTCTTTCTTTCTTTCTTTTTTGTAAGATTGTCAACAAATTCTTTAATTTGTGTTTTGTTAATTTGGGTATTTTAAGGTTTGAAAAATAAATTAGAAAATTCTTTTGAGGACTCAGATTTGTTCATATATAATAATGTATAACAATTTCTGATAATTCTGCTTCTATAATGGCTTTTAGATTTTGGTCTTTAATATTTTTTAATTTATAATAATTTTAAAACAATTGGATTTGTGGGGGAGGACTTGGCAATGAGGGTTAAGTGACTTGTCCAGGGTCACACAGCTAGTGTCAAGTGCCTGAGGTCAGATGTGAACTCAAGTCCTCCTGAATCCAGGGCCAGTGCTTTATCCACTGCGCCACCTAGCTGCCCCAGTAGCACTTTTTATAGTAGCAAAGAACTGAAAATTGAAGGGATGCCCATCAATTAAAGATAAGTTGTGACATATGATTATGATGCCATACTATTTTACTTTAAGAAGTGATGAGCAGGATGATTTTGGAAAAATGGGAAGACTTGCATAAATTGATGTAAAGTGAAGTAAGCAGAACCAGAAGAACAATGTACACAGTAACAGCAATATTACACCTATAATCAACAATGAAAGACTTGGCTACTCTGACCAATACAATGATGTAAAACAATTCCAAAGAACTTGTGAGGAAAAATGCTATCCATATCCAGAGACAGAAATGATAAATTCTGAGTGCAGAATGAAGCATATTTTTTCCATTTTCTTTATTTTTCTGTTTTTTGTCTTTTATGCAACATGAAAAAACATATATGTCCCTTTTGAGTGATATTTATTATTAGAATATTATTAACAGTTATTTCTGATGCTATATATCCCTAAAATGTTTAATGATTTTGAATTATCAATAGGAAGTAGCTTGATTAAAAAAGTAACTCCAAGGTAGAGTTTTGTTCTACCAAAAGCAAAGAATGAATACAATGGTATATTATGTTATTTTCATCTTTCTAATCAATAATTGGTAAATATGTGGTATATTGTTTACTATGACTCTGAAAACACAGGCTGTTCCATACTAATTTCCTCATGAAACTTGCCTTCAATTTACATAGATGACAATTTTTAATATAGTTAGAATAATTTTAATAAGATCTAAAATTTCTTCTGTCTTTGCTGTCTTCAGATACCTTGTATATAAGTTCAAAATATAAATAATAATAGCATCAAAATTGAATTATATCTAGCAATGGTCTCTTTTGTGTATAATAAGTCCAATCTGTTTACAATTCGTGGGGTTTTTTCTCTTTTGTGCTCTTTCTACCTTTTCTATAAGTATGGCTAAGATTGACATTTGGGGATAAATATGCATTTCCACTGGCCTTCATAGAGAAAACAGTTTGTCAAAAATATTTTTCCAACTTTCCCATTTTTCTGCTCTTTTTAGTTCTCTCATTTTCATACCTGAATTCCCTTGGGATGACTTTGCTTAGTAGGATATCTTGCCAAACTTTCATTAAACTGATTTTAACCCTCCACCGCTTCTCTCTGTTTTATGAGTCCATACTGCTCATAATTATCCATCATCCTTCCCTTCTATATTTTATAAATCTTTCTCCATTTTGCAAGTGCGTTAGAGGTTTGCTGACTAAGGGTCTTTCTAGGCTCTCTTACTCTCCTTGTTGTGACAATCAATGTATATTAGTTAAACTTTTAGATGAAATTATTATGGGCAGTGTCAATGTCATTACTATTTTCTTTTCCCCTTTTAAATGTTCATATACTTGTGTAAATATTTCAAGTTAAGTTATTGCAGGTATACCCTGAATCTTTATTTTCATTACTAGTTCTTTCTCCTCAGGTATGTTTTTTTTTAAATAATTGTGATCTTGGCTGTAATGAATCAAAGTTCTGTGTAGCACACAGGTATAGCTATGATTTAGAGATAACTAGCATATCAATAACATGTTTTCCTGTCAATTGAGATTCAACCTATTTCATTTTAAGATATTGTTTGGAACTCCCCATTTCCAGAACATACCAAGTCTATTTTTGAAGAAAGTTTTATTGTCTATATTATTTACAAGTGTTTGGCCTTTCTCATTGTTTCTATTTGAGTCATGATTTCCTGTTACTTCTCACCATCATTGTGTATTCCTAACTCTGTGTATTCCTAACCAAGTATTAGAATTTGTTTTTATGTGATTTGATGGTCTTGTTCAGTTTTTCATAATATTTCTCTACCATTTCATTCTCAGCAACCAATTTTAATGCATAGATTCCAATGATGGTCCACAGGCATCTTTTGGAAAAGATGCATTAATATAGTGATACCGGATCAGCAAATATATTTGGAAAAATATTTCTTTTACTTCTGGATATACTATAAAACTTTCTCTGCCAACTTCTTTCCTTCTCCTGAGTGTATCTGTGACACATCCTTAAGGTAGCTAGGTGATACAGTGGAGAGAGTTCTATGTCTGAAGTCAAGAAGACCTGAGTTCAAATTTGTCCACATATAAATTATAAGTTGTGGGATGCTGGGTGAAAACTTTCAATTTATTTTGCCTCCAGGTAACATCTGTCCCCTCTCCCACTACTCTGACTCAATCACTGTAGAAACAAGAGGGGGATGTACAGGAATGAGAATTTATTTTTTCTCTTTCAGGGGCTGCTAGAGTGCTAGATACACACACATACACACATACACATACATGCATACACCTTCTTGCATATGTAATATGTACATGAACACACATGAGTATATATGTATATATATATATATATCACTAAAGTGATCAACCTATTGATGATTTGTCTCTCTGTAGTAAGATAGGTTGGCCCTTGGTAAACTAATAATCTATTTATTATTGGGGATATCCTTAACTATTTTCTATCCTATAAGAACATGCCAGATTTCATCTGCTATCATAGCCTTCAAGTTCCCAGGGTCACCTCCATGCCACAATGATATATCAGAGTAGGATATTGTAGAGGAATTTATGTCTTTGTTGTCAGATTTGCCTCCTTTTGCTAACATTTATAATTCATCTTACTTTTTTTTTTTAAGTGAGGCAATTGGGGTTAAGTGACTTGCCCAGGGTCACACAACTAGGAAGTGTTAAGTGTCTGAGGCCGGGTTTGAACTCAGGTACTCCTGACTCCAGGGCCGGTGCTCTATCCACTATGCCACCTAGCTGCCCCTTAATCTTACTTTTTAATAAAATTTTATACATTCATGTATAGACACTTAAGGTCATGGGGGGTTTTGCTCTCTCATTCTTTTGATTTGTCTCCTATGAATTTCTGTGTACCACTACTGTTCTTTTTATATTGGAACTAGTTTCTTTAGATATTAACTTGATAAATATATGTAGATAGTTTCCCCCTACTTCTTTTTTAAAAATATCATATTTTTACCCATTTACATGTAAAGATAATTTTTAACATTTAATTAAAAATGATTGAGTTCCAAATTTTCTCTATCATTCTTTCCCCTTGTCCTTCCCTAAGACAATAGGCAATTTAGTATAGGTTATATACATGTTCAATCATGCAGATTATCATGTTAGTCACATTGTGAAAGAAGACACAGACCCAAAGGAAATTAAAAAAAAACATAAAAAATGCAGAAAGTGAAAAAGAATATACTTCAATCTGCGTTGAGACTCCATCAGTTCTTTTTTTTATTATTTATTTTCTAAAGGATTTTTGAAAACTATTTTTGTTTGTTTGTTTGGTGGGGCACCTACTAAATGTCAAGTGTCTGATCCTGGATTTTAACTCAGGTCCTCTTGAATTCAGGGTTGGTGCTTTATCCACCGTGCCACCTAGCTGCCCCCTCCATCAGTTAATTCTCTGGTGGTAGATAGTATTTTTCATGAAGAGTCCTTTGGAATTGTCTTGATCATTTTATTGCTGAGAACATCTAAGTCATTCAGAATTGATAATTGTCCATATTGATGTACAATATTCTCCTGGTTATGTCACTTTACTTTGTATCAGTTTATATAAATCTTTCCAGGATTTTTCTGAAATTAGCTTGCTTATAATTTCTTATAACACAGTAATATTCCATTATAATCATAATACAGTTTGTTAAACCATTCCTCAATTGATGGGTATCCCCTCAAATTCTAATTCTTTGCCACTGCAAAAAATCTGATATAAATATTTTTGTACAGAATCCTCCCCCAATGCCTCCTTTTAAAATCTCTTTTGCATACAGACATAGTAGTGGTGCTGTTGTATCAAAGGGTTTGCACAGCTTTATAGATCTTTGGACACAGTTCCAAATTGCTCTTCAGAATGCTTGAATCAGTTCAAAACACCAACAGGTATTAATTAATTCCAGTTTTCCCACATTCACGTCAACATATATCATTTTTCCTTTTCTCTCATATTAGTCAAACATATATGTTTGAGGTAGTACCTCAGAGTTGTTTAAATATGCATTTTTCTAATTAATAGTGAGAATTTTTTTTCCTATGGCTTTGGATAGCTTTGGTGATTTTTTTTTTAAAAACTTCTTGTTCACACTCTAATGATTTGTAAATTGAGGAATAACATATTCTTACAAATTTGAAATAGTTCTCTATATTTTTGATAAATAAAACCTTCTTCAGAGACACTTGCTGTAAAAATTATTTCCTAGATTTCTGCTTTCTTTCTAATCTTGGTTGCATTGGTTTTGTTTTTGCAAAACCTTTTTAATTTAATATAATCTAAATTATCCATTTTACATCAAGTGTTGATATCTATTTCTTATTTGGTTGTAAATTCTTCCATTCTCCATAGATCTGACAAGTAAATTACTTCTTATTCTCCGATTTAGCTCATGGTATCACCCTTTATTTTTAAATAATGTACCCATTTTGATCTTATCTTGGTAGATAGTGTAAGATATCAGTCTATACTTAGTTTCTGCAATACTGTTTTCTACTTTTCTCAGCTTTTTTGTCAAATAATGAGTTCTTGTCCCAAAAGCTGGTGTTTTGGGGTTTATCAAACACTAGATTATCATGGACATGTACTACTGAATCTTGTGTACTTAATGTATTCCACTGACCCACCACTCTATTTCTTACCCACTACCAGATAGTTTTGATGATTACTACTTTATCATACAGTTTAAGATCTCATATATCGAAATGCTGATGATTTATGTGTGTTTATTTCATATCCTGCAACTTTGCTAAAGTATTTATTTTAAGTAGTTTTTAGTTGATTCTTTAGGATTCTATAAGTATATCATCATATTGTTTGTAATGAGTGATAGTTTTGTTTCTTCAATGCCTATTCAAATTCTTTAAATTTCTTTTTCATCTCTTATTGCTAAATTTAACTTTTCTAGTACAGTATTGAATAATAGTGGTGATAATGGACATCACTATTTCAGCCCTGATCTTCTTGGGAAGAATCGTAGCTTATCTTCATTATAGACAGTGCTGATAGCTTTAGATATTACTTAGAATTTTAAGGAAAGCTCCATTTCTCCTATGATCTCTAGTGTTCTTAATAACAATGGGTATTGCATTTTGTCAAAAGCTGTTTTTCTACATCTATTGAAATAATGTGAGAATCAGAGCACTATCTACCTGCTGAGAATGATATTGCAGAGAGGCTCCCCCATGAGGAGAAAGCATGAGGTGACCTTTCTGGGGTGCTGAAGGTTGGATTGGCATCCGGAAGTGATGTCTGCCTCCTGTGGGTCATGTCAATTGGTGCTACCACCCAATTAGCTTGGAGCTGTGTGCGAGGATGGCCCTGCTTCCTGTTTGACGGGGGCTTCTGGGAGAAGCCATGGAGAAGCGAGGTCTTTTCATCTGGACTTTGGGGTGGTGGCAGAGAACTTCACGTGGGCTATTAGGGAAAGGCAAGTTTTTCTCTCTGGCTATACCGAATAGATCCAAACTAGGGTTTTCTTCTCTCGCTTTCTTAACTAACTTCTTATACACTTTAATAAATACTTAAAAGCCTAAACTCTTGCTAAAGCAGATAATTTAAGGCCACCACTCATTAGATTTTAGATATCACAGCTAGACTTTTAGACCTTACAATAATTATATGATTACTGTTGGGTTTTGTTATTGATATCATCAATTATGACAGTAGTTTTCCTAATATTGAACCAGCCCTGATTTTCTGGTATAAATCCTACTTGGTCATAGTGTATTAGCCTGGAGACATATTACTATAATCTCCTTTCTAGTATTTTAATTATATTTTTACATCAATATTCCATAGGCAAATTGGTCTATGGTTTTCTTTCTCTTTTTAAAATTTTTGACTTTTCTTGGTTTAGTGATACCTAAACCATATATGGGGGAACCATATTTGTGTAATAAAAATAATTCATTAGGACTCTGTTGTCTATTTTCTTTATTTTTTTTTTGCGGGGCCATGGGGGTTAAGTGACTTGCCCATGGTCACACAGCTAGTAAGTGTCAAGTGTCTGAGGCTGGATTTGAACTCAGGTCCTCCTGAATCCAGGGCCAGTATATTCATTGATGGTTGTTCAATTTCTTTTTCTAAGATTAAGTTATTTAAGTATTCTATTTCCTCTTCTGTTAACTTGGGCAATTTATATTTTAAGTATTCATCCATTTCACTTAGATTGTCACATTTATTGCCATGCAATTGGGCAGAAATAATTCCTAATTATTGCATTAATTTCTTCTTCATTTGCTGGCATTGACCCTTTTCATTTTTTATATCAGTAAGTTGGTTTACTTCTTTCTTTTTCTGAAATTAAATTAACAAATGGCTTATCTATTCCATTGTCCTTTTTTTCCATTAAACCAGATTCTAGTTTTATTTATTAGTTAATTGGTTTTCTTTCTTTCAATTTTATTGAACTCTCCTTTGATTTTCAGGGTTTGCAATTGGGTGTTTAATTAAGGATTTTTAATTTGTTCTTTTACTAGTTTTTTTTTTAGTTGCATGCCCAATTCCTTGATCTCCTCCTTGTTTTGATATAAGCATTTTGAGATATAAATTTTGCCTTAACTAGTAATTGAACTGCATCCTATAACTTTTGGTAGGTTGTTTCATTTTTGTCAATCTCTTTAATGAAATTATTGATTGCTTCTATGATTCTTTGACCCACTGTTTCTTTAGATTTAGATACCACTTTTTTAATTCAAATTCTTTTAATTAACTTTGGAAGACTCAAGAGAAATCCTTTGAAACTCTTGTTGGGTCTAATCCATCTCTAAAGTGTTCATTATTCCTATATATTAAACTTTAGGTAAAATCATATAGTAAGAATTTGGATTTTGTTTCCCCTGTTTTTGTGTCTGTGCATCCCATCTCATGATCTGGGACCTTGAGACTGCCTAGGACATGCTTCACTTTATTCTCTTCTCTGGCCATCATTGTCTCTTTGCAAAACAAAACAATTAAAAAAAACCTATACTTTCTTCACCTTCCCACCAAAATTTTGGAAAAAGGAAGCAAGACCCATTCATCTTTGCTATTATTTCTGAATAAAATGTGCCTGTCTATTCAACTATTGTCCAAATCGCCATCACTGAAAAATTACTTACCAAGATGTCTCTCTCTGGTTGCAGCTCCCCAGTGTTTGTTGTTTTCTGCTATTAAAATGTAATCTTGAGAGTAAGAATTTTCTGTCTGTGTCTCTTTCTTTGTCTATCTGTATGTCTCTCTCTCTCAAAATGAATTCCAAAAGCTTTGCACATTGCTTGAAAAATAGTAAATTCCTAATAAAGGTCTTTTAATTCATTTACTCAGTTACCTGAATCACCCTATCTAAGCCTTTCCTCTCATTCATTGGACCTTTCTTTCTCTGCTCTCCTAAAACAAAATCTTAATGGTTTATGCCTCATTCCCTCAGTTCCTTGCACTTTACTGATAAATAAATTGTTCTGTTACCTAATAGTTGCTAATGGCTTTTTGCACTATCTCTTTCAGATATTATATTGGCATCTAGCAACACTAAAACCCCAGAAGACCTGATTCTTTTAGGGTGTTGAATTCTTAACTGTGAGCAAGCAAGACATTCAGTTAGAGTGGCACTAAATGTGTAGAGTCTCCTCTGTGCAGTCGACTCTGTTAGAAAGGTGTACTTAGACATGCCCTATTAATTTGAATTCTTCTCACTAAGATAAATCCAAACTGTTCCCCATCATCTGAGGTGAACAAATATACCATGTAAGCAGATTAACACTTGGATATGCTTTCCATCAGAAACTGTCTTTCACCGTGGGGGAGTACAAGCATTAGAATAATAAATTGTGTTGATAGATAATGTACATCTGGGATATACAACTCATTTTGGGAATATTAATTCTCATAATTCCTCCATGAATTAGATGGTAAACCAGTAGGTATTATTCCCATTTTACTGCATCAGTGGTTAAACTGGCAACAACACTCACTTGCTAATTCCCAATCCTGTAGTCAATTCACTCAGTCATGTTGCCTTGCCTTCAGACCTCTAAAACATTTTCCTGGGGTTGACATTGTCTTGTCTGTTATTAAGCTTATCATGCTGGAGTATACTTTATAATAAATATGATAGTCTTGAAAATAAATCGGCCGTGAGATAATAAATTGAGAATATGAATTTTTCAATTTTCCATCATTTTTCTTAATTTTATGAGTTATCAATCCCAGTTTATGTACCCAAATTTCCCACAATCAACCATCCTCTCCAACCAGGCTGGTTCCCCTGATTTCTTTCCTCCCCTACATTTGTGATGCTCACTCCCACTTCTGAAGGTGTGAGGCAACAATTGAAACCATGTCTTCTTGAATCCAGTGCTGACTTTCCATCCTCTACAAAAGATTGATGTAAAAGCTGTAGATAGAATATTGAATTTGATACTCAAAATTGTATGAAGTAATCAAATCAGATTCCTGTCTCCCAATATTGCAGGAAACTGAGAATCAGAAAAATGACAATATTTGTCTAAGAGATCCCTCAGTTAGTAAGAGATAAAGTTGGGATTTGAATTCACATTTTCTGATTGAAAAGATTCATATCTTTTCTATGAACTACAAATGGATCCTATTCCTCCTTTTTCTTATTTCTTCTCACACTTATAATGTGTACAACATAACTGAGTACCTCATGATATCTTCTTTAAGGTTACCCAACCAGGCTGAAACAAAATTAAAAATTTAATGATGTTTATCCTCAGCATTGCCCACATAATGAAAGTGTACATTTGCACAGACTTAAAAGTTCTTTCATTAGATCTTTGCAGTGCCCCCTTGTGACATAGGTAGGGCAGGTATTTTTATCCCAGTAGTATATAATAAAGGGAACTAAGTCTAAATTAATCACTTGCCTAAGATCACGTAGGTAGTAAAGGTCAGACCACTGGGACTGACGTAGACCAACATCTCTTGTGTCTAATCTCATAGTCCTTTTTGCCATTCAATTCTACTCTTCCTTTGCTCTCTCTTTCAGCATACTTTTCTTATTTCATGAATTGACCTTCTGTAAGATACCCCATGCCTAGTTGCAATTCTCTGCTGCCCAAGACTTCCCATGCAGGCAGCTAGGTTGTTTATGGGGGAAATGGTTAGAAAGAGTTAGGAAAACCTGAGTTCAGATTCTAAATTTGACACTTATTAGCTGTGGGACCTTGAGTAAGTCACTGAACCTCTCTCAATCATTATCACTTTCCTCATCTTTAAAACAGGGAAAAGAATAACACCTATACTGTGAAGTTATCATAAAGGTCAAAGGAGATCATTTTAAAGCACTTTGTAAACTTTGAAGTGCTATATATTTATTGTCATCATTATCAACATCATGTCTTATCTAGGCCTACCCATTTGGGGCAATGGCCCAAGTTCTATGATATTGTACCTTGACTACTCTCCTCAAAAAATCTTACCAAAACTATATTATATTTTACCTATGTCCTCATTGGGATGTGCTTTTTTGGAAAACAACCTTGCCAAATGGAGGGAAAAAAGCTTAGTATGTTGTATATCACATCACAATTTCAGGATGAATAATGAAATAAGCTGGAGTATAATAGCTGTTAGTATTGATTGGAGAGTAGCATTGTAGTTCTCTAGTGATCCAAAATGTGTCAAGAAAACATAAGATGATTTAATGTAGGTTAGATTATTCAATGACTTAACAGTAAACTTTCAGATGTGAAGTACTCTTTTCCATTTCCTTTTATCTTCCCTTGCTTTAGCATGATTATTCTCTGTTTATCATTCATCAGTCAATCTTGAATAACGGACTTGAGACTGGAGAAAGATGTTGTTTACAAGTTCCATTTACTTTCTTTTATTCTGCTGCAAGGACCTCTGCCAAAAAGCCATGTTTGTCAGCCACTAAATCCATTTGGACTGAGGGATAGCAGGACTGAAATTGTTTTGTCAGATAATTAGTTTATTCAGACATGAACAACTTCAGGAAGAAAATAATGGACATTTTCTAAAAATACTTTGGTATGGCAAATGCTTTAAGTTTGCCTTCACATCTTTCCTTCTATTTATGTTTGTCCAAGTCATTGGAAAATTAGTTGTCAAGAACAGTGTTGCCCTATCTTTTCTAAATAATAAGAATGGTAGAAAAGTGAAAGAAAAAGAGATTTTAGAAAAATGAATATAAAAATAAAGTTAAAGCAATGTCATAAAAATTGATTCTAGGTAAAATTGTGAAGAAAAAATTGTCTTTTATTAACCCTTTCTTGAGCCATTCCTCTTCCTCTTCCCAAGTTCTAACAACCTAGTGTCTGGTGGTTGCTTGCATTCTTACTGACGAACTCTAGCTAGGTCTATTTTCCCCAAGAGACTCTTTGGGACCTACTTCCTTCCTTTCCTAAAACAAAATGTACATGCTCTATAACTCATTCCCTCAGGGCATTGCTCTTAACTAACAAATAAATTATTATTATTATTATTATTATTTTTTGGTGAGGCAGTTGGGGTTAAGAGACTTGCCCAAGGTCACACAGCTAGTAAGTGTTAAGTGTCTGAGGCCAGATTTGAACTCAGGTACTCCTGAATCCAGGGCCAGTGCTTTATCCACTGTACCATCTAGCTGCCCCTAAATAAATTAACTATTAAAAGTATCCCTCTGAGAAAGCCTATTGGAATATGTGGGTACCATGATCTTACAAATGACATAAACATAAAACAAAAGGATAAGGATAGAGATGCATTAGACATATATGGAGAAGCTTTGTTCATGGACAATGAGTTGGGACTTTAATTGAATAAGAGAAAAAAATTAAGTGAGTTTCATTTCAGAAACTGTACAGTATATTTAATAATCCAAAGATTATCTCCAGGATAGTAATCCATTTTTTCAACATCACTTTTTCTAGTAATGCTGAATGGTTTCAGATTATGGATTATCTTTGATAAATTAAGGTTGCAAATGAAACAAAAATAAATTGAAAACTAGATGATGGGAACAAATAATCTATAATGTTTCCAATAACGGCATACTTGTAAAATAAATCTCACATTGGAAGTGCCCTATAACCCTGTGGAAGGCTTCCGCTCTAACTGACTCCTCCCAGAAATTCCAATTTAAGGAGGAGGTCCAGGTCACATGTGTCTTCAATCCTTTTGATTCTGCTCTGCTGAGTCATCTCCATAGGGCTTTCTCTGCCCTGTCCCTGTGCCAGTTATGGCTCTCCTTTCTTCCTTCTATGCTTTTCATCTATCTACCTTTTATGTGTCCTACTCCCCACTGTAATGTAAACTCTTCAAGGGCAGAGACTTTTTGTTGTAATCTTTGTGCTTGCATTTGAATCCCCAGTGCAATAGCTGGCACATAGCAAGGACTTAATGTTTGTTATTGTTATCATCATTATTATTTTGTTGGTGGTGTTGTTGGTTGACATTTTCAAGGAATTTGCCCACAAAAGGGAGAAGAGATATAGGACAATAACAAGTGGGGGTGGATAGATCAAGTGAGAATTTTTTTTTTTTTGAGAATGAGGGACATAGAGGTGTGTAGGAAGCAGAGATGCTATGAATAGATATGAAGAGTCTGAAGACTAGTGAAACAGCAAGGATGATAGATGAGGAAATCTGATGGAGAAAATGGGATAGAATGGGATGACTTGTGCATGTAAAGGAGGTTTCTTGGCAAGCAAAAGGGGCCCACACCTCTTCATGTGGGACAGTGGTAAAGGAGAAGGTAGAATAAGAAATCTTAGGATTATGAGATGAGATGAAGGGGAGAAGAGGGAACTCCTGTTAAATATGGACAAAAATCACATTGAAAAGAAGGAACAGGGCAGCTAGGTGGAGCAATGGATTCAGGATGACCTGAGTTCAAATCTGACCTCAGACACTTGACACTTACTAGCTGTGTAACCCTGGGCAAGTCCCTTAACCCCCATTGCCCTACAAAAAGAAAATAAAAAAGAAAAGAAGGAACAGATGGGTTCTAGTCTGTGTCAATGGAAGGAATGTTAGAATTGATAAAAATCACAAATTAATTAAAGTACTGAAATATAAATAAGAATCATGCAGAATATGATAGTATGGGTGTTTGTGATATAGCCAAATGAACCAAAAGTAAGTATTCTGGAGATTGTGATTTCACCTAAGTAAATTATTTTGATTGTGGGAATGTTAGGATGGCAGACCATCATTCAAATAATCAAAGAAACATTTATTAAGATAGTGTCTAGATCTGGACTCTAAACACATAGTGGAGGAGAAAGAAGAAATACAAACAAATCCTATCAACCAGTAATTCCACAAAGAAAACATTCCAGATACAATTCTTATAGAGAAATTGAAGGAAAAAATTCCAATGAACCCTTTTTTTCCAGCCCAGGGAAACATACAGAAATAGACATGTGTATCAACTCTTGGGAAGGAGACTAACCAGGAATGACATCAAAGGCCATTCTAGAGCTTTCCCATACCACTGCAATAGAGCAAGAAGAGATCCCAAATGTTCCATTGAGGTGCCTGACTACATAAAGGGGCAGAGACAGGTGCCAGCAGGCAGCTCTTTGTGACTTAGTATTAAGTGCAGGGTCACATGCTGAGGCCAGTCTGAAAAAAGAACTTCAACTTGGGGAGTGGTGGTCTCAGACTCTAGAATGTGTATTGAGTAAGGAGCAAGTACAGAATCAAGTTTCAACTGTATGGAACTGTCTACAAGCCAGGTTCTAACATAAAGAACAAGGTCAGGAAGAAAGGTTGAAATAATGAGCAAAAAGACAAGCAAACAAACAAACAAAAACCCTAAAGAGGTCTTATAATGAACAGGGAGACTCAAGACACAAATCCAGAAAGAAGAGAATGACTCCAATATATTTGCACATGTACAAGCAAATCCTCAAAGAAAATCATAGTTTGATGATGTTTAAGTATAAGTCCTGGAAGAGGTGGAGCAAACATGTTTGATTTCTTAATGAGCAAAAATCATTTTGTAGAAAGCCAGAAGAAACAATATGGAAAAAGAAGCTTAAAAAATGTAAATATACACACATACATAAAAGCATACATATATGTTGGATATGGCCAATAAGGAAACTTGATATATATATATATATATATATATATATATATATATATATATATATATATATATATATATATATATATATATATATATATTTGTTTATCATGGAATAAAAGGGGAAAGTGGGGGAGAGACAATGAAGACAAAATAAAACCAAAAGATTAAAGAAAAATAATAAGGGCAGTAGAGAAAAATGGAAAATAAGTAAAAGGCATAAAAAATTATAAAGAAAAAGAATTAATTAACTAATCAACCAACCTCCTTCAATTGCTGCTGTCAAAAGCTGATTTCTTGAATAAAAAGCTTATCTTTGAGAAGCAATTGTGTAAAATAATCCAAACACAAAAAAGATAAAGCATTTTCTGTCTTTTAAACTAGTCCACAAATTTAATGGAGCTTCATTTTAAAAAAATAATTGCCTGTAGAATGGAATTGGAACATGGCAACCTGTCTTAAAGTCCTTTCAACGAGATTTAATTATTGAAATGCCAAAAGAACATAGTTATAAAAGGGTAGGGGTCTCAAGGTTAGAGAGTATTTTCCTTTTAAGAAAGCTCACAGGTTTAGATATAAAGGGCATGTCACCTAGGACATGCATGTGTCAAAACTTTCACTCATTTGACTTTATTCTCAGTCTCTGTGACCCGTTGGCTCATTGTCCATGCTTTTCAGATTTGGTTTGTTCATCTGGTTCTCAAACCAATGCCAGTCAATTACCCAATCCATAAACATTTATTAAATATCTACAATTTGGAACATCTTGTACAAAATTCTGGGGATACAAAAAGAGGCAAGAAAGAATCTGCCTTCAAGCAGTTTATAATCTAATAGGGAATACACCCTGCAAACAAATGTTTGTAAAGCAAGCAATATACAGGATAAAAAGAAAATAATTGATAGAAGAAAGGCACAAGAATTAAGAGGGGTTGGGCAAAAATGGAATTTTAGGTGGAACTTAAAAAAAGTAAGGAAGTCAGTAGGTAGAATTGAGGATGAAGAGCATTCTAGTCATGAGTTACTGATCCCTCTGAATCAGAGGATCTGTACAGTTGAGATTTGAGGGAGGTTAGCAGTCATTTAGTTCAATCCCTTCAATATACATAAGAGGAAATCAAGGCACAGAAAATGTAACTGATTTGCCCAAGGTTACCCATACAGTGTATGGCAGAACCAGAATTAAAACTTGGGCTGGGAAACCTGGAAGGACTCACATGAACTCATGCTGATTGAGATGAGCAGAACCAGGATAACATTGTACATAGTATCAACAACATTGTGTGTTGATCTACTGTGATAGACTTGACTCTTCTCAGCAATACAATGGTCCAAGATAGTACCAAAGGACTCATGATGGAAAATGTTCTCCAAATTCAGAAAAAAAAAGAACTGTGGCATCTAGATGCAGATTGAACCATACGATTTCTATTTTTTTTTCTTTTTTGAGGTTTTTCCCTTTTTTCTCTAATTCTTCTTTCATAGCATGACTAATGCAGAAATATTTTTAATGTGATTGTACATATATAAACCATTTCAGATTGCTTGCTATCTTGGGGAGGAGAGAGGGAGGGGGAAGGGAGAAAAATTTGAAACTAGAAATCTTGTAAAACCAAATATTGAAAACTATCTCTACATGTAACTAGAAAAGAATAAAATACATTTGTGATTAAAAAAAAAACTTGGGCTGGGAGGAGGAAGAGCCAAAATGGTGGAGAAGAGGCAGTAACTCACTTGAGTTCTCCCCAAAACCCTTCCAAATACCTTTAAATAATGTCATAAAACAGTTCCTGGAGCAGCAAAAACTACAAAAGGACAGGGTGAAATAATTTTCCATCCAAGAACAACTTAGAAGATTGGCAGGAAAGGTTTGTCACAACTGGATTAGAGTGTAACTCAGTCTAGTACAGGCCACACCAGCACAGACTGAGAAGGAGAAGGAAAAAAAAAAAAAAAAGGAAGCCTAATTTCCAGAGATGTTTAGGTAAAGGAAGCACTGGGAGTTAGAAAGAGCACTAAATTTAAAGTCAGAACACCTGGACTCAAATTCTGGCTTTGCCACTTTCTGTCTACCTGTATGACCTTGGGAAAATCATTTCATATCTCATTGCCTTTGTAAAGTTTATTCCTCTGTAATATGAAAGATTTGTTTTTGATGATCACAAGGATTTTTTCACTCTTAAGATACTTTAATGCACTTAAGAGTGCTTGGAACATTGCCAAGTTCCATAGAAATGTAAAATCCTACTTTCCTCTATCCTATCATTATTATTACTGTAGAAGGCCTGTGCTTACAAGCATCAGACATGATGCTGGTCCTGATTGGCTGTATCAGGTTAGGGCCCTTCTAAAAGGGAAGAACTAAAAGACCTCCCTAAAGGGGCTCTTCCAACCCTAGGATTCTAAGCAAGACTAGGCCATAAGCAAAAAAACTACATTATCTCAGTATGAAGTCCTGTTCCCCAAAGTCCTCCTACCCACCCCTGACTCTTCCCTAGCCTACATCTGTAGTTAAGAAAACAGTCCATAGTCAATTCTATTCAAACCAAAATACGACTTGATATTCTTTTTGGAAGCTCTGAAGAAAAACCACTAAAAAAGAAAGTTATTTTACAAATTGTTTCCTTGCATGCAATTAGAGGTATTCATTTACCATTCCACTTGTCTATAGGGGATACTCTGGCTGATGCTGGTAATTCACATGCAGATAAAAGGTATATGCTCCTGTGTTTAAATTATTTTAACTATCGGTCCCCTTCTGTCAAATTAAAGACTAAAATTATATACACACTCTTTTTTTCTAGTTTCCCCCCAAATAAAAACTCACTAAAATATAAAACCAAAACAAGCAAACAAACAGAAAACAATTTGGACTGGGTGACTCCAGGTTGAATGTTCACTATACTGTGTTATGCTGCCTGGATTTGATGCTCTTGTTTCTACTTAATTCTCAGATATGACATATTTATTTCTAAATCCTCTACCCTTTTGACAATCAGTATACACTGGCCACAGTCCTGCCTGCCTCACACCTTTATTAATTGCTGATTCTCCCTCTTATTCTCACCCCTGACAACCCTTTGTGGCCTGGAACCCTGGCAATTTGGGAACAAACACAATCCCCCAAATGATTGGTGTCTGGGTCATGACAGTTCCATAGAAAGAATCCACTGGGTGGCAGAAAAATAGCAAGAACCTTTCATTCATGAAAAATAACAGTAACATTTTTATCCCTCAGAATCAGAGTTTTTCTTCTGTTTTTCACTATGCAAAGGCAGTTGTTTTGTCACTACCAGAGTCTACATAAATCTCCTGACTTTTATTGGAGTTTTGGTCTACCTTTCATTTTTACTGTCATCTCCTCATGGAAACTAGAAATTGAGAATAACTTGTTGCCAGAGTAGCAAGTCCTCTTTCTCTTCTTTCTCCTCTACTAAACTGGCAGGAATGTTGGGAGGCTTAATAAAATAATTCCTCTGAAGCATTTTTGACTGCTCTAGAGAGAGGAACTACCTAAATATTAAGGATTACCATAAGGTTTTTTCTCCTAAGTGTTTCTAAGCTAAAGAAGAAACACTAAGGCAAGGATAAGTGGGCATATGTGCTTTAAAGACTTAAACTGCGTGTAACTACAAAACTAAAGATTCAGTCTTAACATAAATCATTTAGATTAGTATCGAAATGTTAAGAACATGGCTTGGAGAAAAATTCAAATTAGCTGTACTAAGTACCATGCAAATAGAAATGTAATTACAAAATTTCACATATTATGAGCTACCCCACAAAGCTTCAGTCATTTAAGGTAAAAAATGATGCCTTGCCTCCTAGGGGTTTGTTAGATATTCTTCTCCTATGCATTGCTTGTTAGCTTAAATTTTCCAAATAGGAGCTTTATTTATCCCAAGTTGAACTCTGTCTTGTTATTGCTTCTTTTCACATAAGATTCCCATTGCTTATCATCATAGAACTTTTCCCCCTCCAGCACCATTATTCCACACTCAAACCATCATTGGATAAGGGATATTCCTCTGCAATCTTAACATAGCAGCCAGAAACTGCAAGGGAAATCTCTGAGATGAAGTAAAGGATATTGGATCCTTTTATTACATTTTCATTCATTCCATTTTTCTTGGCTTTTTCTTGAATACTTTATGTGCATTTACTTCTCCCAATGAAAAATAGCATCCTGTTGTGACTCCACTATTTCCATGAGTTTTTCTACTCTACTTCCTCTTGTGATAAAATCTATTCATGGCTGCTTTCACAGAATTACAGAATCTGGAAATTAGAAGGGATCCCAACAGCCATTTATTCCAACCTATAAATGGTAGTGGCTCTCACTATAAAATATTTGACACATGGTCATCCATCCTCTCCACGAAGATCAAATGGGAATGCATCATCCCTCAAGACCATCTCTTTTACTTTTTAAAAGCTCTAATTGTTAAGAAGTCTCCCCTAATACCAAATTTAAATTTGCATTATTCCAATTACCATCCTGGATAACCTTCTCTGTAACAATTAGAACAAGAAAGAATGTTTCAAATGAGTTCTGAAGAGAGCTGAGTACAGTGAGACTATCATCCACAACAGAGACTGTGATGATAGTGATATACAGTGTCAAAGTCTGCAGAGAGGTCAAGAGTAAGGGGAGGGGAGAGGGTTGAGGAAGAAACACTAATGTATTAAGGTACTATGCTCATTTAACCCTCGTTGCCCTGAAAAAAAAGGTACTATGCTAAGTACTTTACAGATATCTCATTTGATCCTCACAATAAACTTCTAAGGTAGATAATATTATAGTTCCATTGTACTGTGGTAAAAAAAAGTGAAAGTTTTTTTAACAGTCAGTTAGTGATAACTGAAAGACGCCAGTTTTTCGAAGGACCACCCTTTTGGGGAGGAGACCGTGACTAACTGCCAGTCAGTCTGCTAAGCACTCCACTTCCGGGATTTGAGCTTAAAAGGCAAGGAGAGAAGGGAAGTGAGGTCTTTTTCTGCTCTCCTCGTCCGTTGGCTTGCTCTGCATACACAGACGCTGACTCAGGTTCCACTCGGCCTGGTTCTCCGTAACAGCACGTGCTTGACGCAGTTCTCAGCCTCAGAGGTGGCCTTGGGTTTTGGGTGAGTTCTATACGGAATATAGACTAAGCTTAGATCTAAGACTATTTGTTTGTATTTCTACTTTCCTATCTCTTTAATCAACATCACTTTGTAATTCCCAAACAATAAAAGCCCTAACTGAAGATCAGAGGCTTCTTTCACTTTAAGGGAAAGGTTAAAGGGGAGTTTAATGCTCTTGTATCCAATTTTAAATCTCATAGTACTATTGAGGAGATTGAGGCAGACAAAGAGTAAGTGACTTGTTCACAGTCACATAGCTAGTAAGAGTCTGAGGCTGGATTTGAATTCAAGTCTTCTTGACTCCAGGTCCAGTGCTCAATGTACCACAATATTTCTGTCTACCTTGAAGAAGAACTAAGGACTAAGGACTAAGGAAAGGGTATTATATTTAAAATTCAAGCAAAATTAGCTTCAATCCATTATCATAACTTCACTCGATTTTGCTTAATAATTTTTTTGAAGAAAAATCTCAAATCTGTATCTTTAAGATGATTTCAACTGTAGTTTCATCTCCAAAATGGAGTCTCATAATGTTTTTGATTTATTTATAAGTTGAATTTAAGGAGCAACTAGGTGGCACAGTGGATAGAACACTAATCCTGGAGTCAGGAGGACCTGAGTTCAAATCCAGCCTCAGACACTTGACACTTACTAGCTGTGTGACCTTGGGCAAGTCACTTAACCCCAATCGCCTCACCCAAAAAAAAATGTTAAAAAAAAGAGTTGAATTTAAATGAAGCATAATGGCACAGAGCCATCAGACTCACTCTCCCAGAGTCATCACATTCTAGTGGCAGAACAGAGTCAAGATGACTGGTTCAAGATGCAGTGGATGACCTTGGTGTCTTCAATGTCAAAACAAGTTCTAAGCACTCTACAGCACCTGCTTCAGCTGTTTTCATGGACATTGGGGCACATTGTTCTCATCTGCCCATTTTATTGGGGGAAGTCTTCTCTTGCTTAGGGTAGATACCATCTAAATCACTGAAAGGTTTGATACCTCTTGGTTACACTCAATTTGTTTTAGCCTGTCTCCTGCATCCTACAACTTCTTGGAACCAGTTAGGTGGATCAGGTAGACACCCAAAGAGCCCTGAACAGGGCTCAGTAGCCCTCACAGAAGAGGTACCAGTCTTCCCTGAACACACCCTACACCCCAGAATTTAATTAAAATTTCCATATGTGCCTTATTGGCACTTCAAACTCATCATACCTCAACATTATCTAAAGTTAATAAGTACCACAAAAGCTTTTTTTTTAATTGACATATTTAATTAATATCCTCAATCAACAATTCAAAACCTTGAAGTCATTTTTGATTCCTCCCTGCCCCTCATACTTCAAATACAATTAATTACTAGAGCCTATAGATTCTACTTTGCACCAGTTCTCATATCTGGCTGTGGATCAACTATTTTCCAATGTGACTTTCAAGACCTGTCTTGGCTATTTCCCTAAAGGTGATACTATACCAGACTTCTTAACTATGGGGATTATTCGCTGGAAGTGGAGAGGGGAATTACAAATACCTTTCTTTATACTCTCCCCTGCTGAGCCATTTTAGACCAAGGTTCTGAACCAGACCATGCCTTTCCTCATTCCATTCATTGCTCCAGTCCATCTGTCTAAAAGGTGAAAGGAGGACAACTAGCACTTGGCAAAGGTAGATCTTTTATTTCATCTTGGAAGCTTGAAGGGTTTGCCTAGGCCACTGACATAGTTTAACACTTTACTTCACTGGCCCCATGCTAGGGTTATTTAGGAGAATTCCCTGTCTCAGTGGGAGGCTGACTGACCTAAGGTGATTGTCCTTTCTTTGCCTTGAAAAACAAAATAGGGAGGAGGAGCTAAAATGGTGGAGAGAAGCCAGGAAGTTGCCTGAGCTCTCCCAAGTTTCCCTCAAAAAAACCCACACCATTAAATCAAGCCTCTAAACAAATTCTGAAACTACAGAATCCACAAAAGGCAAAGAGACACAATCTTCCAACTTGAGATAATTTAGAAGACTTCAGGAAAGGTCAGTATCACTTGGGCAAAAGGGGAGCACAGCTCAACACAGACAGCACAGCACAATATGGGGTGGGGGAGGGGGTCTGGACAAGTCAGCAGGAAGGTTTTGGCCACAGAAGAGCAATTGAGGTCCCTTGATCCTGGCTCAGCAAACTGGTGGCATAGCGGGCCAGATGTGAGATCCATAAGCACCAGTAGAGAGGGCAGGGTACCAGCTATAAGGCCACCCATGGGACAGACACAACTGGGCCTGGCCATACCAGTACTTGGAGCAAGCATAGAGAACAAGTCCAGGGTGGTGAGAAATCCACAAGCCATAGAGTCCTTAGAGTAGAAAGCCAGTAACACAACCCCTATCCTCAAGCACAAGAAGCTTGAAACAGTAACCATTGTGCCCCAGGAGCAGACCTCAACTTTAAAAAAAAACAAGCTGCAACATGAGCAAGAAACAGAAGAGGGCTCTTACCATTGAGAGCTTTTGTATGGACAGGGAAATCAAATGAGAACAATACTCTAAATTTGCCTACATGTGAAGCCTGAAGAGGGAAGAGGAATTGGTCTCAAGACCAAAAAGGCTTCTTGGAAAAGCTCAAAAAGGATTTTAAAAATCAATTGAAAGAGGTAGAAGAAAAAATGGGGAAAGAAATTAAGGCAACACAAGAAAATTATGAAAAAAGAATCAGAAGCTTGGAAAAGGAAGAGCAAAGATTGACTGAAGAAAACTATTCTTTAAAAAATTCATTTGGCCAAATGGAAAAGGAGGTGCAAAAGCTTACAGAAGAAAACAATGCCTTAAAAATTCAAATTTGACAGATGGAAGCTAATGACTCCATGAGACACCAGGAATGAGTCAAATAAAATCAAAAGAATGAAAAAATAGAAGAAAATGTGAATTACCTCATTAGAAAGACAACAGACCTGGAAAATAGATGCAGGAGAGACAATTTGATAATTATTGGACTTCCTGAAAGCAATGATCAGAAAAAGAGTCTAGACACCATATTCCAGGAAATTGTCAAAGAGAATTGCCCTAATATTAGAGAATCAGAGGATAAAATCATCATTTAAAGAACCCACCAATCACCTCCTGAAAGAGATCCCAAAAGAAAAACTCCAAGGAATATTATAGCCAAATTCCAGAATTATCAGGTGAAGGAGAAAATACTCCAAGTAGCCAGAAAGAAGCAATTTAAATATTATGGAGCCACAGTCAGGATTGCACAGGACGTGGCAGCTTCAACATTAAAGCATCACAAGGCTTGGAATATAATATTCCGGAAGGCAAAGGAGCTTGGATTACAACCAAGAATCAACTACCCTGCAAAACTGAACATTGTCTTTCAGGGGATAAGATAGACTTTCAATGAAATAGGGGACTTTCAGGGTTTCCTGATGAAAAGACTAGAACTGAATAGAAAATCTGACCTTAACATACAAGACTCAAGAGAAGTTTAAAAAGCTAAACGGGGGTGGGTTGATGGGGGGTGGGAATGTTATTCAACAAGGTTAAACTGTTTACATCCCTACATAGGAAGATAATACTTATAACTCTTGAGACCTGCATACCTATTTGGGCAGACAGAAAAAATATGCACAGAGGGTATAAATATAAATTGTCTTTGATGTGATGATATAAAGAAAATTAAGGGGTGGACAAAAAGGAGTATATGGAGAGAAGAGGAAAGGGGAGATGGAATGGGGTTAATTACATCATATGAAGAGGTACAAAAAACCTATTAGAATAGAAGGAAAGAAGGGAGGGTTGAGCATTGTTTCAACCTTACTCTCATCAGATTTGGTTTAAAGAGAGAATAAAATATACATTCATTTGGATAAATGAATTTAGCTTATTTTGTAGGGAAGTAAAGGGGTAAGGGGAAAAGGGGGCACTAAGAGAAGGGAGAGCAGAAGCATGGGAAAAAAGGGTAAAGAAAAGAGAGGGGGCTGATAAAAGGGAGGGCAGATTGGGGGAAGCAGGGGTAAAAAGCAAAACATTGGTGAGGAGGAATGGGGTGAAAGAAGGGGGAAAAAGTAGAAAGGGGGTAAATAGAATGGAGGGAAATAAACAGTAATAATAACTCTAAATGTGAATAGGATGAACTCAGCCAAAAACCAAAAGTGAATAGCAGTGTGGATTAAAACCCAGAAACCTACAGTATGCTGTTTACAAGAAACAATTTTGAAGCAGAGAGACACACACAGAATGAAGGTAAAAGGCTGGAGCAGAATATATTATATTTCAGCTGAAGTCAAAAAAGCAGGGGTAGCAATCTTTATCTCAGACAAAGCAAAGGCAAAAATAGATCTAATTGAAAGAGATAAGGAAGGAAACTACATCTTGCTAAAAGGTACTATAGATAATGAATAATATCAATATTAAACATGTATGCGCCAAGTGGTATTGCATCCAGATTCTTAGAGGAGATGTTAAATGAGCTACAAGAGGAAATAGACAGCAAAACTATACTATTGGGGGAACCTGAATCTTCCCCTCTCAGAATTACATAAATCTAGCCACAAAATAAATAAGAAGGAAGTTAAAGAGGTGAATAGAATATTAGAAATGTTAGATATGATAGATGTCTGGAGAAAATTTAATGGAGATAGGAATACACCTTTTTCTCAGCAGTACATGGCACATATTAAAAAACTGACTGTGTATTAGGGCACAAAAACCTCATAGTCAAATATAGAAAGGCAGAAATACTAAATCTATCCTTCTCAAATCATAATGCAATAAAAATTACATGTAATAAAGAGCCATGGAAAAGTAGACTGAAAATCAATTGGAAACGAAATAATCTCATTCTAAAGAATGAGTGGAGGGCAGCTAGGTGGCACAGTGGATAGAGCACCAGCCCTGGATTCAGGAGGACCTGAGTTCAAATCTGGCCTCAGACACTTCACACTTACTAGCTGTGTGACCCTGGGCAAGTCACTTAACCCCAATTGCCCCACAAAAAAAAATAAGAATAAGAATAAGAATGAGTGGGTCAAACAACAAATCATAGAAACAATCAATAACTTTATCAAAGAGAATGACAATAGACAACATACCAAAACCTATGGGATGCAGTCAGAGCAGTGCTTAGGGGAAATTTTATATCTCTAAATGCTTACATGAATAAAAAGAGAAAGAGGAGATCAATTAATTGGGCATGTAACTAAAAAATCTAGAAAAAGAACAAATTAAAAATCCCTAATTAGATACTAAATTAGAAGGCCTGAACATCAAAGGAGAAGTTAATAAAATTGAAAGCAAGGAAACCATAGAATTAATAAAACTAAGAGCTGGTTTTATGAAAAAAACAACAACAATGAAATAGATAAACCACTGGTTAATTTGATTAGAAAGAAAGAAGAAAACCAAATTACCAGTATCAAAAATGAAAGAGGTGGGGCAGCTAGGTGGCACAGTGGATAAAGCATCAGCCCTGGATTCAGGAGTACCTGAGTTCAAATCTGGCCTCAGACACTTGACACTTACTAGCTGTGTGACCCTGGGCAAGTCACTTAACCCCCATTGCCCCGTGAAAATAAATAAAATAAAAAATGAAAGAGGTGATTTCACCACCAAGGAAGTGAAAATTAAAACAATAATTAGGAAATATTTGCTCAACTGTATGCCAATAAATTTGACAATCTAAATGAAATGGAGGAATATTTACAAAAACACAAATTGCCCAGGTTAACTGAAGAGGAAATAAAATCCTTAAATAAGCCCTTATTAGAAAGAGAACTTGAAAAAGCCATTAATGAGCTCCCTAAGAAAAAATCTCCAGGGCCAGATGGGTTTACAAGTGAATTCTACCCAACATTTAAAGTACAAATAATTCCAATATTATACAAATTATTTGGAAAAATAGGTGAATAAGGAGTTCTACCAAATTCCTTTTATGACACAAATATGGTGTTGACACCAAAACCAGGCAGAGCCAAAACACACACAAAAAAAATAGACCAATTCCCCTAAAGAATATTGATGTGATGCAAAAATCTTAAAATAAGATATTAGCAAGGAGCTTACAGCAAGTGAACACCATGATAACACACTACAACGAGGTGGGATTTATACCAGGAATGCGAGGCTGATTCAACATTATGAAAACTATCAACATAATCAACCACATCAATAAGAAAACTAACCAAAATCATATCATTAACTCAATAGATACAGCGAAAGCTTTTGACAATATACAGCACATATTCCTCATAAAAACACTAGAGAGCATAGGAATATGTGGAGCTATCCTTAAAATAATAAGAATTCTAGAGAATCAACTAAAAATTACTTGAAACAATTAAAATTTAGCAAAGTTGCAGGATATAAAGTAAATCCACATGAATCATCAGCATTTCTATACATGACCAACAAAGTCCAGCAGCAAGAAATAGAAAGAGAAATCCCATTTAAAGTAATAGTAGACAATATAAAATACTTGGGAGTCTACCTGCCAAGATAAACCCAGGAACTCTTATGAACACAATTACAAAACACTTTTCACACAAATCATATCAGATATAAATAATTGGAAAAATATCAAATTGTTTATGGATAGGCCAAGATAATATAATAAAAATGATAATTCTACCCAAATTAATTTACTTATTCAGGGCCATACCCATCAGACTACCTAAAAATTATTTTATAGAGATAGAAAAAAAAATAACAAAATTCATCTGGAAAAACAAAAGGTCAAGAATATCAAGGGAACTACTGAAAAAAATGCACAGGAAGGTGGGCTAGCTATAACAAACCTGAAGCTTTACTATAAGGCAGCATTCATCAAAACTATCTGGTACTGTCTAAGAAATAGAGTGGTGGATCAATGGAATAGGTTAGGGACAGGAGACACAGTAGTAAATTATTTAGTAGTGTACTGGTTGATAAATGCAAAGACTCCAGCTTCTGGGATAGGAACTCAGTATTTGACAAAAACTGCTGGGAAAACTGGCATTATCACAGAAATTAGGCATAGACCATCTTACACCTTATACTAAAATAAGGTCAAACTGGATACATGATTTAGACATAAAAGGTGATACCATAGGCAAATTAGGAGAGGAAGAAATAATTTACCTCTCAGATTTATGGAAAGGAGAAGAGTTTATGACCAAAGAAGAGATAGAGAATATTATGAAATGCAAAATGGATGATTCTGATTACATTAAATTTTAAAAAGTTTTTGTACAAACAGAAGCAATGCATCCAAAATTAGCAGGGAGGCAGAAAACTGGGAAACAATTTTTATAGCCAGTATTTCTTATAAAGGCCTGATTTCCAAAATATATGAGGAACTAAATCAAATTTATAAGAATGCAAGTCATTCCCCAATTGAGAAATGGTCAAAGGATATGAACAGGCAGTTTTCTGATGAAGAAATCAAAGCTATCTATTGCCATATGAAAAAAATGCTCTAAATCATTATTGATTAGAGAAATGCAAATTAAAACAACTCTGAGGTACCACCTGACACCTATCAGAATGGCTAATATGACAAAAAGGAAAAAAATGTTGGAGAAGTTGTGGAAAAATTGGAACATTAATGCATTGTTGCCAGAGCTGTGAACTGATCCAACCATTCTGGAGAGCAATTTGGAATGATGCCCAAAGGGCTATAAAGCTGTGCATACCCTTTGACTCAGCAATAACACTATTAGGTCTTTTCCCAAAGAGATCATAAAAAAGGGAGAAAGGACTCACATGTACAAAAACATTAATAGCTTCTCTTTTTGTTGTTTCAAGGAATTTGAAATTGAAGTGATGCCTATCAATTAGGGAATGGCTGAACAAGTTGTGGTATATGAAGGTAATGGAATACTATTGTGCTTTAAGAAACAATGAGCAGGCAATTTTCATAGAAACATGGAAGAACTTATATGAACTGATGCTGAGTGAGATGAGCAGAACCGGGAGAAGGTTGTACACAGTATCAACAACATGTGTGTTGATCAACTGTGATAAACTTGACTCTTCTCAGCAATACAATGGTCCAACATAGTTCCAAAGGACTCACGATGGAAAATGCTCTCCAAATTCAGAAAAAAAGAACTATGGAATCTAGATGCAGATTGAACCATACTATTTCTATTTTTTTTTTGGTTTGTTTTTCCTTTTTGGTCTGATTCTTCTTTCACAGCATGACTAATGTAGAAATATGTTATTGTGATTTTACATATATAATCTATATCAGAGTGTTTGCTGTCTTGGGGAGGGGGGAGGGAGGGAGAAAATTTTGAAACTAGAAATCTTATAATAACAAATGTTGAAAAACCATCTCTATATGTACCTGGAAAATAATAAAATATTTTTATGAAAAAAAAGACAAAATAATTCTATTCCTTTGGGGAAATAAAAGAAACAAACAAAAGCCTTTAAAAATATAAGCTATTGAAGGCAGGGACTTTGTCTCTTTTTAAATCTGTATTTCCAGTGCTGAACACAGTGCTTGACACATATAATAACTGATTTTGTTCATTTATTTATTAATTCATCCATTTTCATCTATTCCTGCTATCACTATCCTAATCTATGGCCTCAATGAATCTCACCTAGTCTGTTGCAATAAGCTCCTAACTGGTCAACCTACCTCCTGTCTGTCTAATCCATCCTGAAGATCATGCTAAGATTAGTCTGACTAATGTAGAAATCTGATCCTCTCCTTGCTGTAAGGTATTACACATCTTTTCATTGTTTACTGAATAAAGTTCAAACTCTTTAACCTGGCATTCACAATTTTCCAGATCTTCCTATACCCCTCTCCTTAGCTTTGTCCTAAATTCATAATGAACTATTTAATGTTCCCTAAATATATCCTGTTTATTTTTGCTTCCACTATGACATTGTTTAAAATGTTCCCACTGCCTAGATCTCTGCTGAATCTTTTCCTTTGGAATTGTATTTATTCATAGAATTAGAGAATCCAAGATCTGGAAAGGACCCCAGTCCTAATCTAAACAACAATTTCTTCCATGATATCCCCTAAGAAGTGGTTATTTAGTTTCTGATCAAAGACCTCCAATGAAGAAGAGGTATCCACTGAATATCCCTAATTATCTTTCTTATATTGGGCTTAAATTTGCCTTTCTATAATTTCCATTCATTACTTATGGGCCTACATTCTGTCATGGGGTGCAGAGCACCCCAGAACTTCTCTGGGGCACATCAAGGAACTTTCTCCTTGAGAAACTAAACCAGAGGACAGATAACCCTAGAGAGATAAGTGGAACCAAATAGGAATGAGCTAGCTTCAGATTCCCACCCTTCATTATGGTCTCCCTTACCTGGGGAGATAAATTTGGGTGTGGCTGCAGCCTTTGTGTCCTGAAGAGTGATCCATAGCCACCCCTCACCCAATTCTTCTAGTCACTACCAGTGGGGGATGGTCCTCCACTCCTCACCCAATTCCCCCAGCTACCACCAGTGGGGGATGGTCCTCCCTCACTAAAGGAACTTTCCACAGTCAAATGGTGACCTCTCCCCCCATCAGTCTTCTATAAAAGTACCTACCCGTCTCCTGCTCCAGGAGATTGGTACTTCTGAGCCATGTACATTGTGCCTATCTCCCCATGAGAAGTCCAAGGATTTCTTTCATGGTTTCCCTCCCCCCACCCTTCCCTTCCCTTGCCCCTAAATAAACTACCACCTTATTCTAACTACTTTTGTGTGCAAGAGGGTGTAATTCTTTAAAGAGGAATTCCTAAGAACCCCAACCCCTAACCTAACCTGTACCCCACTTCCCCCATTACAATTCAAAAGCCAAACATAACAAGGCTAATTACTGTTCAACATTAAAGCTTTTTCAAATACTTTAAAAGCAACTATTATTTGTCCTCTCTAAATATTTTCTTCTCTAGGCTAAATAGACTAGGTTCCTTCTACCAGTGGATAGATAGGGTGGAAATAGGGCATAAATATTAATTAATTTATTAGACAGAACCAGACAAATGACAAGGATAGAAGACAAAAGGGCACAGGATAGAATAGAATTATCTAATGAGATCTATATAACTAATTATATCATTCCACTCCTTTCCAGAACATTCTTTCTAATTCCCTGGATGCTAAGTTATCTGGCTCCACTCGGGAGGCAAGATGAATTTATTAGGAAGCAGATACAGATAAGATGCAATGACACAAGGACCCAAGACAAGATTCAGTTATGTAATAATGTCTAGCCCCTTCTCTTTACCTTATCACTTATCTCAATAATTGTGCCATGAAAACTTTATTTATTCTCTACCATAGACTTTCATTTCACTTTGTTTGTTCTTTTGTTATGCATGTATAATTCTCTATTTGGATGAATGTGATTGTATGTACATGCACGCATACATATATGCATATAGACACATACTAAATATACATACATATTTCATATAGCTTATTAGTTTGTAAATTAACTTGAGAAGGAAACTTTTTTGCATTTTTTTTTGTTTATGTCAGTTCCTAGGTATTCAATAATAAATTATTGTTAGAAAAATGAATAAATTAAATGATATATTCTCAATACATAGTTATAGGGCATTTGACTTATTTAATTTTATTTCATCATCCTAAGATCTCTGGAATATAATATTCCCATTTTTAGATTACCAATATTACTGTTAAATTAAATTTAAAGTTATTGTAAGCAGAATGATTTTTATAATGCTTAGATTCATATTTTAAGCAGTAATTCTTAACATCTTTAAATAGCAGTTTAATCACACTCTTATTGAGCAAAGTAGAAAAATTCTATCTTTGTATTAAATGTTTAGAGGAGAGAACAAGTCCACAGAGGAAGCAGAAATAGTGCATGAATACACTTCAGCACCTCTGTCCCCGTTAATTTTTCCCTATGAAATTCATAATCTTCTATGTATTTATTCATATTGTACATATTAATTTTCCATTCTCTTTATTTTACACTTTTGTATCCCACTCTTTCACCACTTAATCCTTTATCTGCCAAAATTTGTTTTCAGGTGTTATTTTCTCAATCTTTTGCTTCCAATTTTGTTTACTAGTCACTTTGGTAGAGTCATTAGAGACCTGACCTCAGCATCAAGAAGACCTAAGTTTAAGTCCTGTTTCTAACTCATACTGAATGACCTTGAGCAATCTTTTACCTCTATTATCCTCTAGAACTCTAAGACTCTAAATTGTATTGCAGTTGCGGAATAGCATTTTTTACTGAATTTCCTCACTGGAAATTTCCTACAACAATAAAACCACAGCTCCATTTAAAAAATATTCTCAGATATGTGTAAGACACATTCATATTATCTACCCCAAAAGGAGTAGTGGCAGATAAGGGGGTTTGTAAACTTTCTTCTTGGAAGTCAATGGCTTTCAGAACTTGTGACAGAAGTAGATTGACCATGTCTAGATTACTGAATCTATATTCACAGCCATCATTATTCTTAGTGTGAGTAAAGTTCAAGTAGCATTAGCCAGAATTCCTATCACTGCAATAATTATACCTATGACAAAAAAGATTTTACAGATCATATATTCTCCCATACACTTTTCCATTTTACAATAAGCTTAGCACAAAAGACTCACCTTGTGGATTGTATTGCTATAAAATTTTAGACAGAGTGTATTTAAAAGTGCATAAAACCACCAGATAATAAGAACAGGACATTTCGTATAATTTAAGATTTACAGTGGTATTATAATTTAATTTCAGTAAAGCTCCTGTACATGAGCTTCTCTAGCATGTAATTTTCAAACAATTCACAATCCCCAATCTAAGAACCCTGCCTAGAGCTGCTGACAATAGTACTGTCAAATGTGACTCCTGATTATGGCAGAGGCCTCTTGAAAGCCCAGGGCAATTGGCCTTTCAGTTTGGAGGGAAGGTAATCAACAATGACAGAAGTAATACAAACGTGAGCAGGGCTCCCCACAGAGAGGGCAATGGGCAAATGCATAAAAGCCACAGTAGCAGGGGTTATGTTCTGCTCTAGCTGGTGATGGAAGCTTCATTCAAAAACCACTTTTGCCACAGCAAATCTATGCGAATAGGGGGTTAGTTAGAACTTGTTCCGAGGGCAGTTGAGGCCATAAATTGTACTCCCATTAACTGACAGGAGTTATAGCAATTCTCCTAGGATGCACTGAGGTACATTGTGTGTGTGTGTGTGGGAAACCAGGATTAAAGTTATCAAAGTATGCTAAAACAAAGAAAAAAATAAACAAATGAATGAATGGATGAATAAATGAAAAATAGCTAGATAAAAAATCTGCAATGTCAGAAGATCTCAGAAAGAGCATATCAAACATTGGACTGTATCATTTGCTAAAGACTGATGCTTTTTAAATTTCTTTTTAGTAGACTTGGATTTCTGCAACAACATCCTTCAATTAGACACACTCACACTCACACACACACATGCAAATAAACATTTATAAATGTGGTATATTCCAGGATATTTCCCCAGAGAAATAATATTATAAATGGTTCATTATAATGGACCAGAAATCAAATGACTCTTGAATTCATGATGTAGATGAATTATATTATAGATCCAGTAATATTAATTCTCTCATTTTAGATCAATTCCCCAAACATTCTTTACATATTTAGTATGTTTACGGACGACAGTATAGTATGTTCGAAAAAAAAATAATTTTTGGATTTAGAGGACTCTGGTTCACATCTCACTCCAGACCCTTATTACCCATGTAACCCTTGAGAACTACAAAATTTACTGAGAACTGATTCCCCACTCAGTCTTTGTCATTTCTAGACTTTTGACACTTATGCATCTCCCCCAAACAAACTATCCCCTCCCAAAGATTCCCAAGCTTACTTCCTGGACTTTAGGTTATTGTGTAAAAAGGTTCATTTTACATTAAATAGTTTCTGTCTGTGAGAAACTTACCTTTCCCAAGGGTAGTTTCATAGCTCCCTCTGTTCTGTTACCTCATAAAAACCCTGTCCTTGGTTCCCATCTTTGGGTATTCCTAGCTTCCGAGTTTTGAGATACCATGAGCTATATAGTTCCTCTGCCCAATTAAAGACCTTATTTTCTCCTATATTGATTGTTTCCTTAATTTCCAGGTTAACACCCTAAACATTTATAAACTTGGATATATTTAGCTTCTCTAAGACTCAGTTTCTTCATCTCTAAAATGAGGAGAGGGTAAGACAGATCAAGAGTTCTTAACAATTTTTGTGTCGAGAACCCCTTTGTCAGTCTAGTGAAGCTTATAGACTGCTTATCAGAATAATTTTTTAAATGTATAAAATCAAATACTTAGGATTACAAAGGAAACCAATTATACTGAAATTAGCTAGCTATCATTTAATGATCTATAATTGGTAGTGCAGTAGTTAGAGTACTGCATCTGGAGTCAGAAAACCCTGAGTTTAAATCTGGCCTCAAGCACTCACTAGCTCTCTGACCTTACGCAAGTCACTTAACTTCTCTTTGCTTCTGTATCCTCAACTATAAAATAGGGGTAATAATAGTACCTACCTCATGAGGTTGTTCAAATTAAATGATATTTGAAATAAAAGCAGTTAACAGTTCTTGGCACATGGTAGGTGCCATATAAATGCTCATTCCCTTCCTCTTCTCTTCCTTATCTATCTATCTATCTATCTATCTATCTATCTATCTATCTATCTATCTATCATCTATTATCTATCTATCTTTCTGTCCATCTTTCTGTCTGTCTGTCTGTCTGTCCGTCCATCCGTCCATCCGTCCATCTGTCTATCTGTGAGGGAAAAATCCATCCTCTTCTCAATAATTCTCAGGAACTCAGCAGTGAAGTGACAAAGGCTTTATTTTCTTCTCGTGAGGAGGCACCCTAGTGTGCAGCTAGTGGGTGCCCAGAAAGGGGGCTCACAGGCCCTGTTTTATAACCTAGTCCCTAATGCAAATGGACCCTCCCCTTTTTCATCACTGGTGGGGTTACAATCTATGCGCAAAAACTAGCTAATCGGAACGCAGTATTCTGACCCCTCTTCCTTGTATGGGCATAACTCGGGAGTGGACCTTATACTTCCTTATATGGACACAACTCCGGAGAGGACCTTGTTGAGACCAGGGCTCCTTGAACCATGTGACCTTGCTAACCTGAGGGGGAGGAGGGGATCTGAGACCTTTGTCCTACAAACAGGTCAAGGGGAGTATGACTGACTGTTATATCCACATTGAGAGGAGACAACTACCCATTTCTCACAATATCTAATCTATGTAGTTACTATACCCCTGGTTAGGAAAGCTTGGATTAGATGAGCACCAAGGTCCTTCATAGTCTGACTGGATTTAATCTCCAGATTACATAATTATATTAGATATGGTCTGTCTCTATAGGATAATGCTTTCAGAGTTCCAGAATTTATGGCACGTCTATCCCTGTTCACAACAACCTTAAGGTGAAAGGAACTCCATTAGGGTATTTGTTTCCAAGCAGAAACTCTCTATTGATAAATCAATCCAGAAGCATTTGTTAAGCAGTTACTCTATGTAAATTAGACTGCTAGATGGTTGGCATTTAAAGTTGGAAATAACAGAGTCCCTGCCCTCAAGGAGCTTACATCCTATAAGAGACATTTATATTTTATCGATACTGATGTCTTCATGTGTTTCTAAGTGAAGAAAACTTTATCAGTTAGTCAATCAATAAATATTTATTAAATACCTGCTTTGTACTAGATACCATACTGAGCATTATAGATACAAAGAAAGGTAAAAGAAAGTCCCTGCTCTCAAGGAGCTTAGTCTAAATGTGGAGACAATATGAGCATAACTGTGTACAAACAATATATAGACTAGATGAATTGGAGATAATAGAGGGAAGGCAGCTGCTCCTCTAGGGACATGGGACTCTAGCCATGGATTCCTCCACCACACATTTGTCTGTAAGAATTGTTCATATACTAAGTTTTCATGTATCTTCCCTACGAAATAGAAAAAATAACACAACCATGATTTGGACAGCAACATGATTTGGAATATCAGTTTTTGCGGAAATCAGTGCTGTTCATCATGACCAAATTGTCCTCTCTTCCAATCTCCACCCAATAAATTCTTGCGATCCCTTAAAAATTAATTAAAATGGCATCTCCTCTTGGAATTAAAAACATCATAGATTAAAAAACAGAAGGGATCTTAGAAGCAGTTTAATTAGATCACTGCATTTTAAAGATGAGGAAGCTGAAAAATGGAAGTGATCTGACCAAAATAAAGAGAAGAGGCAAAAGACAGAGGCAGGTTTGAATTCATGTCTTTTGTCTCTAAAAGAAAGTGATTTCCTCACTGTATCAACAGTTCTTTCTGAATTCTCTTCATTAACAAGGAATTGGCTCATCTGAGACCTTCTAAAGTAGTATTCCAACTTTTGAAAATCATGTATAATTTTGTACCATTTGGTTTTTGTTTGTGTGAACTCCTCCCTTGTACACACTCATATAAATACCCACATGTACCTAGTACAATGTAATTCCTTAAGAGAAGGGATTGCTGTTGTTGTTTTTTGCCTTTGTAGCCCTATGCTTTGTGCTTTTCACTTAATAAGCATCGAATAAATGGCTGTTGAACTGAAATGAAAGACCGGTTTTGAGTATCAAAATGATTGTTTATTACAAATTCAGAAATTTATAAATTTATTTTATTTAGATATGTATAGTTTGTCATTTAAGGAATCTTTCTTTACTTAGAATTTAACAATCCTAATAAGACAATAACATATTCATAAATTCACCTTGTTATTTTTTAAATGAACTATTTTATTGAAGAAGAGGTAGCAAATGATTACTACTTAGATACTCTTAATCAGTAGTTTACCTACATAGTAAGCAGAGTTTATTATTCTGCAGACATTGTTTGCTTCTTCTATAGTAATAGTAGTCATAGTAGCAGCAGCAATAGCAGCAGCAGCAGAAGTAACAGGGAAAATTAAATAACTCTTTAAGGTTTACAAAGTACTTTACAAATATTATCTAATTTTAAACTTCCCAACACCCCTGTGAAGTAGGTGCTATTATTATCACAATTTGACAGATGAGAAAAGTGAAGCAGACAGATACTAAATGACATGGCCAAGGTCATACAGCCAGTAACTAACTGAGCCAGGATTTGAACTTAGGTTCAGCACTTTATCTACTGCCTCTCCTAGCAGTAGGAAATATGTATATGTACAGGAATCAGTTATTGATATTGATAATTGTTTTGTCCTTCAAATGAAATTATTGAGACTATCTCTTTTAAAACCTTTCCCCCAAATCCCCACCCCCTCAAAAAACAAACAAACAAAAAGAAAATAAAAACTGACAATGTTAAGGCATCAGAAGTAAGATTTCTATTTCCAAACTTTTATTCCCCTCAAAATAATGACCTTTCCTAAGCTTCAGTTTCAGTTCTTCAATATCCATCCTATATAAGACTTCAACTCTTGGGAATGTGCTTTCCATTAGAATATGTCATTTTTCCCTAATTAAAACTTTTATATTATTGCTTTCAAATGGCTCATCTCTAAAGATAATGATATTCCCTTTATTGCTACTATAGTTCAAATTTGATGCAATTTTAAATATTGTCTTTTGAAAGTTTGGATCCTGGCATCATAAAAACAATAATAATTAAAGTTCATAGCAACCACATCTATTTAGAACACAACCAGAGTATTGTAATGTTATTTTTAAAATGGGTTTTATTTGCACAATATTTTACTGCTATAAATTGTTTATATCACCTCTTTGGATTTCCATAATAGAAAAGTAGAAAGAGGTAAGTAATACAGCTATTAAAAGCTCTTTCTTATAGGGGAAGTGAGAATCAGAGAAGTTAAGTGACTTGGCCAAGGTCACAGAGCTAAGAAATGTCAGAGACAGAGTTTGGACTCTTGCTATGCCAAACCATTAATCCTTCCATTTACCTTTCATACATTTCAGTTCTGTTTCTAGAGTATCCTCTTGTTTCATTCAATGTATAATTTTTTCATATTTTACCTGTTATTTATTTTGGAATTACATATTTAATTTTAACAAATTTTTCTCTTAACGTTTCCATGTTAAATTCAAATTCCTTACATTAAATTGAGATTTAAATATTAGACATGACTTTTTAAATTATGTCGGAGGGAAAATCAGTGTACCGGGAAGAATAATGGTTTGGAAAAAAAATAATTTTGTTTTATTTCTTCAACTTTAATTAAATTATTCCATATTGGTTAAACTCATTATACCCCTAAAAATGAATAAATACAATAAAATAAATAAATACAATAAATACAATAAAAACAAATGGAACTTATGCCTCCTACCTACAAATTTTCAAAAAAATTGTAATAAATAAGAAGATAGAGAATATTTTAGAAATAATCATATTTTGTATGTTTAATATGCTTGACATTTGCAAGGTGATTGAAATCATTTTTAAAGTAAGAAAGTTAGTATCCATTGTAAAATGAACAATATATAATCTTTAAACCTTTTTCAAGATTGGGCACAGACAAAGACAGAGACAGAGAGAGAGAGGAGATACATGTTGGACAAGAATATGCATGTAGATTATATTATGTATATGAAAAATCACTTATAAAGTTCATATATCTTACAAATATGTATATATGCATAATGTACATAGATGTCTACATGTATGGATAGGTGCGTGTGTGTGTGTGTGTGTGTGTGTGTGTGCAGGTGAGTATGTATACACACAAACAGGAAAGATAGGAAACTGACAGGATTGCCTTTTAAGACTGCAAAGATTCTTTAATTACATCATATCTCTACCTGAAAAAATGGCCTATCCTTTTCTTTTTTTTTGGTTTTTTGCAGGCAATGGGGATTAAGTGACTTGCCCAGGGTCACACAGCTAGTAAGTGTCAAGTATCTGAGGCCGGATTTAAACTCAGGTACTCCTGAATTCAGGGCCGGTGCTTTAACCACTGCGCCATCTAGCTGCCCCTATCCTTTTCTTTCCAACATTCTACCAGTATTATTTTTTTGCCTCTAAGATATAAGCTAGCTTTAGCATATAACAAATAAGGGCTTGAAAGAACAGGAGTAAATGAGATCACCAGGAAAGTGTATGGTCACACAGGAAGATAAGCTGATCCCATGACAAAACAAGGCAGTGTTCCAGTGGTAAGCCTGTAACATAAGAAGAATGAGTGTGTGTGTGTGTGCACACACACATGCAAACAGCATTATCATCTATCAACAAAAATATCCCAGGGAATAGCTCTATATACAAAATCAGTCTCCATCTTGTGCTCTGTTCAAATTTTCTTCATTTCAGTGCTTAACTAATATCTTTGATGATTATACATGTCCTGTTTAATAACTCACTTGTTTCTTAGGATTAGTGGGTCATTTAACAGTTATTATCATCATTATATCTTTCAAGAAATATAGATGTGACACTCATTATCGAAAGACTTTAGAGCCACATTTTGCTTTATTGAATCAAATAGTTTGTTTTAACATGCATGTGTTTATGTATTTATGTATGTACATGTGTTTTGAACATGCACATATGTAAACAAACAATAAGCATACTCTAAGTGGGATAGTTTTTGTTTTTGTTTTGTTTTGTTTCTTAGCTGGGCATAAAGCCATGCTCCACCTAGAACCTGTCTGGAGTTTCTCTCTGGATGCCCACTTATCTGCTGCATTACCACCCTGGAGAAAAATCCACAATGAAGTCCTATTCTACTGAATCTTCACAATTATGTCTTCAAAAGAATATGCCAAGTAGTTCACACTAAAGGAAAAAGCTCTTAAAATTTCCCAAATGAAATAAAATCCAGTGGAGATAAATTCATTAAAATAATCTGTGGTTGTTCATATGATTGGTTTGTTGTTGTCCTTCATTCTCAAAGAGGACCAAAATTATTTCACTATGTTAGAGTCAAGTTACAGTGTGTCCAACTGTGTCTGACCAGACCAATATGAGGCATCAGAAGTAAGATTTCTTTTTCCAAACTTTTATTCCCCTCAAAATAATGACCTTTCCTAAGCTTCAGTTTCAGTTCTTCAATATCCATCATATATAAGACTTCAACTCTTGGGAATGTGCTCTCCATTAGAATATGTCATTTTTCCCTAAATAAAACTGTTTTATATTATTGGACCAATATGAGCTTAGAATGCTCTACCACAGGTCAGGCAAAAATAATCCATGCGAACATTTGGGTTGGATTCTTTAAATTTGCACATCTCACACTTCTATTTTGCTCATAGTGCAGAGAACCTTCTCTGATGAGGGCAGACCATGCTGGGCAGCCAGTTTCTCCCATGTCATGCAAACATTTCCAAAGTTCTTAAGAGAGACCTTGAGAGTGGTTGTTCATATATGTAAGTGATGATAGATGGATGGACAGTTTGATGGATATATACACACACACACACACACACACATATATATGTATATGTTTATGTATTTATATGTATATATACACACGTATATATGTATGTGTTTGTGTATTTATTTATATATATATACATGCACACATATATAGATATATCACATCTGGATGAAATATATGTGTTTATGGATTATATTTATATATGCACACATATATTCAAACAAATAAAATCAATTTAATTCATATATACATTAAATAAATTATGTATATATAGATATTTATGAAATGAAATTATATGTCTTAAGTGTATTTTTCCAAGATCACATTTGTGGTATATGTTGGAGGCCACACTGGAACCCACGTGTGCCTGATTCTGAGGTACACTAGACTATACTTGATTTGTAATATAATATATACCCCTTAAAGCCTAAGATAAGTGGTTTCTTATTTGACTTGCCACGTCTTCCTTCTGTGTACTCAGTTTCAACATAGTCAGAAGAAAAGCGTGGGGTTCTCATTCAAGGTTCACCTATCACTAATAATTGTGCTCAGCAAGGTCACCTCCTTAGTTTGGCCATTTTTGTGACTGATAACTACATTAAGCTGGTGATATACAAAGCCTGCTTTGACTAACATCATGTTGTTCTATCCTCTATGCATTTCTCCTCCCCTTTTATTGGCACCTAACCTGGAAAGACTATTTAACTCTTTGAAACCAATCTTAGGCACTCTATCCTTAGATAGAATTCTATTTGAAACCCTATTTCTAGCTGCAGTTTTTCAACCTTTACTCCCTTGTGGCTTTGGAACAAATTCTCAAAAAAAAAAGGGGGGGTGGTGGAATTGTTGTTTGGATGACAAAGAAAAAAGTCTAAGGGTCATATTTTGGTTCACCAGGACATTAAAAGATAGTAGAGATGTTTTTGTTGTTGTTTTAATTAGCATTATGATTTCTTTTAAAATGTTAAACCTGTAGCTAAGAGCCTTAGCAAGAAAACACACTCATAATTATTCTATATTCTGAGAGTTTTTGAGAGTCAAGTTTTCAAACAAGGTCTTGCAACATTATTGAAAAAATTTCACTTAATAAATCATACTCAGTAATTTGTAATTCATTTGCTAAGAGATGTCAGCTCCCAGGTGTTTGCAGACTCACTTCACAACACTGGAAAAAATGGTTTAAAAGAATTCTACAGAATAAATGAGCTATAAATGGTAAGTCCATTCATTAGCAATCTGTTAATGTTATACAGGACTGGAAAATATGTTACCAATAATTTTTGATATTTGTGGCACTGAATAGATTAAAAATGTCCAAAGACCAAGGAAATGAATTTCTTTTATTTTAAAAGTTTTACTTTTTTCAGATGGCTTATGAAATAGTTACATAACACCCATAGTTCTATGCAATGCTCATAGTTTATTTGTAGCAGCCTATTAAATAGTAATAAGTAGTCAACAAATCATACAAATTAATTTAGTTTAATGGCAAATGATTTCTTTATAAATGGCTTATGGTATACTCTGACATCTTTGCCATTTACAACAGAGTGAAATATGCAACACTTAGAACAAAATGAATGGGATTGCAATGGATGGTGATATGTTCAGTAACAACGTTATAAATTACTTATGAATGGCTAATGTGTTACACTCTACATGCCTATGTCATAAATGTTATTAATTCATTATATATCACTGAGAGGCAGCCATAAAATACTGTGACTAACACAACCTAGACATACCTATTTTCTTGGTTCATGCTTTCCATGAAAATAAACCCAACTTTTTGAATAAAAAGAAAAAGTTAATTTTACTTTTTGAGTCATCTACAAGGAAAACAACCTATGATGATGTGTTTCTTGCCTCTTCATAGAGAAAGCAGATCCAAGACAATATTATGAAAAGAACCCTGAATGTGAAGTCAAAGAACATTGTTTTATATCTCAACATTTGTTAATTTTGTAACCATGAGCAAATTATTTTACTCTCTAGTAAAATGTGGATACTTATACTGACATACACTAGCTACTTTAAAAAAATATCAGTTTACAAATTTTCAAACACTCCATAAATGTGATATTGAAAGAAATTATTCCTAGTACCCATTGTTTTATGTGCAGGTTTTATGTCAAATTATTTGCACATAAAAGGCCCAGTTTAATAATACCTTTCCAGTATACAAAAAATTTGCACGTCAAGACTCCTGCAAGCTAGGCAGTAAACATATTATTATTCCCATTTTAAAGTTGTGGTAACTGAAGCAACTCTCAAGAATTTAATTTGGAGAATAGGTTGCTTATCTACATTGGTAGGGGGAGTTTCCTCATTGTGAGTTCCCTACACCCAAGCTGATTTCTGAGGTGTAAATGCCAACTCTGAAAGTATAAAAATTGGTTCTTGTAAGCCACTTCAAGCTGGCCCCAGCCAGCTTGTTCCCTTCTCATATATTCACCAAGGATTACTAATAAGTGTAGCAAAATGATCAGAAAACATTTTTAGAGTAAGCAAAGTAACATGGGTCAGTAGTTATTAGTATTTTCTCAGTGATATTTGTGGAGTGGCTGAGGTGATAATTAAAAGGTCCAGTATTTGTTCAATACCTTTGATATTCTCCCATCTTTCAGGTATCTTGAGAATTGATCCCTCAATGTCCACAGTGATGTGTGACCTCCATCACAAACATTCTCTATTATTATTGGTCTAAATATTTGGGTTTTTTCTCATCTTATTTTCTTCAGTTCTAGTTCTATTTCCTTATTCAGAACATAACTGTGATGTTAGAGTCTGAATGTTGTGGTTCTATTGCCCTTGAGGGTAAAAAGTTTGTTGTAAAAATACTTGTGGGGGTAGCTAGGTGGCACAGTGGATAAATCATCAGCCCTCAAGTCAGGAGGACCTCAGTTCAAATCCAGCCTCAGACACTTGACAATTATTAGCTGTGTGACCCTGGGCAAGTTACTTAGCCTTCATTGCCCAAAAAAACAAACAAACCAAAAAAACTTGTGGGGACATTTCTATCATTCCTCGATTTGTTGTTCTCCTTCCAATTCCATTCTTAGGTGTTTCTGAATGAATTTAATTAGGTAGGCTTTTATCAAGTTTTCTTTAAATATTATTAGGTTTCCAATAATTACTTCTATTTTATTAGTTGTTACTGCTCATAATCTCATGTTATTCATTTCCTAATAGTGTTGTATTGTAGACTACATCTTACCAGTCATATGGTTGAATGAGAGGTGAAAAAATGAGATATTACACTGAATCTGTTATTTGTTGATTATATAGGCATACACATATATAATTTTGCTTCATTGGAGTAAAATGATGCCTTTAAATGTTTTCCTCCAAGATGCTTCTCAAGCTTATTTCAAAATCATATAAGGTTTCATAAAAGATATAATAAAAATAGCTTTGTCCGATATCCCTCTGATTATTCACATCAAACAAAGCATAAAAGAGACAATTGATAAGCCAAGGTATTTGTCACATCAAGGAAATTTTGCAACACAGTTCAAGGCAAAGAGAGATTCCCTCAACTATTTAGTTTTACAATCCACAAAGGCCAAAAAGAAAAGTAGAGTAAGAGTACCCATTTCCAGATTCATAGGCCTGGGCCATCATAGGGACATATATCTTGGAGAAAACACTGAATGGATTATGATTGGAACCAGAGTTGGACAGGAGAAAAAGAGCAGGCTAGATTGCTTTTGTGGAGAGCCACAGTTCCTTTAATGACATCATGCTTTGACTTGAAATGAAAAGCATCTTTTTTTTTTTCTAATTTCATCATTATTCTATTGGTTGTATATGGTTGCAAGTCACGAAGTAAACTATTCAAATTTAGGATTACCCAAAATGAATAGGGCAGGAGTCAAGAAATTTCATATATAGATAGCAATGTATTATTTGTGAGAAATTACTTGGATGGGGCATAAAGAATGCCATTAGATAAATATATTAATGGAAAAATAGGGGCAACTCATATAATGAGAGAGGAGATAAGTGATGGACTTAGCATATATTCCTTTGTTATTCCAAATGTCATCCTCTTGAACTGATAGGTAATAAAAATTGTTGGTCTTCTCTTAGAAGATTCATGGGGGGACATGGACCAGGGTTGCACAAGATGGTCAAGGTTAGATGGATTACCATCTGCACTAGAGAGAGGACCTGTTAATAGTGGGGAGCACAGGGATAGAAGATAATGAAGACTTATTAAGAATTATGTGTGAGGTAAAACATAATAATCTCACCTTTTAGAGTGTTTCAGAGTGAAGACTAGTGTAATGCAGTGATTAATGGATAAACAATCTGAATAAACAAGCCTAGTATATGTTCCTATTCCTCAAGTGCTATGGCTATGACTATGTCCCCAACATATATACTTGATTCCTCATAGGTAACAAGGTCTATGATTTAAAAGCTATCCACAGGGGCAGCTAGCTGGCACAGTGGATAAAGCCATGTCCCTGGATTCAGGAGGACCTGAGTTCAAATCCAGCTTCAGACACTTGACACTTACTAGCTGTGTGACCCTGGGAAAGTCACTTAACCCTCATTGCCTGGCAAAGGAAAAAAGAGATAGAGAGAATGCAGGACAAACAACAAAAAAACTTAAAAAAAAATAAAAGCTATCCACAACACACAGGTCTCAAGTCAACAAGCAGTTATTAAGTACTTATTATGTGCCAGGCATTATGCTAAGTCCTGGGGATAAAAAGGAAGGCAAAAATATCCCTTGCCCTCAAGGAGCTCAAAGTCTATTGGGGAAGATCACATGCAAACATGTATAAATAACATATGTAGGTTAAATTGGAGGTAATCTAAAACAAAAAAATCATGACGACCAGGAAACATTTCTTTCAGGAAGTTAGGTTTTAGCTGAGATTTAAAGAAAGCCAGGGAAGTCAGGAGGTTTAGTGGTTGAAAGAGAGCAGGTATGGGGACAGTCAGTGAATATGCTTAGAGTCAGGAGTTAGTTGGAGTTTAGTGGGTGGGTTATCTACTGGCAATATGCCAGTATAACTATGTTTCAGTGTACATGGGCAGGAGTAAAAAAGAAGACTGTAAAAAGTATGAAAGCACCAGCTGAAGATAGGATTTAAAAGCCAAATAGATGTTTAATATTTGATCCTGGAGGTAATAGGGAGAAATTGGATTTTATTGAATAGGGGGAGGTTGACATGGTTAGACTTTAACTTTAGGCAGATCATTTTAACAGATAGACTGGAATGGAGACCAAAAAATGTAGAAGGATATTGTAATAGTCCAGGTATGAGTGAAAAATGAGTTTTTTTTAATTCCATCTTTACAAAATAGGAATTGTAGATAGAGACTAGCAAAGGTCTTGCTTAATGCTATATGATTAGTAATTGTCCAAGAAGGGACTACATTTAAATCTTTTAAGTTCTTAGACTGGAGACAATCAGGAAAAACTGATCCAAGTTTCCTCATTTTAAGATTCCTCAAGCTCAGACTAAAGGGCCAATTGCTATAGTGGAGTAACTCCATTTTAGCCATCAGTATTCATATTATTAACATTGTAATTCTATATTTGGCAAAAAAGGAGGACTCACCCAGAAAATGATACAATTTGAGAGCTGAAAACCATCCCAGTGGCAATTTAGGTAACCTCAAAGAAAATGACTTTCCACTATAATAGAACCCAGTGATAGTTCAACCTCCATATAAAGACTTCCAAGGAGCCCATCACCTTTCAAGGAAGTCCATTTTATCTTTTGGACAGCATTAATTGTTTGAATGGTTTTCCTGACACAGTCTAAATTGGACTCTGCAACTTCCATGCTTTGCTCCTGGTTGGGGCCTTCTGAAGCTAAACACAAGGCTGGCTATCCGTCCTTTACCTGATGATCTTTCATATAGTTGAAGACAGTTATCTTACTTAGTCTTCCTTTTCTTCATGCCAAAACAGATCCATATATTGGAAGCTCACTCCATCTATTTGTTCCAAAAGCTGTATTCCCTAGAGCTATCATCATTTCTACCCAGCTGTTCTTTTTCCCTATATCTTTTATCATTCTGTTTCTGCAGACATGGCTATGAATTCAGTCAGCTGTGGATATGAAGAACTGAGTAGGGAAAAAATAGAGAGAAGTGAATACCATGGGTTGAATTTTCCTCTAAACCCCTGTTTAATGTCTCCATGCTTATAATATTGTGGTCTTTTCTTCTTGTATGCAAATGTGTTGTGTTTGTGATTGCTTCCAGCTAAGTCATGGTAAGGCTATGAAACAGCACCATTTAAAATCAGTAATCAAAGGGAAGAAATGAAGTTGTCTGAAAGTACAACTTACATCCCCTGGAATTTTTCCCAGGACTACTTTGAATACCATTATCCTGTCCATTATTTAATCTTCTCTAACTCTGAAACTAATACTCCTCTGTCACAGCATAGAAAGCCCCAGATGAATTATTTACCAGTTTATATAATTGCTACTAAATGTCTCCTTCCATCAATGCAGATAAGTAAGAGTTGATTATATGTTAATGTTGAATATTATATCTCATATAAATATGTAATCTCTGAAATATCTCTAAATAAAGCTTCTTTAAATTAAATATTATGTAGGGTCAACTTTTGTCCCTTAATAGTGTATGTGATAACCTTCTCGCTCATGGCATAAAAGTGAGTGACTTCTAGGTCAATAAACTCTATACATTGTTAGACAAGTTTTCTCTGTTGGATCTTTTTGTTTAATAGTTTTTCTTTCTCACAAGAGAAGGTAAAATATGGAGGTCAATGGAAATGAATGGAATTTAAAGATAAAAGACATTTGCAAAACATTTAAAATATTATATGTGTCTAAAATGCTTAAAGGATATTATAATGAAAATTTATGAAAGCTATATACATGTTATTATGAATGGACTCTACTTCAGAAATCTTAGGAAGTAGAATTTATTCTACATTACATGTTTAATAGTTGATTTTGCTAAAGTGGACTTGAAATAAAATAAAATAACAAGAGGTAAAATTTATTTAAGATAGAAACAATTAGGAAAATGATTATTTTTCCCAAAGAGATTTCCAGTTTATATAATACATGGTGGTGACCAGATACAATTTTTTAAAATACTATTTAAGCAAAACATTATCATTTGCCATGTAGATGATATGAGCAAATAACTATTTTTCTTCCTGACTGCATGGTAAAAGCTTTCTAATGTTAAACTATAATGGGTACTAACTGAACTTAAGTGATAGAGCAAGTATCTAATATCGTGCTAAAATTTTTCCTAATTATAAAAATACTACCTTTTGTAATCATTTCAGAAATACAAAGTTCATTTTCAGTGTCTCTCTTTCCTGCTCTCTTTTCTTTTATAATTAGGAATTCATCACTTAAACACCTACCAGGCCTTTATTAAGCACCTATACATGCCAGAAATTCCTTGAAGGAATTGTTTCCTCTGTGTCCTTCTACATAGTACTTGATCCCTGAGGGCCTTGAATATAGGATAATAGATTTAAAGCTGAAAGGAACCTTTATATATATCTATCACAATCCTTCATTTTACAGATGATGTAATTAAGGTGTACAGAGGATAAGTGGCTTGCCCAAGGTACATACAGGATATAAATGACTGAGGTCATATTTTAACTCAAGTCCTCTGACTTAGCCATCAGCTTGCTTTCTGTTACACTCTATTTACACTCCCAAAAAGCCATTTGTAATTGTTGATGAATTGGAATTTGCAGGAGAAAATACAGACATTTTGCATTTCTATCAGAGATTATTTCATTCAAGTTTTAAGACGGCTTATGTGAGCTATCTCTGTATTCTGCTTACTTCATGGCGAAGTGCAGAGTTAAAGTTGAAGCAAGATTCCTTCTAGATAATAAGGTATTCCAGAGTCTATGCTAATTGCATCAAGTCCTGCTACAATGAAGAGACTTCTGGCTGGCATCCACAACCCCTTAACAGAGTTTTGGGTAACTATGCACTCAGAAAAAACAAAACAAAACAAAACAACATGTGGATCAATAATGCCTATTGTTTAGACTACACTATGCAATTAGATGAACAAATGATAGAACTCTTCAACTAATTTCTTAGATGTTGCCAAGACATAAGAAAGGAAGCTGAATTGAAAGGATAAAGAGTATCCTGCACTGGATTTGAGAATTTGCCAAATTCTTTGAAGGAATTCAAGCTTCTTGAAACAAGGCTCCATGCTTTTAATACCATAATTCTATAAATATTATTGTATGGCTCTAAGTCTTAGAACATTATTGTCTTTAAATAGTAGAAGAAAAGAACTTCACCCAGAGCGTCAGGACAAGGTGCATGGTGGGAGTATGAGTAGAAACATTTAAAACAAGGAATGGAATTATAAAGAAAAGTAAAAGTATTATATGCTTGAGCAAGAGGGTGGGCTGATTATGTGATGAAAATGAGGGATTGCTAATGGACAATTTGTGAGCTCTATGCTATTCTGGAATTGTCAAGAAAAAATAAAATAGATACCTAGAATACCCACAGTAGTAATCATATGGATGGGCATAGACAAGAGTTGCACATAATCGACAGGTATGGATATTTTAGGAAATAGGCTAATGGTACATAAGTACTTTTTACCTGTTCCTGATTAAAAATTCTCAAAGATGAATTCTGTGACCAAGTCTAACACTTGGGATTTTACTCTTCCTTTCTTTCAGAAAATTAAGACATTTAGACTCGAGACAGTAAAGATATCCATCATAGAAGAAAGAATGTTCTTAAATAAAGGGTTTTTTTTCCTATTAAGAGCTATTTTTCAGACACATAATCTTCTAGATTGAAGTAATTTTGAAAAAACACCACAACATCTTCATTTAATTCTAGGTACCAACTCTAAAAGGTTATTGTTGTTGTTTGTCCTTCATTCTCCAAGAGGACCATGACATTGGGGTGATGTCATGACTTTCAGTGAATTGGATTTAAGTGAGAGAAGGCTGTGCAAGGTTATTAACCTTACTTACTCTCCAGAGCCATGTGGGTCTAGTGGAGAGAAAGAGAGAGAATCAGGAGGACTAAAGATGGCCCCAGATGTTTAAGGCAGTTAAGGTTAAGCAACTTGCCCAGGGTCACTCAGCTAGCAAGTGTCTGAGGTGAGATTTGAACTCAGGTCCTCCCATTTTAGGACCAGTGCTCTATCCACTACACTACCCAGATGCTCTTACTCCAAAAAGTGACTCTACCCTAAAAGCTAGAGGTATTAGAACTTAATCTGTTGGGACTTCCTAAAGTCCCCCTATGCTCCCCTACTCCAAAGTCACAGTAGTTTTTTCAATAAAAGTTTATTCTTATCTTATTATTATTTTCGGGGAACCTTCTTTGGGTTTCGTTCTACTCAGAGTCAATGAAATATTTAACTTTTACTTTATCAGGCATTTAAAGCAACTGAACACCTTACGACCAGGAGGCCTGCATTTTAATTACTGTATGAACTATCTTTCAAAAATTTTAGCCTACTAATCAAAAGTTCTTATGAGTTCTTATCTTCTGTTGAAGACATGTTAACTATTTCTAGACTGATAAATTCCCTTGAAGCATAAACATTTGTAAGAAGCTTTTACAAAATATTACTACATTAGGTTTTTTTTTGTATTTTATTACAAACTTAGCATGGATCAGCTATACAAAAACTAAATTATAAACCTTTCATTTCAATAAGTATAATATCATGCCATTAGTTTAGTTATTTCTTTGACATCCCTATCATAATTCTGTCTATTAGTTTTCCCCTACTTTTCATTATGAAGTCATAGTGTGTATTCCAGTCTTCTACTTTTCAGCTTTATTTCAGAAAGCTCTTTCTTTGAGTGTGCTGGTAAATATTTAACACTGGTTCTCTGAAGAGAAATGTATGCATGGCACACATTTAAATTTAAGCCGCATTGTTAAAATGTTCCAATCACCTTATTAGCCCCAGAAAATAAACTAAACAGCCATTCAACCCCAATTTGTAATAGATGCCAATTTTTTCAAATGGAAATGCTTACATTTGAAATTCAACAATCAGTTCTCATGAAACAGTTTGAGATAGGTCCTGCACAACCCTGAGTCTTTCACAATTCCTTAGTATTCTTCTAATTTCTAGGTCTTAATTTTATTCTTCATAACCATACTCCTCTTTTTCAACATAAGGATAGTTTTTGTTATTTCTTTGTGCAATCACCATTAGTGATACTATGAAAATATTTGAATGGAAAGTTTTTATTGTTCTTAACCCTTTTTCATTTTTTTTTTCTTTTTGCAGGCAATGAGAGTTAAGTGACTTGCCCAGGGTCACACAGCTAGTAAGTGTCAAATATCTGAGGCCAGATTTGAACTCAGGTCCTCATAAATCCAGGGCCAGTGCTTTATCCACTGCACCACCTAGCTGCCACCATTAATAACACTTTTAGAATATACTTCTTCTTCTTCTTTTTTTTTTTTAGCGAGCCAATTGGGGTTAAGTGACTTGCCCAGGGTCACACAACTAGGAAGTGTTAAGTGTCTGAGGCCGGATTTGAACTCAGGTACTCCTGACTCCAGGGCCGGTGCTCTATCCACTGCGCCACCTAGGTGCCCCCATATACTTCTAATATTAGATATTGGTGTGATTATTTTTTAAACTTTTCAATTTTCCTGCAAGGTGGCTCTATAAAAATAAATATAAACATTTTCAGTTCACAATGCTATTTTTTGACACTGCAATCACATTGGCAGATTCATTATTTTTAATTATGAAGTTCAATGTACAGAAACATGAATAGAAGATACAATAATGATAATCATCATCATCATCCTTTCAAGTAGCAATGAATCCTACGTGAAGTGGGGCAGCAGAACACACTAAGACAATTCCAAACAGAATGATGTACAGTAGGGACTCCATGTGCCTTGTGACTATCATGGTATATATGGAAGCCTGCATGGAATATGATGGCCACATGGACTATTGTGATGCCATTGATTGATTTAACCACTTTTTCAGTGAGATGTAATTATACATATGACACTAAGAAATAGACAAGGTACCACAGAATAACAGAACTTAAAACCACTGTAATAACCAGCTTGACATTAACAATAGAGAAAATGATGCTAGAATCAGAGGAAGCAGGATATGTAGGAATAAATCAGAAATATGAATTCAATTACTGCTAGAAATGTTTTGGTTCAGATTCTGCTGCCAAGCAAAGTGGATAAAGTAAGAGTGGCCATGAAATGGGATGAAAACATGGATATATATATATATTTTTTTATCATTTGCCAGTGCTGTGTTATCACTATAACAGAAAAGGATTTTACCAATGAGAGACAAAGGTTCTTACTATTGTTTTGTCAATGATACCCTCAGCTCCAAGTTACACAAATATGTATTACAAACTAATTCACTGAAACTATAAGAAACAACTTATTTTCTAATTCAACCAATGTGAAATAAAATCAGGAATTGAAGTAATTATTTGAATAGGAGGTGTGACAAAATGAAGTACTGAAGTCAGTGAAAATCTACACAAACTCTAGAAATGAATGGCAAATATAGGGCTAATATTGGCAACAATTTTGAAGAAGAGATGTACATATTGAGAAAGGAATTTAAATATATATATGTATATATATATATATATATATATCAGAAGCAACAATTCCAACAAATAGGTAACCTATGCCAAATGAAAGAAATGTCAAAAGTAAATATTTGTTATAGCCATCATGAATGCATATACTCTTTTTTTTTTTTTGGTAGGGCAATGAGGGTTAAGTGACTTGCCCAGGGTTACATAACTAGCAAGTGTCAAGTGTCTGAGGTTGGATTTGAACTCGGATACTCCTGAATCCAGGGCTGGTGCTTTATCCACTGTACCACCTAGCTGCCACGAATGCATATATATACTCTTTCACAATATTATGCAGAGTATAAATACATTTCCGGACTTACACATGACAATATATGTTGTCACTAATGGCTCAGTAGTACCTAAATGAAGAAAGATGAAGCTGTGGAGGAATACTGCTAAGAATATGTGTCAAATATCATAATAGCACAAAAAAACCTGTGAAAACTATTGAAGACTTACTTACATTGGAAATTTACAATATAATGAAATAATGTATACATATGTATTTATATTATACAAATATATATAGCATATTATATACATATAATATAATGGCATGCGCTATACAAAACTTGTAGAACAAACAACCTGAATAGAGATTTAAAAACAAAGTGCATCTGTATTAGAATCTAAAATTAATAATTAAATAAGCAATTCTCAGTATCCTTAATAGAAATTGAAAATGAAATAAAAAAAAATAAGAGAAACAAGGAGTTTCAAAGCAGGAAATAAAAAGAACTATTCAACATCAATCAAAAACTATACTACAAAGACTTACAGATGCAAAGAATTTTTTAAAATGATACAACCCTTAAAGAAGATGGCCTAAAAAAATTCTGGTTTTCTCCATGGTCAAACAAGTTCAACACAACAAAACTATAATTTGGATCAAATGAGAAACAGGATACTTGAATACCATTAAAAGCAGAACAGTTATATTGATGGGGACAACTAAAACTTAGGTGTCTCTGAAAAACTTAAAAGTGACAGATCCAAATAATATCCAAAATTGTTATTATTAATTGGCTTAAACATTTTCCATTTTCACATGAATTACTAGCAAAGTATTTTACCACCTTTTTGTCTTATCTTATCCCACCTTTCATAAAGGAAAATGTCATGTATTTGTTGCAAAACATGAGAAAAAAGGCAGTGACCCCTCCAAGTGTTGACCAAGTACAAGTCTATGTATATTATGCAAAGCATTCAGAGCTTGTTTCATTAAAAATAAATTGTATAAAATCCTATAGGAAAAAAATATACCAGCTTGCATACTTGTGGGGGAGACCACATTTAAATACAGGATTTTCAATCATTCTTACTTCAAAAGTAAGCACTAAGTAGAAACTTTGAAATAAGAATCATTTCTCTGTTTTTATCTGTCTTTATGTTCCCAGTATTTAGCATAGTACCTAGCACAAAAAGATTATTTATTAAATACTTGTTGACTGATTGATTGATTGATTACTGTGAGGAATAGATGAGAGACTTTATAAAATGCAATTTATAGGGTATAAAATACTGTACAATTCTTACCTATGCCATGCCAAGAAAAATAATTTTGTAGCCCATGTAAAATCTCCCTATGATAAGAGCATGCCTATATCTATTATTCATTATATAAATTGTGCTGAAGTTGAATGAATCAGATCTGGCTTTGAAACCCCGGTCTGTTATTTCCTATTTTTATGATGCTAGGTAATTCAGTTGAATTTTTTGAGACTCAGTTTCATCATCTGCAAAATGCAGATAAAAAGCCTTGCTCTATCATGCATGGAAGCTTTATTTTGGAGTCAGGAATCCCTGGGTTTATGTTCTGTCAATAATTTCATGACTATGAAAGTCACTTAATAACTCTGTGTCCTCTCAATAATAGAGGAATTTCTAATCTACATGAGTAAAATCATTTTTAATCAATATTGATTAAATTATATCAATCTCTTCCCCCAATAATGTTCTTCTTATCTCAGAAATATGCATTTTTTGGTGGGGAAACTTAAAGCAATATATAAATAGGTGTGTTAATGCTAATCAGAAACCATCTTTCAAGCAATTCAATTTAACAAAAAGCTTAAGTAATTATTTTGTAAAGGAGACTTATTAGAAGAACTCAAATCATCATGAAATTTTAGGCAGATATGCATTTTGAAGTAATGTTCATTTTTACTTAAACAAGTTAGTAAGATGATGGAAAGAGAATTTATAGCTGGGAATGAGTCCATCAAAGTGAATAAGCATTTATTAAGAATCTTTCACGTGGTGGGCAGCTAGGTGACAAGGTGGATAAAGCACTAGCCCTGGATTCAGGAGGACCTGAGTTCAAATCTGGCCTCAGACACTTGACACTTACTAGCTGTGTGACCCTGGGCAAGTCACTTAATCCTCATTTCCCTGAAAAAAAAATGAATCATGTGTTTGACCCTGTGCTAATCATTGGTGATATCAGAAAAAAAAATAAAGCAAAGAAAGTCCCTGCTGTAGAGGAACTCAAAGTCTAATGAGGGAGAAATGCAAATAACTATGTACAAACAAGTTAAATTCAGAATAAGTAGAAAATAACCAAGAGAGAGAAGGAACTAGAGTAAAGTGGGAATGATAAAGGTTTCCTGTAGAAGATGGAATTTTAGTTTGGACTTTAGTTTCTAGAGAAAACCAGAGGTAGAGATTAGGAAGGAAAAACATTTCATGTATGTGGAATAAGCAGTGAAAATACATTGACCAAAGAGATGGGGTATCTCATCTGAGAAACTACAAGGAGATCAATGTCACTGAATCAGAGAGGATGACATGGGGTTACTGTGTAAAACAAAAACAAAACCCTGGAGAGGGAGAGACAGAGAGAGACAGAGAGACAGAGGATAGAGACGGAAAGAGACATAGAGACAGAGAGAGACACACAGAGAGACAGACAGAGACAGAGAGAGACAGAGCGACAGAGAGACAAAGAGACAGAGCGACAGAGAGAGAGAGAGAGAGAGAGAGAGAGAGAGAGAGAGAGAGAGAGAGAGAGAGCAGGCAGTTGGGCTAGGTTATTTTTATTTTTATTTTTTTTGGCGGGGCAATGGGGGTTAAGGGACTTGCCCAGGGTCACACAGCTAGTAAGTGTCAAGTGTCTGAGGTCGGATTTGAACTCAGGTACTCCTGAATCCAGGGCCAGTGCTTTATCCACTGCACCACCTAGCCACCACCTGGGCTAGGTTATAAAGGATTTTGAAAAGCTCAATTATTTTATATTTAATCCTATAGATAAAAGGGAACCACCAGAGTTTATTGAGGTGTGGAGAGTTGACATAATTGAACCCACATTTTAGGAAAATTATTTTGACAGCTAAATAGAAGATGGACTGGAGTGGGGAAAGACCAACCAGCAGTCTATTTCAATAGTCCAGGAGGGGTGAGCTAAAAACCCTCACAAGAGTGGTGGCAGTATCAGAGGAGAAACAGGAATATATTCAGGAGATGCTGCATAGTTAAAAGTGATGTGCCTTGGCAAAAGATTGGGTATGGGCGCTGGGAGGTAGTAAGGATTTGAAGATGTCACCTAGATTGTAAAACTAGAGGACAATGGTAGTTAACAATAATAGGGACAGATTTTTTAATCCTTATTTTATTTATTTTTTAGCTTGTTTTTTTTTATTTCAAGTTCCCTATAGCTCCTCCCACACACATTAAGATAGGGGCAATATGATGCCCATTATTCAAGTGAAGTCATGCAAAACATATTATCATATTAGCCAGGTCACAAACCAGCAGCAAAAATAAAATGAAAAGCAAGGTATTTTCATTTGTACTCAGTTCATTAGTTCTCTCTCTGAAGATGAATAGTATTTTTATAATGAGTCATTTGGCATTTTCTTGGAATATTTTATTGATAAGAGTAGTTACAATTTTTCACAGTTGATCATAATTAAAATATTGCAGTTACTTCAAACAATGTTCTAGTTCTGCTCATTTCACTTTGCATCAGTTCATATATGTCTTTCCACAATCTCCTTTATCATTTTTTATAGCACAATGATGTTCCAAAAATTATTCAGCTATTTCTCAATTGATAGCTATCCAGTAGTAGGGAAATTTGGAAGAAGGGTGGATTTTGGGGAAAGAATGAATTCAATTTCAGACATATTGAGGTTGAGTTTAAGATATTTACAGGACATTCAGTTTTCATGGTTTTAATTTTCATTTCTATGCCAATGCATCCAATCAAGAATTCGTTAAGTGATGTCTATGATCACAAATTGATCAATGTTCAAAAAGGTGGATATTAGCAGTAGAAGGAATAAGAAAATCCTTCAAGTAGATGTTTGTCACTGACCTTCATCTTACAGGAAGAATGGCACTATATAAAGCAGAACATAAGAGGAAGTACATTCCAGTCATGAGGAATAGCTAGTGTAAAGCATGGAGATGAAAGATAGATTGTTATAAATGAAGAACAGAGAGAAGTCCAGTAAGCTGGATCCAGACTGAAGGATGGAAAACAATATCCAGTGAGATGAGAAAGATAGGTTTGGACCAGGTTTTACCAAGAAGTTTTTATTTCACCCTAGAAACAACAAGAAAACATTGGAATTGATTGAGTAGTGGAGCCACATTGTCAGATATGTATTAAAGAAAATTTATTTTGGCAACAGTGTTGTGAGAGACTTAAGGCAGGGAGACCAATTAAGAGGCTGCTATAATAATCTAGGTGATAGATGTAAAGGCATAACTACTGTGATAAAATTATGAAAGGAACAGAAGGGTAGAATGTGTTATAAAAGTAGAAATGTCAAGGTCTGGCAACCGGTTGGATAGGTGTGGTGAGGATAAGTGAGGAATCCAGGAAAATGGCAATGCTTTGAACCTGAGGCATTGATGAATAGAAATGCTTTTGACAGAAATAGGGAAATTTGGGGGTGGGGGGAGGGAAAGGGGGAAGTTAATGAGTTCAATTTGATACATGTTGAGTTGAATATTTCACCAGGATATCCAGATTGAAATGTATAATAGGCAATTGTGGATATGGGATTGAAGTATCATGGGGACATTGGAGACTAAATGATACAGATTTGGAAATCATCTTTTGAGATATAATTGTTAAAACCATGGGAGCTAATGAGGTTAGGGAGAGAACATATAGAGGTAGAAAAGAAAAAGAGACAAAACTTAGAGGAACACAACATTAAGAGGCATACTGTGGATAATGAGCCAGAAAATGGTAACAAGAAGGAGCTGTCAGACAGATAGGAGTTGAACTCAGAGACATCAGTGTCACAGATGCCCAGAGAGAACTAGGAGGAAAGAATAGTGAACAGTGTCAAATATAATGAATAGATAAGGATTAAGACTTAGAAAAGACCATCAGATTGTTCACCAATTGGGGAGAAGCTGAACAAGTTGTGGTACATGATTGTGACAGAATACTATTCCTCTATAAGAAATGATGAAAAACCTGGGGATACTTCTATGAATTGATACAAAGTGATATAAGCAGAATGTGGAGGAAATTTTGTGCAGTAATAGCAACATTATAATGCTAATCAACTGCAAAAACTGCCACTCTGATCAATTCAATAAGCCATGATAATTTCAAATGACTCAATTAAAAATTCTGCCCATCATTAGAGAGAAAACTAATGAATTCTGAATGTAGATTGAAGCATGTTTTTCAACTTTTTTCTTGCTTTTTTATACTCATGGATAATATGGAAATATATTTTGTGTGACTTCACATGTATAATCGGTATCATATTGCTTATCTTCTCAATGGATAAAAGAGAAGCTAGAAGAAGGGAGAGAATTTAGAACTAAAAATAAATTTTTAAAAGTTCACAGAAAAATAACAATCATATCTAGCAATAAAGAAACTTTGGAAACAGCAGATTCAGTTAAGTGATGATAGATTACAAAAGGACTTGGGAAGTAATGAAAGGAGAGTATGAATAGACAATGTTTCCTAGGAATTTGCCTGAGCAACGAGAAATATAGAGCAATAAAATAAAGGAGTCATCATCTACTAAGTACCTATTGAGGGTTTTTTCATTTGTTGTATTTTGTTTTTAGGACTCGGGAATGTTTAAAAGCTGTAGGAAAAGAATTTGATAGAGATTGAAGTTTTAAGTGAAAGAAATTGAAGATTCTCTCTGTTAGAGAAGAAAGGATTTGATGAAGTCAAATGTACATGGATGGAGAGGGGTTGTCCTTGGAAAAACCAATGGTCACCTCTTTGTCACAGGCTGGGGAAAAGAGTAAATGTTTGTCAAATTATATTAAAGGTTTGTAAGATGAAAAGCATGGGATAAGTGATACCATGTTGAATGGCTTCAATTTTTTTTTCAGTGAAGTAAGAAGCAATGTTTTCTTAAAGTAGCATGGTAGAAGGGAGGGAAAGAGGGAACACATAAAGAAAGGGAGTTTATCATAGCTTTTGAAGGGTAAAATAGGGAACCCATTTAGGAGAAATGAAAGGACTTCTTTGATGTACTAACAACCCTGTTGATGTTGCATAAGAGCTTTTTAAAAATCACTTAATAACTGTATCTAATCAATGCAGTTGTGCAACATCATCATTATTCAGTGGTTAGTGAGTAAGAACAGATGAAACGGATGTTGAGTTATCATGGATTGTGTTTAAGAAAGAAGTAGTTGATAAGACAAAGGGGCAAAGGATTAAAGATCAGAGGACAACATTGAGTTTAAATGGCTAACTATTGGGTTAATGTTGGAGATGGAACAAAGCATACTCACATCAAGGGTAATGTCCTAAGAGAACACTGAGAGGTAGAGGTAATGGAAATCTTGATGAAAATGAAGAATAAATATTGGGGTTGGGTTGAAGCATCAGGAGAAGTGAAACCATAGAAGGTTTTGGTCAGATAGGGCAAGGCCAAAGGTGTTTATTTTTTTTTAATTCTGGATGTAGAACACTTGTGGATAATAATAAAATTTACTAAATAAAAATAATTGGGTAATGGATGGGTAGAGAAATTTACAGTCTCCAAGCATTATCTCAGAGAATGCTTATTGTTATCTGAGTCTGTTCCTTCACCTGGGAGGCTGGTAGAGTCATTGGTTGGGTAAGAGGAGAGTGGGAGGTGTCCCCTGGTTGGCAGAGTGTAATGGTTTAGGCCCATATCTGGGAGGATATGGGTCTGGCCTTGGACCTCCCAAGTGCAAGGGAGGAAGAGTCATCCCCCACCCCCACCAGAGAAATAGAAGGGTTGGTTTAAGTAAACAGCCTCTTAAGTCTCTTCTAGCACCAGGACAAGGATTTGCATGATTCCTTGCCTGGAGAACACTGTCTTGGGTATATACTAATATTAGTATTAGTATTAATACTAATAAATACTAATAAAACTTATGACATAGCACTTATTTTGGAAATAATATTGTTCTTACTGTTCCTCAAATCTCTATTTTTGACTCTCTTGATAGTACTCCAGGATGCTTAATTTGTTGCTCTTAATGCAATGAGTATAGTTCTAGGGTTAGAAGGGATCCTTAAGGCTAGCATTCTCAAGAAGTTACTTTTAGAATGGAGAAAAATGTTCCAGAATGTTTAAGGTCCTTGACCAGAGTGTGACAGCGGAAGATGAACCCAAGTCCTCTAATTCCAAATCCACCCATTTTTCCATTCCATATCTTTCCCATCGATAACCCTGTCATTTTTTAAATGGCAATATTTTTTTAATCCGACTAAGAAAGATCAAAATATTCTTCTCTCTGAGTTAAGAAAAATGAATGTCATGACAATTAACATTGAGTGAAGCCTGATCAATCCTAAAATTAAGCCTTCCTCCCCAGCTAGCATGTAAGTGGGGATGTTGGGGAAATATTTCTTTAATTTGCAAAGTAGAGCTTAACAATGAAAATCTGGCATCTCTTCTAAACTTTGAATAATTCATACCACACAGCTTCTGAGTTCTAGAAAGAAGTGACAGATATGAATCTTGAAACAAATCGAGACTTAGATCTAACCTAAGAAAAAGACCCAGGCTACATTAAAATCTCTGTAATGCAGTCAGAAATCTTGGAGGAATTATTTACAACTTCTTCTTTGGACTCTGTTATTCAATCTGTGTGTGTGTGTGTGTGTGTGTGTGTTTAGTAAAAGTGATAAACCCTCCCCTCCCCCTTCTGTACTCTTAGCTAGATTGAATATTTCTATCTTCCTACTGGCTTAGTCATGCTGCATTGCTCCTGGCATATCCTCATGAATGTTCTCTCTGTGCACACATTTTACAGAGCAATAGAGCCCAAAGTATTGATGATACTATTCATCAAAATGTCTTTCCATAAGACTTTTAAATTATAGCACTTAATATTCTTATGCTATTCATGATTTTTAAGGTCCTTCACCCTCACTTTTGTGGCAGGTAGAAAATGCCAGAGAATACTCAATAGTTTATTTGTCTTGGGAATGAAGATTACTCTGATAAAAAAGGCCTCAGAAATTTAGATTTTTACAATGATGTCATTTAAAGTCATACCTGTATACATGGAGACCTAACTCTTAATGTTTATTCCCAAAGCTCAGTTCTCACCTCTACTCTTTCTATGATCTGATTGGGCCACCATCTATTAAAAGAGGAAAAGGAAAGAGGCTCTGTAAGCAGAGCCAAGAGATATAAGCCCTTTCTTCTTTGTCATCCTTCTCCTGCTATGGGTGGACTGGCAGTTAGGTAGTACTGTGTAGAACACTGGCCCTAAAGTCAGGAGGAACTGAGTTCAAATCTCACCTCAGACACTTGCTAGCTATGTGACCCTAGGCAAGTCACTTAACTCCAATTGTCTTAAACATCTGGTGCCATCTCCAGTCATTCTGAGATAGATAGATAGATAGATAGATAGATAGATAGATAGATAGATAGATAGATAGATAGATAGATAGATAATCTTGCAAATGGACCCAAATGGTGTGGATGAGAGAGTGAGGTTGGTGACCTTCCCCAACCCTCCCTCACTTAAACCCAATTCACTGCAAGTTATGACATCACCCCAATGTCATGGTCCTCTTTGAGAATGAAGGACAAGCAACAGCCATAGGCAGAATTTCTTATCTTCTGGGTCCCCACCTCTAAGTCAATTCTTTTCTATAGCCATTTATTAAATGCTTATTGCTTCCATAGTACAGTGCTAACTATGGGGGACACAAAGAGAAAAAGGAAAGCATCTCAACCATCAGGGAGCTTATCTTCTCCATATTCTCTATTGCATTTGAATAAGTATATTTCAGAGTTATTTGAGGAGCTGTCATTTTGAAGGGATTTGGTTTCTTGGAGAAGCTGAGCTTTGAAAAAAGAATGCCCAAAAGCAGAAGGTGAATCAAATAATCAAGGAAAAACATTTATTTATTTTTTTTTATTTTTTGTGAGGCAATTGGGGTTAAGTGACTTGCCCAGGGTCACACAGCTACGAGTATTAAATGCCTGAGGTCAAATTTGAACTCAGGTCCTCCTGAATCCAGGGCTGGTGCTCTATCCACTGCACCACCTAGCTGCCCCCAAGGAAAAACATTTACTAAGCATCTCCAATGTTCCAGACACTTGGTTAGGTGCTAGACCTACAAAAACAAAATTAACAGTCTCTGACCTCTAAGAACTTACATTTGATTGGGGAAATCAGCATATTTATAAGATACAAAATAAATCAAAAGAATATGGGGGAGGGAGGGAGCTACAGGGATCCCAAATTCGTTCATGTAAAAGGTGATGTTTGAAATGAGCTTTGAAGGAAACAAGAACTTTCAGATGTGGACACAGAGAAGTGAGGTGAATGCATTCCAGACTTAGGAATAAGAGTTATTATGTCATATGTGAGCAAGGAGGCCAGCATATCTAGACTGGTGGGTGCTGGGAAGGGAATAAAGCATACTAAAGCTAGAAAGGTAAGTTGAATCCGGCTTGTGAAGGACTTTAAAAGCTGAAGAAAATATTATATTTTATAATAGAGGCATTAAGGAGCCACTAGAGATTATTAAGTAGAGAAGAGATACAGTAAGAAAAAAAGAAGCATGGATGTACAGGAGGGGATGAAATGTTGATTTCCCAGAGGAGGCAATAACCTCCTAGAGGAGCTTGGCCCTCACATCCTTGAATTAAGTCTGAGTTCCTCCCAAGTGTCTTCTTTCATCTATCCATTACAGTATTGCTAAGCTAGGGCACCACTCACAGTGGCCTAACTCTGAAGTTTGGCTTAGAAATGTTTTCCTATAGAATGAAATAAAGTGAAGGCTCATAACAAACAAACAAACAAGTGGCTCATACTCTATCTAAATGAGCATATTCTCTGCTATGCCTTGTATAGGATCCAAAGAATTCACTGTCATCATAATCAAATAACATCTAAACAAATAATGATGCCACATGTTTTTTAAAATATTTTCAAATGTTGGAAATCCTGACTAGTTGAGAGAATCAAAAGATCATAGATTTAGAACTAGAAGAGAACTTAAAGGTCACTGAGTCAAATTACTTCATTTTACTGATGAGCAAACAGATTTTAACCAACAGTTATAGTGTTTGTGTGTGTGAGTGTGTGTGTGGGGGAGAGGGGACACATATAAGGCAGCTAGGTGCCACAGTGAATAGAGCACTAGCCCTGTAGTCAGGAGGACCCGAGTTCAAATTTGACCTCAGACACTTACTAGCGGCGTGACACCAGTCACTTAACCCTGTTTGTCTCAGTTCCTCATCTGTAAAATGAGCTGGAGAAGGAAATGGCAAACCCCTCCAGTAGCTTTGACAAGAAAACCCCAAATGGGGTTGTGAAGAGTCAGAGATTACTGAAATGACTCAAGAACAGTATACATATTATATATGTATAAAATGAGAGCTAGTATTTATATAGGTAGCATTTGTATATGCATGTATGTATATCTCAAACAGATACACACAATTGTTTTCATTCAGTTGTGTCTGACTCTTCATGACTCTGTGAACCATAGCACACCAGGCCCTTCTATTCTGTACTAACTCTCCAATTCTGTGCAAGTTCATGTTTGTTGTTTTCATGACGCTATCCATCTCATCCTCTGCTGTCCCATTTTCCTTTTGCCTTCAATCTTTCCAGCAACAGGATCTTTTCCAATGAGTCTTCTCATTCTGTGGCTGAAGTATTTAAGCTCACACAAACATGCACACACGCACACACTTACACACACATGCACACACCCATGTACACACACACACACACACATGCACACATACACAGAAACACCAAGGCAGACAGACATATAGACAGATAAGGTTTGCAAAGTACTTCATGGACAAATCTGATCTTATTCAATTCTTACAACAAGATCCTTAGAAGGAGGCACTATTATTCCCCCCCACACACTTTTACTGCTTAATCAACCTTGCTCCTTGATTAATTGATTCACCTTCTGCTTGTGGGCATTCCTCAGTGAGTTTCAGTGCCTGGCCCAGTCTTACTCTCCACTCCAACTCTTATTCCTTATACTAAAGGACTTCAAAATAGATATTACTTATTGCATCCAAGATCAAATATAACTTCTTTTTGGTACTTTAACCTTTCCAGAATCTAGGCCCTTTTCAATTTTCTTACATTCTACTCTTCTCTACACATTCCAGAATTCAGCCGACTTGCTATTCCATGAACATGGCCTTCCATTTCCTTACTCTCGGGATTTCCAGGGCAGGGCCAAGATGTTAGAGGAAAGGTAGTAAGTTCTCAGAACTAATGACACAATCACTCCAAAAAACCTGCAAATAATGTCATCAGACAATTCCTGGAGCAGCAGAACCTACAAAAGAATGGGCTGATATTAATTTCCAGCCAAAGATGGCGAGGGGACTGCTGTGCCAGGGCAGGAGTGAATTCCAACCCAAGGTCATGCTGACACATGTCCAGTCCCAGGCAGACTTCACCAAAGAAAGAGACCCCCAGAGCCTCTGAATCAGCTGCAGCACCAGTGTTGTTTGGAACTAAGCTCACAGTCTGGTGAGAGGGCTGAGTGATTGGCCAGGGGGAGATTACAGGGGTCTCTGCTGGCACTGAGGTAGAACTTGGCTATTTCACCCATCTCCCAACTGTCTCATCAAGCCACAATCTATCAGTTTAGATCACAAAAGCCTCCATTTGGGTATGTATAAAGACTTACCTAAATGTGGGGATGATTTAGATACTCTCAGAATTACAGTGTTTTCCCTGGTGCTCAACCTGTGTTTTGACTATGTACATTTCCATGTTGTATCAATAGTTAGCAATTCATTTCCTAAGGGATAAATGTTGTCAAGGTATGTCAGTTCCTTTCTAATTTATTCTCCATAGGCCCACGAATAGGATTTATCTAATTATTCTAATCCATGGAAAGTTTATATCCTTAGAAAGCCAAAAAATTTCTGTGTAAAGTTTTAAATCAATTGAGAATAGAAAGATAGAGTTGAAAACTCTTCTCTGCAGATAAGGCAAACTATTTAAGAACCTACACCTCTTAAACAAAATAGATACTCCCTTTGGGATAAGAAGTGGCTTTTCCTGGATCATGCAGAACAATTATTCAAAAATATTTTCAATTATCTTATCAGTTTTGTTCTATAAATAGATGTTTGTAAAGTATGAGGATAGATAAAAATGGCTTCTCCTTTTAAGTATTTTAAATATCCAAGGAGTACCTTATATATGCTGTCTACATGAATCAATCGAACAACAGAAACAAAAAGATTACTCAGGCAAAGGTAAATTTAAACCTAGTTCATGAAACTTAAAAATAAACAATTTTAGTTAATGGAATCTAGATTGTTCAATTCATATGTCTTCCTTTTATATTAAGGATGCTCCAAAGACTGTCAACTTGCTTTTTAGCCCTGCATATAACTAGAATGTATTATTTTAATATTATCTTTCTATATGAAGTATTAATTACCTCAATCATCAAATGTTGAGTATCTACTATGAACTGATGTCAGCACAATAGATATATTGCTATATCAATCAATCAACAAGTGTTTGCTAGAGATACTAATACAATGAAAACAATCCTATTGACAAAGATCTTAACTTGCAATGGGAGAGGTATATAAGTATGTCCAAATAAATTAAAAGAGAATAAATATGAAGAGTTAAATATAAAATAGATTGAGAGGCTACTTATCCCAACTTCTCAGAATATTAGGGTTTTTTTGTTAAATTTGTAAAATGAGAATGCACAATACTTATATTAACTAATAGGGATGCTATAAGATAGGTGCTTTTCAAAGCTTCAGCTGCTGTATAAATTTCAGTTAGTGTTATGTGTAAAGAGCCATGGTAGACATGCAGAGGTATACAAGAGTCTCTGTCCTCCAAGAGTATATTGTTTAGTTGGGACGATATGACTTACCCAAATAAAGTACTTAAATAGCAATGTAAGGTACTATATGATTCAATGCCCAATGAGTGACATAAAAATTATCAGATAATAAATGTTACAGGGGATGGGAGGGAGGAAAGGTAAAAGAGGGCTGTAATTGTTGGGTAAGTTTACATGGACCAACCATTCATTGAGCTGAGTGTTGAAAGACGAATACAATTAACTTAAGAGTAATGGCATTATAAAAAAGGACTATTACACTATCATATTCTTTGTCCTCTAAACACAACTTCTATCTTAATCTGTTCCCCTCATTGTCAATAGAACACACAATACTCTGAAAAAAATTCCGCATCTTTTTATGTATATCTTTATTGAGTAGCAGAATACAACTGTAGAGATGAACTATAAATTCAATAGTAATAATAACCAGCATTGAAATAATATTTTAAGTGTTTTAAAGTGTTTTACAGATATTTTTCATTTGACCATAACAAAAAATTGTGAGGTATGTATTATACCTCTCTCTCTCTCTCTCTCTCTCTCTCTCTCTCTCTCTCTCTCTCTCTCTCTCTCTCTATATATATATATATATATATATATATATGTGTGTGTGTGTGTGTGTGTGTGTGTGTGTATCTGAGACGAGATTTGAACTCAGGTTGTTCTGACAGTATTCTATGCACTAGGCAAGCTATGCTTTCTAAAAAACATGAATATTTTAAAATATGATTTTTACTTTCATCTTCTAGCAAAAGATAGGATCTTTGAGAAGTATATATGTAATAATTTATTTGGTATCACTAGTACTTAACATTGGTTAGAGAGTTTTCAAAGAATAAATAATGATAAAATTTGACTTACAGCAATAACCAAATATTTTTCTGCTTTCCATTTATTTGTTCCCTTCATTGGAATGTTAAATTCTTCCATATCTTGTACAATATGAAGTGGCTTTTCCTTACATTAAGCTTTATTTTCTATCTTCAGTTAAGACTTTCGTCCTGCCAAGTTCAAAATTTACAGCCCATCATTTTTTGAGTTGTTTAAACAGAAAAATGTAATAATGCTTAGTTTTGTTAGCATAAAAATCTTTTTCTTTCAGGTCATACATAATTCATAAAAGCCCACTATAACTTTGTCAGATTATATATGAATTTCTTTTTAAATTATTAAAGGTTATTGCAAATTAAACTGCAAATCTATTGTGTATATCTTGCTATTCCTTTTAAAATATAATAAAGTAGTCAGGAGTACCTGAGTTCAAATCCGGCCTCAGACACTTAACACATACTAGCTGTGTGACCCTGGGCAAGTCACTTAACTCCAATTGCCTCACTAAAATATATATATATATATATATATATATATATATATATATATATATATATATAATAAAGTTATCATGGGGGTGCGGCTAGGTGATGCAGTGGATAAAGCACTGGCCCTGGAGTCAGGAGTACCTGAGTTCAAATCCGGCCTCAGACACTTAACACTTACTAGCTGTGTGACCCTGGGCAAGTCACTTAATCCCACTTGCCTTACTAAAAAATAAATAAATAAAAAATAAAGTTATCATGGAACTTTATTTCTTTTTTTCCTTCCCTCCTGCTCTAGAGATGGCTACCATTAGATAGAAATATGTGTATGTATGTATGTATGCATGTATGCATGTAAAATCATTCTATACATACGTCGTCAGTTCTTTCTCTAGATGCAGATAACATCTTTCTTCATAGGTTCTTTGTAGTTAATTTGGTATTTATAGTTGTCAAAATGACTTAGTGGCTCAAAGTTATTCTTAAAACAATATTGGTGTTATAGTATACAACTTTCTCTTGGTTCAGCTCTTTTCATTCTTCATTATTTCATGGAAGTCTATCCATGTTTTCCTAAAATCAATGAGTTCATCATATTTTAAAACACATTAGCTTTCTATCATGATTATATACCACAACTTGTTCAAACATTCCTCAATTAATTGCCATCCCTGTGATTTCCAATTCTTTGTCACCACAAAGAGAGAGGCTACAAATATTTTAGGATATATAGATTCTTTTCCTTTTCCTCTAATCATCTTTGTAAATAGACCTAATAGTGGTATTGCATGATCATAGGGTATAAGCACTTTAATAACTCTTTGGACATAATTCTAGACTGCTTTCCAAAACAGATGGAGCAGTTCACAGTTCAATTAATAGTGAATTTGTGACCCAATTTTTCTACAACCTCTCCAATATTCGTCACTTACCCCTTCAATCATTTTAGCCAATCTGATAGGTGTAAAATGATATCTCAAGGTTGCTTTAATTTGCATTTTTAATAAATTTTAACAAATAATAAATTTTAATAAATAATTTTAATAAATGATGATATAAGAGATTTTATATGATTATAAATTGTTTTGATTTATTCATCAAATACTATCTGTTCATATCCTTTGGTCATTTGTCAGTTGGGGAATAACTCATATTCTTATAGATTTTATAAAGTTCTTTATACATCTGAATATATATATATGTGTGTGTGTGTGTGTGTATGTATATATACACACATACTCATGTATTTATCTTTAGATTTTTTTTAGAACTTATATTTAGATTATATCCTCTCCCACATACTTTGGAGTTATGTGCAACCATATATATATATATAATTTGTGGTGGCAACTGGTATTTTCCTTTATGCAGAATTTCTTTTACATACAAGTTAATTTGGATATATAAAGAGGGAATGACTACACTAGTGGCAATTCTATCACTTTTTAGCTGATGGAAATCTTACTAACTTTTCAGCAGAGATTTAACAGAAATATGAAGCTGCTCCTTCATCCTTCCTGATATACTTTGCTAGTACTGGGGCTATCACTTTGGAAACTGAGGAATTTTTTCTACATAAGACCTAAGTGAAAACTACCAGTTTTTCCAGCTCTTTTCCTTCTCTGAGTATAGAATCAGATTACAGACTTATTTTAAACTGGCTTTACATTTGAAGAAAGAAAGAAAGAAAGAAAGAAAGAAAGAAAGAAAGAAAGAAAGAAAGAAAGAAAGAAAGAAAGAAAGAAAGAAAGAAAGAAAGTGTCAAGGCAGGATTTGAACTTGGGTAATTAGAATATCTGTATATTATTAACTAAAATAAAATCATGAAGAATTGATAGAATAGGAAATACCATTTAAGATAGCAAGAGCATTCAGTATTTGGGAGTTAATCTACTGGGATATGACTTATAAATACAGAAATAGTGAAAGAACTAAGGTGAAAGGTAAAAAATATTTTTGAAATTTTTCTCTATAGTAATAGTAAGCCAATCAAATCAAGCATACACCAAAATAAATTGCACAAAATAATAACAAGTTTCATGAGGATAAACAAATTATCAAGTATATCAAGGGAATCCAATTTGAAAAGTAGGAGAGAAAAGTTTATATCATCACCATATATCAAGCTACACTGGGAAGTGATGATTATCAATAATTTCTAATATTGGATAATTAATAGAAAATAAGAACATTGGAATAATTATAAAAGTGATACTTAGAAGTAATAAAACATTCTAATATATGAGCCCCAAAATATAAACTACGGTAAATAAGCACTTTATTTAAAAAATATTGGTGAGAAAACTGACTAGCAACATGACATATACACCCAGTGTTCTATTTTTTTAAATCATATGTCAAAAATAATAAGTATAGAAAGTTATATTTCTCATAATTATGGATATATGATGAATTTGTAATTCATTGTGCATAAAGCATTGTTACTAAATAAAACAGATTATTCTAGTCATTAGAAATTTTTACCTTTAGATTTTGACAAAAACTTAATATAGTTAGAAAAAAGAAGATAAATACTGAGGAAAATATTTAAATTAAACATTTCTGATGAAAGTCATTCAACATGTCTAGGGAATTGACTTTAATATATGATACTTAAAACAATTCCCAAAAATTAAGCATCAAAGGATATGATCAGACAATTTTCAGAAGAAAAAACACAAACTATCAGCAACCAAAGCTATTAATTTGAGATATACAATATAAAACCCTTTCAAATATACTTTATCCATCAAACTGCCAAAACAGGTAAAAGAAAAAGATTTCCCATATTTATATCAATTATCTTAAAACAGACACAAACAATTCAGTACTGCAAGAACTCTGAATTGATCGAATGATCATGAAAAGCAATATGAAATTATATAATAAAAATGACAAAGTCTTTTAAACCTTTTGACCCAAAGATCCTAATTTTATATTTATATTTGAAGGAGATTAATGATAGCAATAAAATACCTCTATATTTATATATTTAAATATTGCTGTTGGCTCATGATTGATGACTGAACATAGGTGATGGTAACTTGAGTTTATTTTATTCTTTCAATAATAATGAGAAAAACCTACAAACAAAATGTGCCCAAGAAAACTGATTACTTTGATGTTATCTCATCATGAAAATCATTGCTGATCCATTTCTTACCATCTCTTGCTTCTCTTTCCATTTTCACTTTTATGTAAACTTAATAGAATCTATTCAGCAATTTGGGGACAATGCTTCTATTTTGTTGGCATGATGACAACACTAAGAGAACTAAGGACAAAGACAATAGATAAGAGCTTTATTAGTTTATTCAAATTAAATTGTAGTCATTAAAAAGAGAGGTCATAATTTGTATTTATCACCTATTACCCACGCATATCCATCTCCATCTGACTTAAAAATGTAAGGTTATTGATGAATTCCATGTGCATTTACACTCAACTATTTAAAGAACTCATAATTTTTTTCCACACCAATATTTCTTTTTATTATGGATTTATAATCTCATTTGTTTTATGGAACTTTTATTTTACTTTTAACAATTTGCACACATTTTGTTTTCTCCCTCTCATCTTCCCTATTAATTAAAAAAACACACACACTTAGAGTCAACATGCATATTCAAACAAAACAAATTCCTGCATGAGGGTCCTACACTATGTATATTTCATTCTGTAGCTTGAGTCAATAACCTCTGTGGTAGTGGCAATATCTTACCTGCTTTCCCAGAAATCAAATAGTTTGGTTTTTACTTAAAATTTATTAAGACCTTTAAAAACTCAATACTTGGTTGACTTGGGTGATTAAGGACTCAGATTCTTGACTGCCACTTTCTTATTGCCTGAGTATAAAGCAGCCTGAAGACTTGGGGATGGGGATATTTTTTTTTTATGCCTTGATTTTCTCTTATTTCTCTTATTTAGAATTTTATCTTTCCAAATTATATGGAAAAACAAACTTTAACATCAATTTTTAAAACTTTGTACTGCATATTCTTTTTCTTCCCTTCTCCCCACTCCCACTTAAGAATTCAAGCAATTCATAACTTTTGGTTTTGCTTTATTGTTTCTTGATTACCTATAAAGTCATCAACTTCCAATTGCTCAATCCTAATTTTTAAGGAATTATTTTCTTCAGAGAGCATTTGTACCTCCTTTTCCATTTGGCCAATTTGACTTTTCAAGCTGTTGACTTTATTTTTTTGATGATCCTCCTTTATCACTCTTACTTCTCTTTCCATTTTTTTCTTCTACCTCTCTTATCTTATGTTCAAAGTCCTTTTTGAGCATTTCTATGGCCTGAGACCAATTCATATTTTTCTTGGAAGCTTTGGATTGTGGTAAAAAGTTTTAACAGTCGGTTAGATAATGGAGAGATGCCAGTTTTTTTTAGGACCACCCTTTTGGGGAGGAGACCAACAGCATGAGCTACGCACACCTGTCCACCTGTGACTCACGCCAGATTGCCTGCTGAGCACTCGACTTCTGGGGTGCAAGCTTAAAAGGCAAGGAGAGAACAGAAGTGGGTCCTTTTTTTTTTCTGCTCCACTGGTATCCTGGCTGCGCTGCACAGACAGACGCTGACTGGAGTTCGACTCGGCCCGGCTCTCAGTTAACAGCACGCGCTTAACTCGGTCTCTCTCTCTCTCCCCGAAGGTGGCCTTGGGTTTTGGTAGTTTTATACGGAATATAGACTAGGCCTAGACTTAAGACGATTTGTATTGTATTTCTATTTTCCTATCCTTCTAATCAACATCACCTTGTGACTACCATACAATAAAAGCTCTAACTAGAAAACCAGAAGCTTCTTCCATTTACTAGTCTAGGAGATAAATTAAGGGAAAGGTTAAGTAGGAGAGATTTATGATCTAATATCCAATTTTAAATCTCACAGGATGTAGGAGCTTTGACTGTGTTATCTTCTTCTGAGGGTCACCAAAGAACCTTTCTATGGGTCATCATTTTTTTCTATTTGCTCATTTTGCCAGCCTATTTCTTGACTTTTTCCTCCTTATTAAAGTGGGGCACTGCTTCCAGGGCACACTGTCCCAAGCTTCTGGGATCCCAGGTGGTACGAATTGAGGAAAGGCACATTCTGCACTTTACTTGGCCTGTGCTTTGGTCTTCAAGCAACCACAGGCCTGCTTGCCCTCTGACCTGGAAGAGAATCCTGTTCCACTCTGGCTTCAAGCTCTGGTGTGCCTGTGCTCCTCCCCGACCTGGGCTACCACCCAAGACTGCAACTTGGATCTTAGCTCAGGCAAAACAGCAGCAGCAGAGACCCCTGTAATCTCCCCCTGGACAACCACTCAATCCCTCAACATCTGTAGGCTGAGTTCCAGAAGCAGCTCCTGCTGAATCAGCTTCCCCTGAAGCTGATTCCAAGATTCTTCTGGGGCAGCTCGCTTGGAGCTGGATCTTCATGTTGCATCCATGCTCCACTTTCACCCTGGTACAACAGATCTTTCCTGCTGGCATTCTAAGCCATCTTTGGCTAGAAAACAATCTCAACCCTGTCCTTTTGTGGGTTCTGCTTCTTCAGGAATTAAAATGATGAGGAAAATGGGGAGACCAAGATACTTAGGCTTAGAGTACAACCAGAGATCTATAACTGGGAGGGGAATTAGGAGCCATTGAGTACAACTCCCTCATTAGTGATGGAGAAACTGAGGCTCAGAAAAGGTAAGTGACGTGACCAGAGTTATATAGGTAAGGAAAAATTTTAAGCAAAATTCAAACGCAGGACTTTCTGATTCTAAGTCTGACAGTATATTTGCTCAGAAGCATATGGCTAATAAGTGTCAATATTAGGATTTGAATTCAGATCTTCTAGCTCCAAATTCAACATCCTTTCTATCAATTATCAAACTTTCAGATATTTATCTATTTATCTGAAAATGTATATGTGCTCCTATAAATATGTGCATGGCTTACACACATATATTAATATGTTTATGATTATGTATATTTGTGTATACAGGTTGTCCCAAAAATGTTAATACAGTTTTAAGCTTTAAAAGTATGCACACACATGTGGGCAGCTAGGTAGCTCAGTGGATAAAGCAAAAACCCTGGATTCAGGAGGGCCTGAATTCAAATTTGACCTCAAGCACTTGACACTTACTGGCTGTGTGACCCTGGGCAAGTCACTTAACCCCCATTGCCCTGCAAAAAAAGCAAAAATAATATGCACACACACACACACACACACACAATTCTATCACATCAGTCAAAAAAGAAAACAAAAACTACCTCTATCTCCAACTAATTTTCTGTGATTTCTGATTGACACTTTTTGTATGCATTCAGTAACCATGCTTTCACAGCCTACTTTAATTATCTTTTGGATTGTTTTTTCATCCAAACATCTTTATACAATATACTTTTTAAAAAATCTTTACCAATGCTTATTATGCAATCTCCTTGAGAGGAGGGACTCTATCCAATTGTCTGCAAATGCATAAAAGACCTATGATTTTGTCAGCATGGGGAATGCCTATCCTGTGGGTCACTGATGCAGATCTAAAAGCTGTTTATGACCTACTCTATAAGTCCTGGGGACTTGCCAGAGGCACAGAGAGTTTTGAGTGACTTGCCTAGAGTTATACATCTCTTCCATGTCATAGGCAATATTTGAAGTTGGATCTTGAGACCTTGAGCCCAACACTGTATTCACTATACCATGTTATCTCTCATATATTTTTTTCAATTGAGAAAAATGCCTAACATGGTGTTGCAATAAAGTACACTAGGTACTCATTTATTTGTATAATGCTAGTTTGGTGTTTACTACCATAGTTTGGTTTGGTTTTTGCTTGTTTATTTCCTATACTACCGTAGCCTGCCCTCAATTTACATAAACCAATCCCATCCTGGCCATGCCAACCTGGATAAATTGTGGAATTTTGTGGAGCTCAATGTAGGTGCTCTTGAAAGTTTAAATTTTAACTAAGGGACTAGAGCATTATTGATAGAGGGTTGGCAGTTTAACAATTCACTTTCTTTTAAGTAGGGTTCAAGCCCACTCACCTCCAATGAATTAGTAAAAATCAAGTTACAATTTCTATTCTGAACTCTTTGCATTCATATTGCAGCACCCTGCTGGTTATTACTCATTGCAAAGTAGACTACAGTGCCTAGAAGAGTGCTAGGTACTCAACACTTATTGACTGCTACAAAATAGCCCTTGATTCATGGTTAACTGGAGACTACAAAATTGATATGTAGCAGTAGACAAAAAACAGACATTAGCAAGAGATTTCAGCCCTCCTCTGCCAGCAAACCTTTTTACTATAGTGAATAATGTATACCAAAGTTGCCTGATACAAATTTCATCTCCTCATCCTATCCCTTCCCATTCTCTCATGAACTATTACAGAATTGTAGTAAAATCATCAAAAGCAAAAGAGAGGAGAAAAAATGAAATGAATAGGGATAATTTATATACTGAAAAATAAATGTTATAATATCAAGGTTGTATATTGAATGAACAGTTATAATATGTTCCTATTTATTATCAGTTCCCCATACTGTTCAGAGGCAATATAGGATGGTAGATGGAGCCTTGGAGTCAAAGAAACCCAGATTTCAAAATCACCTCAAATATTTTTAGCAGTGTAACTTTGGACAAGCTGCTCTCTCTATCCTCATCTGTAAAATGGGGATAATAAAAGCACTTTATACGTGTATTAATGAAAAAGAAAAGACATATGTAAAGCACTTAGCAAACCTTAAAGCACCCTATGAATGTAAGCTATCGTCATATGATCTTTTGTTATTATGATTTGTGTTTCCCAAGTTAAGAATTAAATGTGCTAGGCTGAATGTTACACCAAGGTCTGGGTGGTCACCATGATTAACTCTGTATATATTTTGTGCATGCAGGTGGTTACAAGTGGTCAAACTCTAAGCCTTTTATTGTTCATGTGTGATATTACTGGGAAATGATTAAATTCAACACCCCTGATTGCTGGAGATCAAGCATTTTATTTACAGTGCAAATTTTGAAATAAATTTTAGTTTTTCCAAAACCTGGAGAATGATAGCATCAACTCATGCCACTTGAGATTCTGGAAAGTACTTTGGCAAGCTTTGTCCCATAATTCTTTTTTTTCCAAATAAACATTTTGTTATTTCTTTAAAAAGAAATGAACATTTACAAACCATCATTGAAAATGAATAAAAAGATAAGGTTCAGCAGTCAAGTAACAAAAATTTATAGCATGTATGTTATCATAGCCACACATTAGTTTTATGGCCATCATCTCTCACCTGGCCACTCACCTCATCCAGAAAGAGCTGAGCTGCCTCTTGTCTGAGTGAGAAACAGAACAGGGTGCCCCTCCAAGTTCAGTCTCTCTAGATACAGTATTCCTTCTCTCAAGAGATGGAAGAGGATCAGAGTGGTAAGGTTAAGGACAAGGTGCCAAAAGAAATATGAACTCAGCTGAAGTAAGTAGTCATAATTAGAAGCAACTAACATAATATTTGATTAAGTGGATATTTTTTGTCTACCAGAGGTTCTCAACCAGGCAGCACCACACCATCCATCCATGGAAACACCACTTAACAGCAAATGGAAAATTTTTTAATGCTGTGGATAAGTTCCCTTACATTGGCAGTATGCTTTTGAGGGATGTTCACATAGATGAGGTTGAAACACACATTACCAGAGTTAGCTCAGCATTTGCAAGTCTCCAAAGGAAAGTGTAGAAAAGAAGTATTAGAATGTCTACCAAACTGAAGGCCAACAGAAGCATTGTGCTGACCTCATTGCTAGATGCCTATGAAAGCTGGACAATATACCAGTTCCATTCCAGAAAATTGAACCACTTACCTTAAGAAGATTCTGAAGATCACCTGGCAAAATAAGGCACAGGAGACTGAGGTCCTTTCTTGAGCTGAACTGCAAGCATTCAAATTTTACTGCAGAGAGAGCAACTCCTATGGTGTGGCCACATTGTTCAAATGACAAATGTACATTTGACTAAAAGACTATTTTATGGAGAAGTCACACAAGGCTAGTGTTCACATGGAAGTCAGGAGAAGTGATACCAGGACACTTTCAAGGTATCTGTGAAGAACTTTGTAATTGACTGTGAGACATAGGAGAAACTGGCACATAACCACCCAGCATGCGATACCCACATCAAATAAGGTGCTGTGCTTTATGGGCAAAGTAGAATTTCAATAGCTTCAAAGAAATATGAGATGAGCAAATGTAGAGATATCTCCTCTCCAAATGTTCAAATGGACTATTTTTGCCTGACATATATAGAGCTTTCCAAGCTCGTATTGATCTGATCAAATACAATCAGACACACTATACCTTGACGCCAACATAGTGATGTCATTTTGGTCCTCTTTGAGAATAAAGTACAATAACCAATCAAACAATTATGTGTCCACCACTATTCTAAATATTCTGAAAGATATATAATAATGCCCAATCTCTGGTCTCAAGAAACATGATCTTATTGAGAAAAAAATTAATATATAAAGCCAAAATGTAATTCCAAGTCAATATGTAAGTATATGGTATAGATTGTATTGCGTTAGCAAGGTATAGAGATGTAGGTCTAGCTTTGGAGTTAGAAAGATCTGGATTCAGATCCAGATTCTGATTCATACTAGCTCTATGACCCCGGGGAGGTAACAACATCATACAAAGTCTTGGTCTTTAGGATTTTCTGGGGCAGCTAGGTGGCACAGTGGATACAGCACCAGCCATGGATTCAGGAGGACCTGAGTTCAAATCTGGCTTCAGACACTTGCCACTAGCTGTGTGACCCTGGGCAAGACACTTAACCTTCATTGCCTAGAAAAAAAAAAAAAGGATTTTCTATGCCAGTATTAAAATCTGAATACTGCACTTTACTTTCTCTCTCTCTCCAGAGTGTGCACACACACATACACACACACACACACACACACACCCTTCTTTGGAAGAGTTTCTTAACATTGTGTGTGTATCACAATTCCTTCAGTAGTCTAGTGAAGCTTATTTAAAAACATCATTCTGAGAAGTGGTTCAGAATGTT